>NC_091214.1:7218342-7568044 GCF_040958095.1 Procambarus clarkii | reverse complement strand
TATAACACAGCCCCTCATAAACACTGTCCTCATAAACACAGCCCTCATAAACACAGCCCCTCATAAACACAGCCCCACAAAACACAGCCCTCGTAAACACAGCCCCTCATAAACACAGCCCCACATAAACACAGCCCTCGTAAACACAGCCCCTCATAAACACAGCCCTCATAAACACAGCCCCACATAAACACAGCCCCACATAAACGCAGCCCTCGTAAACACAGCCCCTCATAAACACAGCCCCTCATAAACACAGCCCTCGTAAACACAGCCCCTCATAAACACAGCCCCTCATAAACACAGCCCCACATAAACACAGCCCTCGTAAACACAGCCCCTCGTAAACACAGCCCTCATAAACACAGCCCTCGTAAACACAGCCCCTCATAAACACAGCCCCACATAAACACAGCCCCTCATAAACACAGCCCTCGTAAACACAGCCCCACATAAACACAGCCCTCGTAAACACAGCCCCACATAAACACAGCCCTCATAAACACAGCCCTCGTAAACACAGCCACTCTTAAACACAGCCCTCGTAAACACAGCCCTCGTAAACACAGCCCCACATAAACACAGCCCTCATAAACACAGCCCTCGTAAACACAGCCCCTCGTAAACACAGCCCCACATAAACACAGCCCCTCGTAAACACAGCCCTCATAAACACAGGCCTCGTAAACACAGCCCTCGTAAACACAGCCCTCATAAACACAGCCCCACATAAACACAGCCCTCATAAACACAGCCCTCATAAACACAGCCCTCGTAAACACAGCCCCTCGTAAACACAGCCCCACATAAACACAGCCCTCATAAACACAGCCCCACATAAACACAGCCCCACATAAACACAGCCCTCGTAAACACAGCCCCTCATAAACACAGCCCCTCATAAACACAGCCCTCGTAAACACAGCCCCTCGTAAACACAGCCCCACATAAACACAGCCCTCATAAACACAGCCCCTCATAAACACAGCCCCTCATAAACACAGCCCTCGTAAACACAGCCCCCCTCGTAAACACAGCCCCACATAAACACAGCCCCTCATAAACACAGCCCCTCATAACACACAAGCCCCTCATAAACACAGCCCTCCCTAAACACAGCCCCCTCATAAACACAGCCCTCATAAACCACAGTCCTCATAAACAACAGCCCCTCATAAACACAGCCCTCATAAAACACAGCCCCTCATAAACACAGCCCTCATAAACACAGCCCCTCATAAACACAGCCCTCATAAACACAGCCCCTCATAAACACTCGTCCTCATAAACACAGCCCCTCATAAACACAGCCCCTCATAAACACAGCCCCTCTTAAAACACAGCCCCTCATAAACACAGGCCTCATAAACACATGCTCCTCATAAACACAGCCCCTCATAAACACAGCCCGTCATAAACCACAGCCCTCATAAACACTGTCCCTCATAAGACACAGCCCTCATAAACACAGCCCCTCATAAACACAGCCCCTCATAAACACAGCTCCTCATAAACACAGGCCCCTCATAAACACAGCCCCTCATAAACACAGCCCCTCATAAACACAGCCCCTCATAAACACAGCCCCTCATAACACAGCCCCTCATAAACACAGCCCTCATAAACACAGCCCCTCATAAACACAGCCCCTCATAAACACAGCCCCTCATAAATCACAGCCCCTCATAAACACAAGCCCTCGTAAACACAGCCCCTCATAAAGCACAGCCCCTCATAAACACAGCCCCTCATAAACACAGCCCTCATAAACACAGCCCTCATAAACACAGCCCTCATAAACACAGCCCCTCATAAACACAGCCCCTCATAAACACAGCCCCTCATAAACACAGCCCTCATAAACACAGCCCCTCTTAAACACAAGGCCCTCATAAACACAACCCTCATAAACACAGCCCCTCATAAACACAGCCCCTCATAAACACAGCCCTCATAAACACAGCCCTCATAAACACAGCCCCTCATAAACACAGCCCCTCATAAACACAGCCCCTCATAAACACAGCCCCTCATAAACACAGCCACTCATAAACACAGCCCTCATAAACACAAGCCCCTCATAAACACAGCCCTCATAAACACAGCCCCTCATAAACACAGCCCCTCATAAACACAGCCCTCGTAAACACAGCCCCTCGTAAACACAGCCCCACATAAACACAGCCCTCATAAACACAGCCCCTCATAAACACAGCCCCTCATAAACACAGCCCTCGTAAACACAGCCCCTCGTAAACACAGCCCCACATAAACACAGCCCTCATAAACACAGCCCCTCATAAACACAGCCCCTCATAAACACAGCCCTCCTAAACACAGCCCCTCATAAACACAGCCCTCATAAACACAGTCCTCATAAACACAGCCCCTCATAAACACAGCCCTCATAAACACAGCCCCTCATAAACACAGCCCTCATAAACACAGCCCCTCATAAACACAGCCCTCATAAACACAGCCCCTCATAAACACTGTCCTCATAAACACAGCCCCTCATAAACACAGCCCCTCATAAACACAGCCCCTCTTAAACACAGCCCTCATAAACACAGGCCTCATAAACACTGTCCTCATAAACACAGCCCCTCATAAACACAGCCCGTCATAAACACAGCCCTCATAAACACTGTCCTCATAAGCACAGCCCCTCATAAACACAGCCCCTCATAAACACAGCCCCTCATAAACACTGTCCTCATAAACACAGGCCTCATAAACACAGCCCTCATAAACACAGCCCCTCATAAACACAGCTCGTCATAAACACAGCCCCTCATAAACACAGCCCCTCATAAACACAGCCCCTCATAAACACAGCCCCTCATAAACACAGCCCCTCATAAGCACAGCCCCTCATAATCACAGCCCCTCATAAACACAGCCCCTCGTAAACACAGCCCCTCATAAGCACAGCCCCTCATAAACACAGCCCCTCATAAACACAGCCCCTCATAAACACAGCCCCTCATAAACACAGCCCTCATAAACACAGCCCCTCATAAACACAGCCCCTCATAAACACAGCCCCTCATAAACACAGCCCTCATAAACACAGCCCCTCTTAAACACAAGGCCCTCATAAACACAACCCTCATAAACACAGCCCCTCATAAACACAGCCCCTCATAAACACAGCCCTCATAAACACAGCCCTCATAAACACAACCCCTCATAAACACAACCCTCATAAACACAGCCCCTCATAAACACAGCCGTCATAAACACAGCCCCTCATAAACACAGCCCTCATAAACACAACCCTCATAAACACAGCCCTCATAAACACAGCCCTCATAAACACAGCCCTCATAAACACAGCCCCTCATAAACACAGCCCTCATAAACCCTAACCAGCCCCTCATAAACACAGCCCTCATAAACACAGCCCCTCATAAACACAGCCCCTCATAAACACAGCCCTCATAAACACAGCCCCTCATAAACACAGCCCTCATAAACACAGCCCCTCATAAACACAGCCCCTCATAAACACAGCCCTCATAAACACAGCCCTCATAAACACAGCCGCTCATAAACACAGCCCCTCATAAACACAGCCCCTCATAAACACAGCCCCTCATCAACACAGCCCTCATAAACACAGCCCCTCATAAACACAGCCCTCATAAACACAGCCCCTCATAAACACTGTCCTAATAAACACTGTCCTCATAAACACAGCCCTCATAAACACAGCCCCTCATAAACACTGTCCTCATAAACACAGCCCCTCATAAACACAGCCTCTCATAAACACAGCCCCTCATAAACACAGCCCTCGTAAACACAGCCTATCATAAACACAGCCCCTCATAAACACAGCCCCTCATAAACACAGCCCCTCATAAACACAGCCCCTCATAAACACAGCTCTCATAAACACAGCCCCTCATAAACACAGCCCCTCATAAACACAGTCCTCATAAACACAGCCCCTCATAAACACAGCCCCTCATAAACACAGCCCTCCTAAACACAGCCCCTCATAAACACAGCCCTCATAAACACAGTCCTCATAAACACAGCCCCTCATAAACACAGCCCTCATAAACACAGCCCCTCATAAACACAGCCCTCATAAACACAGCCCCTCATAAACACTGTCCTCATAAACACAGCCCCTCATAAACACAGCCCCTCATAAACACAGCCCCTCTTAAACACAGCCGTCATAAACACATGCCTCATAAACACTGTCCTCATAAACACAGCCCCTCATAAACACAGTCCCTCAGAAACACAGCCCTCATAAACACTGTCCTCATAAACACAGCCCCTCATAAACACAGCCCCTCATAAACACAGCCCCTCATAAACACTGTCCTCATAAACACAGGCCTCATAAACACAGCCCTCATAAACACAGCCCCTCAAAAACACAGCTCCTCATAAACACAGCCCCTCATAAACACAGCCCCTCATAAACACAGCCGCTCATAAACACAGCCCCTCATAAACACAGCCCCTCATAAGCACAGCCCCTCATAAACACAGCCCTTCATAAACACAGCCCCTCATAAACACAGCCCTCATAAACACAGCCCCTCATAAACACAGCCCCTCATAAACACAGCCCCTCATAAACACAACCCTCATAAACACAGCCCTTCATAAACACAGCCCCTCATAAACACAGCCCTCATAAACACAGCCCTCATAAACACAGCCCCTCATAAACACAGCCCTCAAACACAGCCCCTCATAAACACAGCCCCTCATAAACACAGCCCCTCATAAACACAGCCCCTCATAAACACAGCCCTCATAAACACAGCCCTCATAAACACAGCCCCTCATAAACACAGCCCTCATAAACACAGCCCTCATAAACACAGCCCTCATAAACACAGCCCCTCATAAACACAGCCCCTCATAAACACAGCCCTCATAAACACAGCCCTCATAAACACAGCCCTCATAAACACAGCCCCTCATAAACACAGCCCTCATAAACACAGCCCCTCATAAACACAGCCCCTCATAAACACAGCCCCTCGTAAACACAGCCCCACATAACACAGCCCCTCATAAACACAGCCCTCATAAACACAGCCCTCATAAACACAGCCCTCATAAACACAGCCCCTCATAAACACAGCCCCTCATAAACACAACCCTCATAAACACAGCCCCTCATAAACACAGCCCCTCATAAACACAGCCCTCATAAACACAGCCTCTCATAAACACAGCCCTCATAAACACAGCCCCTCATAAACACAGCCCTCATAAACACAGCCCTCATAAACACAGCCCTCATAAACACAGCCCCTCATAAACACAGCCCTCATAAACACAGCCCTCATAAACACAGCCCTCATAAACACAGCCCTCATAAACACAGCCCTCATAAACACAGCCCCTCATAAACACAGCCCTCATAAACACAGCCCCACATAACACAGCCCTCGTAAACACAGCCCTCATAAACACAGCCCCTCATAAACACAGCCCTCATAAACACAGCCCCTCATAAACACAGCCCTCATAAACACAGCCCTCATAAACACAGCCCTCATAAACACAGCCCTCATAAACACAGCCCCTCATAAACACAGCCCCTCATAAACACAGCCCCTCATAAACACAGCCCCTCATAAACACAGCCCCTCATAAACACAGCCCTCATAAACACAGCCCTCATAAACACAGCCCCTCATAAACACAGCCCCTCATAAACACAGCCCTCATAAACACAGCCCCTCATAAACACAGCCCCACATAAACACAGCCCTCGTAAACACATCCCCTCATAAACACAGCCCCACATAAACACAGCCCTCGTAAACACAGCCCCTCATAAACACAGCCCCTCATAAACACAGCCCTCGTAAACACAGCCCCACATAAACACAGCCCCACATAAACACAGCCCTCGTAAACACAGCCCCTCATAAACACAGCCCCTCATAAACACAGCCCTCGTAAACACAGCCCCTCATAAACACAGCCCCTCATAAACACAGCCCCACATAAACACAGCCCCTCATAAACACAGCCCTCGTAAACACAGCCCCTCGTAAACACAGCCCTCATAAACACAGCCCTCGTAAACACAGCCCCTCATAAACACAGCCCCACATAAACACAGCCCCTCATAAACACAGCCCTCGTAAACACAGCCCCACATAAACACAGCCCTCGTAAACACAGCCCCACATAAACACAGCCCTCATAAACACAGCCCTTGTAAACACAGCCCCTCGTAAACACAGCCCCACATAAACACAGCCCTCGTAAACACAGCCCTCGTAAACACAGCCCCACATAAACACAGCCCTCATAAACACAGCCCTCTTAAACACAGTCCCTCGTAAACACAGCCCCACATAAACACAGCCCCTCGTAAACACAGCCCTCATAAACACAGGCCTCGTAAACACAGCCCTCGTAAACACAGCCCTCATAAACACAGCCCCACATAAACACAGCCCTCATAAACACAGCCCTCGTAAACACAGCCCCTCGTAAACACAGCCCCACATAAACACAGCCCTCATAAACACAGCCCCACATAAACACAGCCCTCATAAACACAGCCCCTCATAAACACAGCCCCTCATAAACACAGCCCTCCTAAACACAGCCCCTCATAAACACAGCGCTCATAAACACAGTCCTCATAAACACAGCCCCTCATAAACACAGCCCTCATAAACACAGCCCCTCATAAACACAGCCCCTCATAAACACAGCCCTCATAAACACAGCCCCTCATAAACACTGTCCTCATAAACACAGCCCCTCATAAACACAGCCCCTCATAAACACAGCCCCTCTTAAACACAGCCCTCATAAACACAGGCCTCATAAACACTGTCGTCATAAACACAGCCCCTCATAAACACAGCCCGTCATAAACACAGCCCTCATAAACACTGTCCTCAAAAGCACAGCCCCTCATAAACACAGCCCCTCATATACACAGCCCCTCATAAACACTGTCCTCATAAACACAGGCCTCATAAACACAGCCCTCATAAACACAGTCCCTCATAAACACAGCCCCTCATAAACACAGCCCCTCATAAACACAGCCCCTCATAAACACAGCCCCTCATAAGCACAGCCCCTCCTAAGCACAGCCCCTCATAAACACAGCCCCTCATAAACACAGCCCCTCATAAGCACAGCCCCTCATAAGCACAGCCCCTCATAAACACAGCCCCTCATAAACACAGCCCCTCATAAACACAGCCCTCATAAACACAGCCCCTCATAAACACAGCCCCTCATAAACACAGCCCCTCATAAACACAGTCCCTCAGAAACACAGCCCTCATAAACACTGTCCTCATAAACACAGCCCCTCATAAACACAGCCCCTCATAAACACAGCCCCTCATAAACACTGTCCTCATAAACACAGGCCTCATAAACACAGCCCTCATAAACACAGCCCCTCAAAAACACAGCTCCTCATAAACACAGCCCCTCATAAACACAGCCCCTCATAAACACAGCCCCTCATAAACACTGTCCTCATAAACACAGGCCTCATAAACACAGCCCTCATAAACACAGCCCCTCAAAAACACAGCTCCTCATAAACACAGCCCCTCATAAACACAGCCCTCATAAACACAGGCCCTCTTAAACACAGGCCCTCATAAACACAACCCTCATAAACACAGCCCCTCATAAACACAGCCCCTCATAAACACAGCCCTCATAAACACAGCCCTCATAAACACAACCCCTCATAAACACAGCCCCTCATAAACACAGCCCCTCATAAACACAGCCGTCATAAACACAGCCCCTCATAAACACAGCCCTCATAAACACAACCCTCATAAACACAGCCCCTCATAAACACAGTCCTCATAAACACAGCCCTCATAAACACAGCCCCTCATAAACACAACCCTCATAAACACAGCCCCTCATAAACACAGCCCCTCATAAACACAGCCCTCATAAACACAGCCCCCCATAAACACAGCCCCTCATAAACACAGCCCCTCATAAACACAGCCCTCATAAACACAGCCCCTCATAAACACAGCCCCTCATAAACACAGCCCCTCATAAACACAGCCCTCATAAACACAGCCCCCCTTAAACACAGCCCTCGTAAACACAGCCCCTCATAAACACAGCCCCACATAAACACAGCCCTCGTAAACACAGCCCCTCATAAACACAGCCCCTCATAAACACAGCCCCACATAAACACAGCCCTCGTAAACACAGCCCCTCATAAACACAGCCCCTCATAAACACAGCCCTCGTAAACACAGCCCCACATAAACACAGCCCCACATAAACACAGCCCTCGTAAACACAGCCCCTCATAAACACAGCCCCTCATAAACACAGCCCTCGTAAACACAGCCCCTCATAAACACAGCCCCTCATAAACACAGCCCCACATAAACACAGCCCCTCATAAACACAGCCCTCGTAAACACAGCCCCTCGTAAACACAGCCCTCATAAACACAGCCCTCGTAAACACAGCCCCTCATAAACACAGCCCCACATAAACACAGCCCCTCATAAACACAGCCCTCGTAAACACAGCCCCACATAAACACAGCCCTCGTAAACACAGCCCCACATAAACACAGCCCTCATAAACACAGCCCTCGTAAACACAGCCCCTCGTAAACACAGCCCCACATAAACACAGCCCTCGTAAACACAGCCCTCGTAAACACAGCCCCACATAAACACAGCCCTCATAAACACAGCCCTCTTAAACACAGCCCCTCGTAAACACAGCCCCACATAAACACAGCCCCTCGTAAACACAGCCCTCATAAACACAGGCCTCGTAAACACAGCCCTCGTAAACACAGCCCTCATAAACACAGCCCCACATAAACACAGCCCTCATAAACACAGCCCTCGTAAACACAGCCCCTCGTAAACACAGCCCCACATAAACACAGCCCTCATAAACACAGCCCCACATAAACACAGCCCCACATAAACACAGCCCTCGTAAACACAGCCCCTCATAAACACAGCCCCTCATACACACAGCCCTCGTAAACACAGCCTCTCGTAAACACAGCCCCACATAAACACAGCCCCTCATAAACACAGCCCTCCTAAACACAGCCCCTCATAAACACAGCGCTCATAAACACAGTCCTCATAAACACAGCCCCTCATAAACACAGCCCTCATAAACACAGCCCCTCATAAACACAGCCCCTCATAAACACAGCCCTCATAAACACAGCCCCTCATAAACACTGTCCTCATAAACACAGCCCCTCATAAACACAGCCCCTCATAAACACAGCCCCTCTTAAACACAGCCCTCATAAACACAGGCCTCATAAACACTGTCCTCATAAACACAGCCCCTCATAAACACAGCCCGTCATAAACACAGCCCTCATAAACACTGTCCTCATAAGCACAGCCCCTCATAAACACAGCCCCTCATAAACACAGCCCCTCATAAACACTGTCCTCATAAACACAGGCCTCATAAACACAGCCCTCATAAACACAGTCCCTCATAAACACAGCCCCTCATAAACACAGCCCCTCATAAACACAGCCCCTCATAAACACAGCCCCTCATAAGCACAGCCCCTCATAAGCACAGCCCCTCATAAACACAGCCCCTCATAAACACAGCCCCTCATAAGCACAGCCCCTCATAAGCACAGCCCCTCATAAACACAGCCCCTCATAAACACAGCCCCTCATAAACACAGCCCTCATAAACACAGCCCCTCATAAACACAGCCCCTCATAAACACAGCCCCTCATAAACACAGTCCCTCAGAAACACAGCCCTCATAAACATTGTCCTCATAAACACAGCCCCTCATAAACACAGCCCCTCATAAACACAGCCCCTCATAAACACTGTCCTCATAAACACAGGCCTCATAAACACAGCCCTCATAAACACAGCCCCTCAAAAACACAGCCCCTCATAAACACAGCCCTCGTAAACACAGCCCCACATAAACACAGCCCTCGTAAACACAGCCCCACATAAACACAGCCCTCATAAACACAGCCCTTGTAAACACAGCCCCTCGTAAACACAGCCCCACATAAACACAGCCCTCGTAAACACAGCCCTCGTAAACACAGCCCCACATAAACACAGCCCTCATAAACACAGCCCTCTTAAACACAGTCCCTCGTAAACACAGCCCCACATAAACACAGCCCCTCGTAAACACAGCCCTCATAAACACAGGCCTCGTAAACACAGCCCTCGTAAACACAGCCCTCATAAACACAGCCCCACATAAACACAGCCCTCATAAACACAGCCCTCGTAAACACAGCCCCTCGTAAACACAGCCCCACATAAACACAGCCCTCATAAACACAGCCCCACATAAACACAGCCCTCATAAACACAGCCCCTCATAAACACAGCCCCTCATAAACACAGCCCTCCTAAACACAGCCCCTCATAAACACAGCGCTCATAAACACAGTCCTCATAAACACAGCCCCTCATAAACACAGCCCTCATAAACACAGCCCCTCATAAACACAGCCCCTCATAAACACAGCCCTCATAAACACAGCCCCTCATAAACACTGTCCTCATAAACACAGCCCCTCATAAACACAGCCCCTCATAAACACAGCCCCTCTTAAACACAGCCCTCATAAACACAGGCCTCATAAACACTGTCGTCATAAACACAGCCCCTCATAAACACAGCCCGTCATAAACACAGCCCTCATAAACACTGTCCTCAAAAGCACAGCCCCTCATAAACACAGCCCCTCATATACACAGCCCCTCATAAACACTGTCCTCATAAACACAGGCCTCATAAACACAGCCCTCATAAACACAGTCCCTCATAAACACAGCCCCTCATAAACACAGCCCCTCATAAACACAGCCCCTCATAAACACAGCCCCTCATAAGCACAGCCCCTCCTAAGCACAGCCCCTCATAAACACAGCCCCTCATAAACACAGCCCCTCATAAGCACAGCCCCTCATAAGCACAGCCCCTCATAAACACAGCCCCTCATAAACACAGCCCCTCATAAACACAGCCCTCATAAACACAGCCCCTCATAAACACAGCCCCTCATAAACACAGCCTCTCATAAACACAGTCCCTCAGAAACACAGCCCTCATAAACACTGTCCTCATAAACACAGCCCCTCATAAACACAGCCCCTCATAAACACAGCCCCTCATAAACACTGTCCTCATAAACACAGGCCTCATAAACACAGCCCTCATAAACACAGCCCCTCAAAAACACAGCTCCTCATAAACACAGCCCCTCATAAACACAGCCCCTCATAAACACAGCCCCTCATAAACACTGTCCTCATAAACACAGGCCTCATAAACACAGCCCTCATAAACACAGCCCCTCAAAAACACAGCTCCTCATAAACACAGCCCCTCATAAACACAGCCCTCATAAACACAGGCCCTCTTAAACACAGGCCCTCATAAACACAACCCTCATAAACACAGCCCCTCATAAACACAGCCCCTCATAAACACAGCCCTCATAAACACAGCCCTCATAAACACAACCCCTCATAAACACAGCCCCTCATAAACACAGCCCCTCATAAACACAGCCGTCATAAACACAGCCCCTCATAAACACAGCCCTCATAAACACAACCCTCATAAACACAGCCCCTCATAAACACAGTCCTCATAAACACAGCCCTCATAAACACAGCCCCTCATAAACACAACCCTCATAAACACAGCCCCTCATAAACACAGCCCCTCATAAACACAGCCCTCATAAACACAGCCCCCCATAAACACAGCCCCTCATAAACACAGCCCCTCATAAACACAGCCCTCATAAACACAGCCCCTCATAAACACAGCCCCTCATAAACACAGCCCCTCATAAACACAGCCCTCATAAACACAGCCCCCCTTAAACACAGCCCTCGTAAACACAGCCCCTCATAAACACAGCCCCACATAAACACAGCCCTCGTAAACACAGCCCCTCATAAACACAGCCCCTCATAAACACAGCCCCACATAAACACAGCCCTCGTAAACACAGCCCCTCATAAACACAGCCCCTCATAAACACAGCCCTCGTAAACACAGCCCCACATAAACACAGCCCCACATAAACACAGCCCTCGTAAACACAGCCCCTCATAAACACAGCCCCTCATAAACACAGCCCTCGTAAACACAGCCCCTCATAAACACAGCCCCTCATAAACACAGCCCCACATAAACACAGCCCCTCATAAACACAGCCCTCGTAAACACAGCCCCTCGTAAACACAGCCCTCATAAACACAGCCCTCGTAAACACAGCCCCTCATAAACACAGCCCCACATAAACACAGCCCCTCATAAACACAGCCCTCGTAAACACAGCCCCACATAAACACAGCCCTCGTAAACACAGCCCCACATAAACACAGCCCTCATAAACACAGCCCTCGTAAACACAGCCCCTCGTAAACACAGCCCCACATAAACACAGCCCTCGTAAACACAGCCCTCGTAAACACAGCCCCACATAAACACAGCCCTCATAAACACAGCCCTCTTAAACACAGCCCCTCGTAAACACAGCCCCACATAAACACAGCCCCTCGTAAACACAGCCCTCATAAACACAGGCCTCGTAAACACAGCCCTCGTAAACACAGCCCTCATAAACACAGCCCCACATAAACACAGCCCTCATAAACACAGCCCTCGTAAACACAGCCCCTCGTAAACACAGCCCCACATAAACACAGCCCTCATAAACACAGCCCCACATAAACACAGCCCCACATAAACACAGCCCTCGTAAACACAGCCCCTCATAAACACAGCCCCTCATAAACACAGCCCTCGTAAACACAGCCCCTCGTAAACACAGCCCCACATAAACACAGCCCTCATAAACACAGCCCCTCATAAACACAGCCCCTCATAAACACAGCCCTCCTAAACACAGCCCCTCATAAACACAGCCCTCATAAACACAGTCCTCATAAACACAGCCCCTCATAAACACAGCCCTCATAAACACAGCCCCTCATAAACACAGCCCCTCATAAACACAGCCCTCATAAACACAGCCCCTCATAAACACTGTCCTCATAAACACAGCCCCTCATAAACACAGCCCCTCATAAACACAGCCCCTCTTAAACACAGCCCTCATAAACACAGGCCTCATAAACACTGTCCTCATAAACACAGCCCCTCATAAACACAGCCCGTCATAAACACAGCCCTCATAAACACTGTCCTCATAAGCACAGCCCCTCATAAACACAGCCCCTCATAAACACAGCCCCTCATAAACACTGTCCTCATAAACACAGGCCTCATAAACACAGCCCTCATAAACACAGTCCCTCATAAACACAGCCCCTCATAAACACAGCCCCTCATAAACACAGCCCCTCATAAACACAGCCCCTCATAAGCACAGCCCCTCATAAGCACAGCCCCTCATAAACACAGCCCCTCATAAACACAGCCCCTCATAAACACAGCCCCTCATAAACACAGCCCTCATAAACACAGCCCCTCATAAACACAGCCCCTCATAAACACAGCCCCTCATAAACACAGTCCCTCAGAAACACAGCCCTCATAAACATTGTCCTCATAAACACAGCCCCTCATAAACACAGACCCTCATAAACACAGCCCCTCATAAACACTGTCCTCATAAACACAGGCCTCATAAACACAGCCCTCATAAACACAGCCCCTCAAAAACACAGCTCCTCATAAACACAGCCCCTCATAAACACAGCCCCTCATAAACACAGCCCCTCATAAACACTGTCCTCATAAACACAGGCCTCATAAACACAGCCCTCATAAACACAGCCCCTCAAAAACACAGGTCCTCATAAACACAGCCCCTCATAAACACAGCCCTCATAAACACAGCCCCTCTTAAACACAGGCCCTCATAAACACAACCCTCATAAACACAGCCCCTCATAAACACAGCCCCTCATAAACACAGCCCTCATAAACACAGCCCTCCTAAACACAGCCCCTCATAAACACAGCGCTCATAAACACAGTCCTCATAAACACAGCCCCTCATAAACACAGCCCTCATAAACACAGCCCCTCATAAACACAGCCCCTCATAAACACAGCCCTCATAAACACAGCCCCTCATAAACACTGTCCTCATAAACACAGCCCCTCATAAACACAGCCCCTCATAAACACAGCCCCTCTTAAACACAGCCCTCATAAACACAGGCCTCATAAACACTGTCCTCATAAACACAGCCCCTCATAAACACAGCCCGTCATAAACACAGCCCTCATAAACACTGTCCTCATAAGCACAGCCCCTCATAAACACAGCCCCTCATAAACACAGCCCCTCATAAACACTGTCCTCATAAACACAGGCCTCATAAACACAGCCCTCATAAACACAGTCCCTCATAAACACAGCCCCTCATAAACACAGCCCCTCATAAACACAGCCCCTCATAAACACAGCCCCTCATAAGCACAGCCCCTCATAAGCACAGCCCCTCATAAACACAGCCCCTCATAAACACAGCCCCTCATAAACACAGCCCCTCATAAACACAGCCCTCATAAACACAGCCCCTCATAAACACAGCCCCTCATAAACACAGCCCCTCATAAACACAGTCCCTCAGAAACACAGCCCTCATAAACATTGTCCTCATAAACACAGCCCCTCATAAACACAGACCCTCATAAACACAGCCCCTCATAAACACTGTCCTCATAAACACAGGCCTCATAAACACAGCCCTCATAAACACAGCCCCTCAAAAACACAGCTCCTCATAAACACAGCCCCTCATAAACACAGCCCCTCATAAACACAGCCCCTCATAAACACTGTCCTCATAAACACAGGCCTCATAAACACAGCCCTCATAAACACAGCCCCTCAAAAACACAGGTCCTCATAAACACAGCCCCTCATAAACACAGCCCTCATAAACACAGCCCCTCTTAAACACAGGCCCTCATAAACACAACCCTCATAAACACAGCCCCTCATAAACACAGCCCCTCATAAACACAGCCCTCATAAACACAGCCCTCATAAACACAACCCCTCATAAACACAACCCTCATAAACACAGCCCCTCATAAACACAGCCGTCATAAACACAGCCCCTCATAAACACAGCCCTCATAAACACAACCCTCATAAACACAGCCCCTCATAAACACAGTCCTCATAAACACAGCCCTCATAAACACAGCCCCTCATAAACACAACCCTCATAAACACAGCCCCTCATAAACACAGCCCCTCATAAACACAGCCCTCATAAACACAGCCCCCCATAAACACAGCCCCTCATAAACACAGCCCTCATAAACACAGCCCCTCATAAACACAGCCCTCATAAACACAGCCCCTCAGAAACACAGCCCCTCATAAACACAGCCCTCATAAACACAGTTCTCATAAACACAGCCCTCATAAACACAGCCCTCATAAACACAGCCCTCATAAACACAGCCCCTCATAAACACAGCCCTCATAAACACAGCCCTCATAAACACAGCCCCTCATAAACACAGCCCCTCATAAACACAGCCCCTCATAAACACCGCCCCTCATAAACACAGCCCCTCATAAACACAGCCCTCATAAACACAGCCCCTCATAAACACAGCCTTCATAAGCACAACCCTCATAAACACAGCCCTCATAAACACAGCCCCTCGTAAACACAGCCCCACATTAACACAGCCCCTCATAAACACAGCCCTCATAAACACAGCTCTCAAACACAGCCCCTCATAAACACAGCCCCTCATAAACACAACCCTCATAAACACAGCCCCTCATAAACACAGCCCCTCATAAACACAGCCCCTTATAAACACAGCCCTCGTAAGCACAGCCCCACATAAACACAGCCCCACATAAACACATCCTTCGTAAACACAGCCCCTCATAAACACAGCCCTCGTAAACACAGCCCCTCGTAAACACAGCCCACATAAACACAGCCCTCATAAACACAGCCCTCATAAACACAGCCCTCATAAACACAGCCCTCAAACACAGCCCTCATAAACACAGCCCTCATAAACACAGCCCTCGTAAACACAGCCCTCGTAAACACAGCCCCACATAAACACAGCCCCACATAAACACAGCCCTCGTAAACACAGCCCTCGTAAACACAGCCCCTCATAAACACAGCCCTCGTAAACACAGCCCCTCGTAGACACAGCCCCTCATAAACACAGCCCTCATAAACACAGCCCTCATAAACAAATCCCCTCGTAAACACAGCCCTCATAAACACAGCCCTCATAAACACAGCCCTCATAAACACAGCCCCTCGTAAACACAGCCCTCATAAACACAGCCCACATAAACACAGCCCTCATAAACACAGCCCTCATAAACACAGCCCCACATAAACACAGCCCTCATAAACACAGCCCTCATAAACACAGCCCTCATAAACACAGCCCTCATAAACACAGCCCTCAAACACAGCCCTCATAAACACAGTCCTCATAAACACAGCCCCTCGTAAACACAGCCCCTCATAAACACAGCCCTCATAAGCACAGCCCTCATAAACACAGCCCCTCGTAAACACAGCCCTCATAAACACAGCCCTCATAAACACAGCCCCACATAAACACAGCCCTCGTAAACACAGCCCCACATAAACACAGCCCTCATAAACACAGCCCTCGTAAACACAGCCCCTCATAAACACAGCTCCACATAAACACAGCCCCACAAACACAGTCCTCGTAAACACAGCCCCTCATAAACACAGCCCCACATAAACACAGCCCCACATAAACACAGTCCTCGTAAACACAGCCCCTCATAAACACAGCCCCACATAAACACAGCCCCACATAAACACAGTCCTCGTAAACACAGCCCTCGTAAACACAGCCCCACATAAACACAGCCCCACATAAACACAGCCCCACATAAACACAGCCCTCGTAAACACAGCCCCACATAAACACAGCCCTCATAAACATTGCCCTCGTAAACACAGCCCCACATAAACACAGCCCTCGTAAACACAGCCCTCATAAACACAGCCCCACATAAACACAGCCCTCGTAAACACAGCCCCTCATAAACACAGCTCCACATAAACACAGCCCCACATAAACACAGTCCTCGTAAACACAGCCCCTCATAAACACAGCCCCTCAAAAACACAGCCCCACATAAACACAGTCCTCGTAAACACAGCCCCTCATAAACACAGCCCCTCATAAACACAGCCCCACATAAACACAGTCCTCGTAAACACAGCCCCTCGTAAACACAGCCCCACATAAACACAGCCCTCATAAACATTGCCCTCGTAAACACAGCCCCACATAAACACAGCCCTCGTAAACACAGCCCTCATAAACACAGCCCCACATAAACACAGTCCTCGTAAACACAGCCCCTCATAAACACAGCGCCACATAAACACAGCCCCACATAAACACAGCCCTCGTAAACACAGCCCTCATAAACACAGCCCCACATAAACACAGTCCTCGTAAACACAGCCCCTCATAAACACAGCCCCACATAAACACAGCCCCACATAAACACAGCCCTCATAAACACAGCCCCACATAAACACAGTCCTCGTAAACACAGCCCCTCATAAACACAGCCCCACATAAACACAGCCCCACATAAACACAGCCCTCATAAATACAGCCCCTCATAAACAATGGCCAAATGCTCATTAATCAAGCAGCAGAAAGCGCTGCTTTTTAATGAAAGTATTTTACAGGTGACTCACATGTGATTATGCCCAAACATTGCGTGAACCTGATGGGGTCAGGTAGCGCTCTGATGGGCTGGGTGTAAGTGTCTGATGGGCTGGGTGTAGGTGTCTGATGGGCTGGGTGTGTCTGATGGGCTGGGTGTAGGTGTCTGATGGGCTGGGTGTAGGTGTCTGATGGGCTGGGTGTAGGTGTCGGATGGGCTGGGTTTAGGTGTCTGATGGGCTGGGTGTGTCTGATTGGCTGGGTGTAGGTGTCTGATGGGCTGGGTGTGTCTGATGGGCTGGGTGCAGGTGTCTGACGGGCTGGGTGTAGGTGTCTGATGAGCTGGGTGTAGGTGTCTGATGGGCTGGGTGTAGGTGTCTGACGGGCTGGGTGTGTCTGATGGGCTGGGTGTGTCTGATGGGCTGGGTGTAGGTGTCTGACGGGCTGGGTGTAGGTGTCTGATGGGCTGGGTGTAGGTGTCTGATGGGCTGGGTGTGTCTGATGGGCTGGGTGTGTCTGATTAGCTGGGTGTAGGTGTCTGACGGGCTGGGTGTAGGTGTCTGATGGGCTGGGTGTAGGTGTCTGACGGGCTGGGTGTAGGTGTCTGACGGGCTGGGTGTAGGTGTCTGACGGGCTGGGTGTAGGTGTCTGACGGGCTGGGTGTAGGTGTCTGACGGGCTGGGTGTGTCTGAGGGGCTGGGTGTGTCTGATGGGCTGGGTGTAGGTGTCTGACGGGCTGGGTGTAGGTGTCTGATGGGCTGGGTGTAGGTGTCTGATGGGCTGGGTGTGTCTGATGGGCTGGGTGTAGGTGTCTGACGGGCTGGGTGTAGGTGTCTGACGGGCTGGGTGTAGGTGTCTGACGGGCTGGGTGTAGGTGTCTGATGGGCTGGGTGTGTCTGATTGGCTGGGTGTAGGTGTCTGATGGGCTGGGTGTAGGTGTCTGATGGGCTGGGTGTAGGTGTCTGATGGGCTGGGTGTAGGTGTCTGACGGGCTGGGTGTAGGTGTCTGATGGGCTGGGTGTAGGTGTCTGATGGGCTGGGTGTAGGTGTCTGACGGGCTGGGTGTAGGTGTCTGACGGGCTGGGTGTAGGTGTCTGACGGGCTGGGTGTAGGTGTCTGACGGGCTGGGTGTGTCTGATGGGCTGGGTGTGTCTGATGGGCTGGGTGTAGGTGTCTGACGGGCTGGGTGTAGGTGTCTGACGGGCTTGGTGTAGGTGTCTGACGGGCTGTGTGTGTCTGATGGGCTGGGTGTGTCTGATGGGCTGGGTGTAGGTGTCTGACGGGCTGGGTGTAGGTGTCTGACGGGCTGGGTGTAGGTGTCTGATGGGCTGGGTGTGTCTGATGGGCTGGGTGTAGGTGTCTGATGGGCTGGGTGTAGGTGTCTGATGGGCTGGGTGTAGGTGTCTGATGGGCTGGGTGTAGGTGTCTGATGGGCTGGGTGTAGGTGTCTGACGGGCTGGGTGTAGGTGTCTGGCGGGCTGGGTGTGTCTGATGGGCTGGGTGTGTCTGATGGGCTGGGTGTAGGTGTCTGACGGGCTGGGTGTAGGTGTCTGACGGGCTGGGTGTAGGTGTCTGACGGGCTGGGTGTAGGTGTCTGATGGGCTGGGTGTAGGTGTCTGATGTGCTGGGTGTGTCTGATGGGCTGGGTGTAGGTGTCTGACGGGCTGGGTGTAGGTGTCTGACGGGCTGGGTGTAGGTGTCTGATGGGCTGGGTGTGTCTGATGGGCTGGGTGTAGGTGTCTGATGGGCTGGGTGTAGGTGTCTGATGGGCTGGGTGTAGGTGTCTGACGGGCTGGGTGTAGGTGTCTGATGGGCTGGGTGTAGGTGTCTGACGGGCTGGGTGTAGGTGTCTGACGGGCTGGGTGTAGGTGTCTGACGGGCTGGGTGTAGGTGTCTGACGGGCTGGGTGTAGGTGTCTGATGGGCTGGGTGTAGGTGTCTGACGGGCTGGGTGTAGGTGTCTGACGGGCTGGGTGTAGGTGTCTGACGGGCTGGGTGTAGGTGTCTGACGGGCTGGGTGTGTCTGATGGGCTGGGTGTGTCTGATGGGCTGGGTGTAGGTGTCTGACGGGCTGGGTGTAGGTGTCTGACGGGCTGGGTGTAGGTGTCTGATGGGCTGGGTGTGTCTGATGGGCTGGGTGTAGGTGTCTGATGGGCTGGGTGTAGGTGTCTGATGGGCTGGGTGTAGATGTCTGATGGGCTGGGTGTAGGTGTCTGACGGGCTGGGTGTAGGTGTCTGACGGGCCGGGTGTAGGTGTCTGGCGGGCTGGGTGTGTCTGATGGGCTGGGTGTGTCTGATGGGCTGGGTGTAGGTGTCTGACGGGCTGGGTGTAGGTGTCTGACGGGCTGGGTGTAGGTGTCTGACGGGCTGGGTGTAGGTGTCTGATGGGCTGGGTGTAGGTGTCTGATGGGCTGGGTGTGTCTGATGAGCTGGGTGTAGGTGTCTGACGGGCTGGGTGTAGGTGTCTGACGGGCTGGGTGTAGGTGTCTGATGGGCTGGGTGTGTCTGATGGGCTGGGTGTAGGTGTCTGATGGGCTGGGTGTAGGTGTCTGATGGGCTGGGTGTAGGTGTCTGACGGGCTTGGTGTAGGTGTCTGATGGGCTGGGTGTAGGTGTCTGACGGGCTGGGTGTAGGTGTCTGACGGGCTGGGTGTAGGTGTCTGACGGGCTGGGTGTAGGTGTCTGACGGGCTGGGTGTAGGTGTCTGATGGGCTGGGTGTAGGTGTCTGACGGGCTGGGTGTAGGTGTCTGACGGGCTGGGTGTAGGTGTCTGACGGGCTGGGTGTAGGTGTCTGACGGGCTGGGTGTAGGTGTCTGACGGGCTGGGTGTAGGTGTCTGACGGGCTGGGTGTGTCTGATGGGCTGGGTGTGTCTGATGGGCTGGGTGTAGGTGTCTGACGGGCTGGGTGTAGGTGTCTGACGGGCTGGGTGTAGGTGTCTGATGGGCTGGGTGTGTCTGATGGGCTGGGTGTAGGTGTCTGATGGGCTGGGTGTAGGTGTCTGATGGGCTGGGTGTAGGTGTCTGACGGGCTGGGTGTAGGTGTCTGATGGGCTGGGTGTAGGTGTCTGACGGGCTGGGTGTAGGTGTCTGACGGGCTGGGTGTAGGTGTCTTACGGGCTGGGTGTAGGTGTCTGACGGGCTGGGTGTAGGTGTCTGACGGGCTGGGTGTAGGTGTCTGACGGGCTGGGTGTAGGTGTCTGACGGGCTGGGTGTGTCTGATGGGCTGGGTGTGTCTGATGGGCTGGGTGTAGGTGTCTGACGGACTGGGTGTAGGTGTTGTAGGTGTCTGACGGGCTGGGTGTAGGTGTCTGATGGGCTGGGTGTAGGTGTCTGATGGGCTGGGTGTGTCTGATGGGCTGAGTGTAGGTGTCTGACGGGCTGGGTGTAGGTGTCTGACGGGCTGGGTGTATGTGTCTGATGGGCTGGGTGTGTCTGATGGGCTGGGTGTAGGTGTCTGATGGGCTGGGTGTAGGTGTCTGATGGGCTGGGTGTAGGTGTCTGACGGGCTGGGTGTAGGTGTCTGATGGGCTGGGTGTAGGTGTCTGACGGGCTGGGTGTAGGTGTCTGACGGGCTGGGTGTAGGTGTCTGACGGGCTGGGTGTAGGTGTCTGACGGGCTGGGTGTAGGTGTCTGATGGGCTGGGTGTAGGTGTCTGACGGGTTGGGTGTAGGTGTCTGACGGGCTGGGTGTAGGTGTCTGACGGGCTGGGTGTAGGTGTCTGACGGGCTGGGTGTAGGTGTCTGACGGGCTGGGTGTGTCTGATGGGCTGGGTGTGTCTGATGGGCTGGGTGTAGGTGTCTGACGGGCTGGGTGTAGGTGTCTGACGGGCTGGGTGTAGGTGTCTGATGGGCTGGGTGTGTCTGATGGGCTGGGTGTAGGTGTCTGATGGGCTGGGTGTAGGTGTCTGATGGGCTGGGTGTAGGTGTCTGACGGGCTGGGTGTAGGTGTCTGATGGGCTGGGTGTAGGTGTCTGACGGGCTGGGTGTAGGTGTCTGACGGGCTGGGTGTAGGTGTCTGACGGGCTGGGTGTAGGTGTCTGACGGGCTGGGTGTAGGTGTCTGATGGGCTGGGTGTAGGTGTCTGATGGGCTGGGTGTAGGTGTCTGACGGGCTGGGTGTAGGTGTCTGACGGGCTGGGTGTAGGTGTCTGATCACTTCAAGACCCCGAACCAACATAGAAGCACCAAGAGCAATATATATATACACACTCTCACAGAGAGAGAGACAGAGAGAGACAGAGAGAGACAGAGACAGAGACAGAGACAGAGACAGAGAGACAGAGACAGAGACAGAGAGACAGAGACAGAGACAGAGACAGAGAGAGACAGAGAGAGAGAGAGAGAGAGAGAGAGAGAGAGAGAGAGAGAGAGAGAGAGAGAGAGAGAGAGAGAGAGAGAGAGAGAGAGAGAGACAGAGAGAGAGACAGAGAGACAGAGAGAGAGAGAGAGAGAGAGAGAGAGAGAGAGAGACAGAGAGAGAGAGAGAGAGAGAGAGAGAGAGAGAGAGAGAGAGAGAGAGAGAGAGAGAGAGAGAGAGAGAGAGAGAGAGAGAGAGAGAGAGACAGAGAGAGAGAGAGACAGAGACAGAGACAGAGACAGAGACAGAGACAGAGACAGAGAGACAGAGAGACAGAGAGACAGAGAGACAGAGAGAGAGAGAGAGAGAGAGAGAGAGACAGAGAGAGACAGAGAGAGAGAGAGAGAGAGAGAGAGAGAGAGAGAGAGAGAGAGAGAGAGAGAGAGAGAGAGAGAGAGAGAGAGAGAGAGAGAGAGACAGAGAGAGAGAGACAGACAGAGAGAGACAGAGACAGAGAGAGACAGAGAGAGAGAGAGAGAGAGAGAGAGAGAGAGAGAGAGAGAGAGAGAGAGAGACAGAGAGAGAGAGACAGACAGAGAGAGACAGAGACAGAGAGAGACAGAGAGAGAGAGAGAGAGAGAGAGAGAGAGAGAGAGAGAGAGAGAGAGAGAGAGACAGAGAGAGAGAGAGAGAGAGAGAGAGAGAGAGAGAGAGAGAGAGAGAGAGAGAGAGAGGTGCAAAAAGACAGATAGACAGAAAGGGGATTCGAACAGGAGGACCAAGACAATAATTTCCGTTGCAAATTTCGATCAGTAAAGTGAATGGAACTAACAATTTACGACAAGAATTACCTGTCTTTCTCCCCTCCCCCGTCCTCTTTAATCCCCTCCTCCTCCTTCCTTGCGTTTCTCTCACCCTCCCTTCCCAAAATTCCCCAAATCCCTGCTCTCCCATCCATTTTTCACCCGCTTCCCCACCCTACACCTACCCCCTCCCCACACCCCCCTCCCCACACCCCCTCCCCACATCCCCCCACACCCCCTCATCGTCGTTCAAGTGTTTTCATGACAAAACAACATTCACGTCTTTCTGAAAATCATGTAATTCCCTATATAAATAATTATTCATATTGAAATTACATCTTCACTCGGAGTAAGGTGACAGACAAGCTTTTAAAATTAGTAGCAAGTTTACTAATAAGCAATTTACGTTATATGTTTGTCTTCCCAACAATAATATTCTGAATATACCAGGATGTACCACTGGAATACTCTGAATATTCCAGGATGTACCACTGAAGTACTCTGAATATTCCAGGATGTACCACTGAAATACTCTGAATATTCCAGGATGTGCCACTGAAGTACTCTGAATATTCCAGGATGTACCACTGAAATACTCTGAATATTCCAGGATGTGCCACTGAAGTACTCTGAATATTCCAGGATGTACCACTGAAATACTCTGAATATTCCAGGATGTGCCACTGAAGTACTCTGAATATTCCAGGATGTACCACTGAAATACTCTGAATATTCCAGGATGTACCACTGGAATACTCTGAATATTCCAGGATGTACCACTGGAATACTCTGAATATTCCAGGATGTGCCACTGAAATACTCTGAATATTCCAGGATGTACCACTGAAAAATATCTGAATATACCAGAATTCTCCAACTGAAATACTCTAAATATACCAAGCTTCCCTCACTGGCATTCGATATTCCAAGAACTACTAATATTCGTTCTAAAAGTTGAGAAGTCTTGAACTTCCGATGAAAACTTACAAAATACAAAACAAATATTTTCAGTCCATTTCTGGTTGTTGCGTGCCCAGAGACGCATTTTATCTGTATGATTGCTTTATACACATTATAGAGCAAAACGATACATTATATATAGCAGGGGGTTGTTGTTGTTAAAGATTCGCTACTTGGAACAAGCAGTTCCAAGTAGCACGGGCTATGGTGAGCCCGTAGGTATTTGGGGGTTATCAACCTTGCTTACTCTAAGAGCCATATGCAGAGCTCAGCTGAGAGTTGAGAGCCACAGGGACATGGACAAACTTGAAACTTCTTACTTTTTTTCATCGTTATATTACACATTTTGTTACCAAAAAAATATGTTTAAAAACACAAAATGCATATTTTTCACGAGCTACAGGTCGAAGAGCTGCGATTTGGTTCCCCTCTCTGTAAAATATAAAGTTACATAAGAAAATAAATGCCCCCAAACCTCCATGTGGAAAGCCTCAACATAGACTAAATAACCCCAAAACCACCACGTGGAAAGCCTCAACATAGCCCCCCCCAGACATCAGTAGTTTTTCAACGCCTTAAGGGAGTATTGGAGTTAAAATTAAAACAAAAATGAAAGCATTCACGATGGGTTCGTCCTAGATACTTATGAAGTCAATACTTCATAAGGACGAAGAGGAAAGCCTTCATGACACACGAGAAGGTGAGGCAAGAGAGCAACATAGGAGGCTCGTCCCAATTGGATAATAAACAAGCCTATATACCAAGGTAAAAAGCCTGATCCTTACGGTGTTATCTTCTCCCCAAGCGCGAAGATAAGAAACTGAAACAAGCAGAAGAGCTAGAGAATGAAGGCAAACACGAAAATTAAATAAAAGGACAAGAAAAGTAAAACAAATCCAACAGAATTAGAGACACAGGAGAGAGAGAGAGAGAGAGAGAGAGAGAGAGAGAGAGAGAGAGAGAGAGAGAGAGAGAGAGAGAGAGAGAGAGAGAGAGAGAGAGAGAGAGAGAGAGAGGGGGGGAGGGAGGGAGGGGGGTCCAAACGAGAGAAAGCACAGCAGGACAGATTTTCAACAAATCATGTATAAAATCAGATCATGTATATATACAAAGGACCACAGTATTAAACTATGTACTGAGAAAGGTCAGAGGCGACACCCACACAAAGCCAGGGAAGCGAACTAACAAGGGGTAAGCGCCAACCCATTAGTCTAAATGGGTTGGACAGATGGGAAGAACATGGAAGGGGGTCAGGATAAGGATTAGGGATGGGACGGTGGGTAGCCCACAAAGCCAGGAGTGAGGGTCGTGTCACTCCTGCTAAAAGTACAAGCCAGAAAGATCAGTGTGAAAGAAGCTCAAGGCCTAGATATCATGTTGAAATGATTTCTCAAGTTCAGATATATAAATGGTTATTTCATTCTAGGTAGATATTGTTCGAATTATATGTAAATACTTAACCACGTTCTCATATATTATATTATATTATATATATATATATATATATATATATATATATATATAACTGAAAACTCACACCCCAGAAGTGATTCGAACCCATACTCCCAGATGCCACGCAACTGGTATGTACAAGACGCCTTAATCCACTTGACCATCATGACCGGACAAAATGAGGTGATAGCCGAGGCTATTTGAACCACCCCACCGCCGGCACTCGGATAGTAATCTTGGGCATAGCATTTTACCAAATCACCTCATTCTTTGGGGCACACGTGAGGAACACAAATGCGAACAAGCCTGAATGGTCCCCAGGACAATATGCAACTGAAAACTCACACCCCAGAAGTGATTCGAACCCATACTCCCAGATGCCACGCAACTGGTATGTACAAGACGCCTTAATCCACTTGACCATCTCGACCGGACAAAATGAGGTGATAGCCGAGGCTATTTGAACCACCCCACCGCCGGCACTCGGATAGTAATCTTGGGCATAGCATTTTACCAAATCACCTCATTCTTTGGGGCACACGTGAGGAACACAAATGCGAACAAGCCTGAATGGTCCCCAGGACAATATGCAACTGAAAACTCACACCCCAGAAGTGATTCGAACCCATACTCCCAGATGCCACGCAACTGGTATGTACAAGACGCCTTAATCCACTTGACCATCACGACCGGACAAAATGAGGTGATAGCCGAGGCTATTTGAACCACCCCACCGCCGGCACTCGGATAGTAATCTTGGGCATAGCATTTTACCAAATCACCTCATTCTTTGGGGCACACGTGAGGAACACAAATGCGAACAAGCCTGAATGGTCCCCAGGACAATATGCAACTGAAAACTCACACCCCAGAAGTGATTCGAACCCATACTCCCAGATGCCACGCAACTGGTATGTACAAGACGCCTTAATCCACTTGACCATCACGACCGGACAAAATGAGGTGATAGCCGAGGCTATTTGAACCACCCCACCGCCGGCACTCGGATAGTAATCTTGGGCATAGCATTTTACCAAATCACCTCATTCTTTGGGGCACACGTGAGGAACACAAATGCGAACAAGCCTGAATGGTCCCCAGGACAATATGCAACTGAAAACTCACACCCCAGAAGTGATTCGAACCCATACTCCCAGATGCGACGCAACTGGTATGTACAAGACGCCTTAATCCACTTGACCATCACGACCGGACAAAATGAGGTGATAGCCGAGGCTATTTGAACCACCCCACCGCCGGCACTCGGATAGTAATCTTGGGCATAGCATTTTACCAAATCACCTCATTCTTTGGGGCACACGTGAGGAACACAAATGCGAACAAGCCTGAATGGTCCCCAGGACAATATGCAACTGAAAACTCACACCCCAGAAGTGATTCGAACCCATACTCCCAGATGCCACGCAACTGGTATGTACAAGACGCCTTAATCCACTTGACCATCACGACCGGACAAAATGAGGTGATAGCCGAGGCTATTTGAACCACCCCACCGCCGGCACTCGGATAGTAATCTTGGGCATAGCATTTTACCAAATCACCTCATTCTTTGGGGCACACGTGAGGAACACAAATGCGAACAAGCCTGAATGGTCCCCAGGACAATATGCAACTGAAAACTCACACCCCAGAAGTGATTCGAACCCATACTCCCAGATGCCACGCAACTGGTATGTACAAGACGCCTTAATCCACTTGACCATCACGACCGGACAAAATGAGGTGATAGCCGAGGCTATTTGAACCACCCCACCGCCGGCACTCGGATAGTAATCTTGGGCATAGCATTTTACCAAATCACCTCATTCTTTGGGGCACACGTGAGGAACACAAATGCGAACAAGCCTGAATGGTCCCCAGGACAATATGCAACTGAAAACTCACACCCCAGAAGTGATTCGAACCCATACTCCCAGATGCCACGCAACTGGTATGTACAAGACGCCTTAATCCACTTGACCATCACGACCGGACAAAATGAGGTGATAGCCGAGGCTATTTGAACCACCCCACCGCCGGCACTCGGATAGTAATCTTGGGCATAGCATTTTACCAAATCACCTCATTCTTTGGGGCACACGTGAGGAACACAAATGTGAACAAGCCTGAATGGTCCCCAGGACAATATGCAACTGAAAACTCACACCCCAGAAGTGATTCGAACCCATACTCCCAGATGCCACGCAACTGGTATGTACAAGACGCCTTAATCCACTTGACCATCACGACCGGACAAAATGTGGTGATAGCCGAGGCTATTTGAACCACCCCACCGCCGGCACTCGGATAGTAATCTTGGGCATAGCATTTTACCAAATCACCTCATTCTTTGGGGCACACGTGAGGAACACAAATGCGAACAAGCCTGAATGGTCCCCAGGACAATATGCAACTGAAAACTCACACCCCAGAAGTGATTCGAACCCATACTCCCAGATGCCACGCAACTGGTATGTACAAGACGCCTTAATCCACTTGACCATCACGACCGGACAAAATGAGGTGATAGCCGAGGCTATTTGAACCACCCCACCGCCGGCACTCGGATAGTAATCTTGGGCATAGCATTTTACCAAATCACCTCATTCTTTGGGGCACACGTGAGGAACACAAATGCGAACAAGCCTGAATGGTCCCCAGGACAATATGCAACTGAAAACTCACACCCCAGAAGTGATTCGAACCCATACTCCCAGATGCCACGCAACTGGTATGTACAAAACGCCTTAATCCACTTGACCATCACGACCGGACAAAATGAGGTGATAGCCGAGGCTATTTGAACCACCCCACCGCCGGCACTCGGATAGTAATCTTGGGCATAGCATTTTACCAAATCACCTCATTCTTTGGGGCACACGTGAGGAACACAAATGCGAACAAGCCTGAATGGTCCCCAGGACAATATGCAACTGAAAACTCACACCCCAGAAGTGATTCGAACCCATACTCCCAGATGCCACGCAACTGGTATGTACAAGACGCCTTAATCCACTTGACCATCACGACCGGACAAAATGAGGTGATAGTTGAGGCTATTTGAACCACCCCACCGCCGGCACTCGGATAGTAATCTTGGGCATAGCATTTTACCAAATCACCTCATTCTTTGGGGCACACGTGAGGAACACAAATGCGAACAAGCCTGAATGGTCCCCAGGACAATATGCAACTGAAAACTCACACCCCAGAAGTGATTCGAACCCATACTCCCAGATGCCACGCAACTGGTATGTACAAGACGCCTTAATCCACTTGACCATCACGACCGGACAAAATGAGGTGATAGCCGAGGCTATTTGAACCACCCCACCGCCGGCACTCGGATAGTAATCTTGGGCATAGCATTTTACCAAATCACCTCATTCTTTGGGGCACACGTGAGGAACACAAATGCGAACAAGCCTGAATGGTCCCCAGGACAATATGCAACTGAAAACTCACACCCCAGAAGTGATTCGAACCCATACTCCCAGATGCCACGCAACTGGTATGTACAAGACGCCTTAATCCACTTGACCATCACGACCGGACAAAATGAGGTGATAGCCGAGGCTATTTGAACCACCCCACCGCCGGCACTCGGATAGTAATCTTGGGCATAGCATTTTACCAAATCACCTCATTCTTTGGGGCACACGTGAGGAACACAAATGTGAACAAGCCTGAATGGTCCCCAGGACAATATGCAACTGAAAACTCACACCCCAGAAGTGATTCGAACCCATACTCCCAGATGCCACGCAACTGGTATGTACAAGACGCCTTAATCCACTTGACCATCACGACCGGACAAAATGAGGTGATAGCCGAGGCTATTTGAACCACCCCACCGCCGGCACTCGGATAGTAATCTTGGGCATAGCATTTTACCAAATCACCTCATTCTTTGGGGCACACGTGAGGAACACAAATGCGAACAAGCCTGAATGGTCCCCAGGACAATATGCAACTGAAAACTCACACCCCAGAAGTGATTCGAACCCATACTCCCAGATGCCACGCAACTGGTATGTACAAGACGCCTTAATCCACTTGACCATCACGACCGGACAAAATGAGGTGATAGCCGAGGCTATTTGAACCACCCCACCGCCGGCACGGCGGTGGGGTGGTTCAAGTTATAATGGTTCAAGTTATAATGACAAGAGTCAAGGTTGACTTCGTCTCTTTTAAGATCAATGAAGTTGATTTAGATTCTTAATACTTTACATATTTATCGGAAGGGAACGTTGGTTGGTCAGGGTCGGTCTCAGTGCCCCTCTCTTTCACGGTCTGTTGCTGTGAAATGTTCAGCGCCTCGTCCGTAGACTTTGAAATTAGATGATATATCATTGGGTTGATGTTGATTTTCAAATCATTTGCCCAGATGAGAGATTTGCATTCTTGTTGGAACGTTTTGGATACAATGATGGGGAAAGGATTGTGATGGCATACAGGCAGGAAAAGAGCGAGTTTGGACAGGAGACAAGTAGAAAGGGCGTGTGTGTGTGTGTGTGTGTGTGTGTGTGTGTGTGTGTGTGTGTGTGTGTGTGTGTGTGTGTGTGTGTGTGTGTGTGTGTGTGTGCGTGTGTGTTTGTGCAGGAAAGGAGGGAGGAGCCGGAGGATGTGCGTGTGTAAGCAGGGAAGGAGACGGGCACCGGGGTGGAAGATCTAAAATATATATATAAAAATATATATATCTAAAATATATGTACAAAAGAGATGTGGTACCAGGCAATACCTTGGTCTCTTTCCCCCCCCCCTTCACCCTTTCTTCCCCTCTTTCTGCCCTCTCCCCCCCTCTCTCTCTCACTTCTCCCCTCCTCTCTTCTCCTGTTCTCCCTCTCTCCCTTTTCTCTCTGTCTCGCAGAAAATATTACAAAAAGATGGAAAATTATTAAAAATCTCTCCCGAAAACAAATCCCCAATTTCAGATATCATCAAAATTGCTATAGGATTTTAATGAGGTCTGATGAGGACATTTTTTATAAGAGGCAGAAATGTGGCCTATTCCGATCAAACTATGACAGTCACATACCACCCATGTGTCATCTTGAAGAGTGGGGGTGTAGCATCAAGGCTCTAGCCTCCAGTCCTCGACAAGCAGACAGACAAGTCTTTTATAAACAGAAGGCTATATCACCCAACAAGAATATATAAATATTAACATATTTACATTATTAACAAAAAAAGAACCATAAAGCAGTTTTTTTAACACAAAATCTGTGTTTTTAAGATCAGAAGGTATTAAACATCAATTAACAAACACCAGTGTAAATATATAAAAAAAAAGAATCGAACTCAATTACGAGCGAATCCGCGATAAGAGAATTGGTTTACGTTTTTGTTGCATTTGCAAAAGGTGTGGTTGTGCAATTGCATACGAGATTAAAATAGTATTTTGTGTCTATATTTGTAAAATAGCAAATATATGTCATGGGTGGAAATGCATATTTGGCAAGAGATTTGTGACAATACACACACACACACACACACACACACACACACACACACACACACACGCACGCACGCACGCACACACACACACACACACACGCACACACACACACACACACACACACAGTGTTCCTTACGGTAGGCTAAATTAGATATTGAGAAATACAGGAGGAACAGAAAGCATCGTATTTCAATACATGATTGGAATTTTAAATAAAATATATCGAGAACAGAGATGCAAAGACATATTTCTGCATGAGAGGGTCTCACAAGGTAAAAAATATTACAAAAAGATGGAAAAATTAAAAACTCTCCTGAAAATAAATCCCCAATTTCAGATATCATCAAAATTTAATATATATATATATATATATATATATATATATATATATATATATATATATATATATATATATATATATATATATATATATATATACCCCAGAATTCCTACCTCTCTTTAATGGCTTTGAAGTATGGTGTAGTGGATACAGCATGCAACTGCCACCTTGTTGGCCAGTGTTCAAGTCCCCTGGTGGGTTGAGCGTCTAAAAAGTTATAAACTTTAGCTACTGGAATAGGGTAGTCTGTGCATTAAGCATTTGGCACTGAGTTTTCCCATATAACAGGGACCGATGAAAGAGCATTAGAGGTCCCACACTATCTCATTGCCTGGGAGAGGATTGGAGTTCTGGTTGGTTAAATACCCCAGAATTCCTTCCTCTCTTTAATGGCTTTGAAGTATGGTGTAGTGGATACAGCATGCAACTGCCACCTTGTTGGCCAGTGTTCGAGTTCCCTGGTGGGTTGAGTGTCTAAAAAGTTATAAACCTCAGCTACTGGCATAGGGTAGTCTGTGCATTATATATTATATATATATATATATATATATATATATATATATATATATATATATATATATATATATATATATATATATATATATATATATATATATAATGTCGTACCTAGTAGCCAGAACGCACTTCTCGGCCTACTATGCAAGGCCCGATTTGTCTAATAGGCCGAGTGATTTTCTTTATTTTCAAAATATTGTTTCCAATTGGTTTATTTGAAATGTTATTATTATATTATGTTAAGAACATAAATTATTGACTTAGTTATATTAGGTTAGGTTAAGATAGGTTAGGTTGGGTAGGGTTGGGTAGGTTAGGTTAGGTTGGGTAGGGTTGGGTAGGTTCGGTCATATATCTACATTAGTTTTAACTCAAATTAAAAGAACTTAACTCATACATAATGAAATGGATAGCTTTATCATTTCATAAGAAAAAAAAATTAGAAAATTATATAAATTCGGGAAAACTTGGCTTATTAGGCAAATCGGGCCTTGCATAGTAGGCCGAGTATTGCATTCTGGCTACTAGGTACAACATTATATTTTATATATATATATATATATATATATATATATATATATATATATATATATATATATATATATATATACATATATATATATATATTCAGCTGGGCACTAGGAGGGTCGAACCTCCGACCCCTAGCACGCAGGCGGTCGCTATTATTATCCACAGGTAGCGTGATAAATTACAATAACTTATGTAAACACGATTCACAATTTTGTGCAACGTTAATAATAATCAAAATGACGAAGTTCATTAACGCGGATTTTAAGAAAATTTGTAACAAAAGAACTGATGATGAATTTTAATGTCAAAATTCCACATCATTGAAACAAAGGTAAAAAAAAAATACAAAAATTAAATACACATTTTTTTTATAATTATAAGAATTTACCACCACTTGAACGCCAATATTTAACACGTAAAAGATTATTTACAACGTACGTGAGACCTACACTTGAGTATGCAGCTGTAAAACGGTGCTTGATCCAAGGCAAGCGTTTTAGCAGTATATATAAACACTCAAAATAAAAATGGCGGTCGAAATTAATCAAATATGAACGACGATAAAAACACAAAACTCTGGATTTTACTAAATAAGATTAAGTAAAATCCAGAGTTATTAGTAAAATCTACTCCTTGGCTTCTAAATTAACAGAAGCTAAGGATCAGATAAAACACAGCCATAAGATTTTGTGTAAAGTCTCAAGACACACACACAAGGAGGAAGAGTAGGAGGAGTTTATGAAACCGGAAATAGAGGTTATTATCATAAACTTCCAAAGAAAAGGCGTAAAAACAGGTGTGACAGGAAGCATATTCCTTAGGAACAAAGTTTAGATGATCGGAATGAACTCCAGTAAGAGGTTATGTGTTCTAAATGGTTACCAAAAGGAGTTTGGGTGTTCTAAATGGTTTTCAGAGAGAGTTTGGGTGTTCTAAATGGTTTTCAGAGGGAGTTTGGGTGTTCTAAATGGTTTCCAGAGGGAGTTTGGGTGTTTTAAATGGTTTCCAGAAGGCGTTTGGGTGTTCTAAATGGTTTCCAGAAAAAGTTTGAGTGTTCCAAATGGTTTCCGGAAGGAGTTTGGGTGTTCCAAATGGTTTCTGGAAGGAGTTAGGGTGTTCTAAATGGTTTTCAGAAGGAGTTTGGGTGTTCTAAATGGTCTCCAGAAGGAGTTTGGTTGTTCTAAATGGTCTTCAGAAGGGGTTTGGGTGTTCTAAATGGTTACCAGAAGGAGTTTGGGTGTTCTAAATGGTCTCCAGAAGGAGTTTGGGTGTTCTAAATGGTCTCCAGAAGGAGTTTGGGTGTTCTAAATGGTTTCCAGAAGAAGTTTGGGTGTTCTAAATGGTTTCCAGAAGAAGTTTGGGTGTTCTAAATGGTTTCCAGAAGAAGTTTGGGTGTTCTAAATGGTTTCCAGAAGAAGTTTAAATGTTCTAAATGGTTTCCAGAAGGAGTTTAAATGTTCTAAATGGTTTCCAGAAGGAGTTTAAATGTTCTAAATGGTTTCCAGAAGGAGTTTAAATGTTCTAAATGGTTTCCAGAAGGAGTTTAAATGTTCTAAATGGTTTCCAGAAGGAGTTTAGGTGTCCTAAAGAAGGTTGTGTTTTCTAATCAAGGTTTTCAATCTATTTTTTTTTATTTATGTAAAAGCATTTGTCCAAGAGCACTTTGCGTGCAACGACAAAGACAGTTACACAAAAACAAATACAAAGCAACTAAACAATAGACACAAGCGCAGTTACCTGTACTCGCTCTTTTATTTTACCTGGAGTTTTCCCTTTTTTTACTTTTATATAAAAAACGTTTGGTGTAGTGACAAGGGGATACTGTGTCAGGATGTCGTTAGGGCTTCAATCACTCTAAAAGCTTAATTCACATGAATTAAGGCAGGGCCTCGTTAGGCTTCACCCTTAAAGCCCTTTACACACACACACACACACACACACACACACACACACACACACACACACACACACACACACACACACACACACACACACACACACACACGCACGCACACTCTCACACACAGGTCCTCACCCTTGAAGCCTCTCTCACTTAAAGAACTCAACATCATAATCTTCCCAAATTAACATGCTTTCTCTTCGTTCTTATTTAGTGTGACGGAAAAAACTATTATTCCATATCTACGTTTTTACCAGAAGAAATCGAAGGTTAAAACTGTTCCCAAATTACGATGTCGATAGAAAATTTATCTTAATATATTATATATATATATATATATATATATATATATATATATATATATATATATATATATATATATATATATATATATATATATCTAAACATTCCCTCTAATGCGTTATGCGTGGTTTCCTCCGAGGCTATGGGTCCCCCTTCTTCCAGCTAGAGGTGGTACTCTCTTGTATGTTATATATATATATACATTTATATAGTGAAAAGTGAACGCACTACACCTTACAGTTTAGATATGTGAACACTGTTCAAAGCTCACATTCACCATTGTTAACACTGGACCGTCAAGTTATTTTGAAACCTAAATTCAATCCCCCTCCCCCTTAAAAAAAAAATATTGACATAAGAAGAGTTGTTTATTAGTTGCGTAACGAGGTAATTTGGTTGCAATTGGCCTGGGAAAGGATTGTTTGTGTATTGTGGCGATCGTTAATAACGCACAGGCTGTACCACAGGCTTTGTTTGTGTGTGTGTGTGTGTGTGTGTGTGTGTGTGTGTGTGTGTGTGTGTGTGTGTGTGTGTGTGTGTGTACTCACCTAGTTGTGCTTTCGGGGGTTGAGCTCTGGCTCTTTGGTCCCGCCTCTCAACTGTCAGTCAACTGGTGTACAGGTTCCTGAGCCTACTGGGCTGTATCATATCTACACTTGACAACTGTGTATGGAGTCAGCCTCCACCACATCACTGCCTAATGCATTCCACCTGTTAACTACTCTAACACTGAAAAAGTGCTTTGTAATATCTCTAATTAGTTTGTGTGTGTGTATTTACTATTTGTATGTGCAGTATCGAGCTATTAGCTCTTGGACCCCGCCATTCTTGCCAATCTATTTTCCGCTATTATATCTACAACATATATTTCTCTCTACCACACACACACCAAAGAGCCAGAGCTCAACCCCCGCAAACACAAATAGGTGAGTACACACACACACACACACGTTGGAAGGAAGCAGCCCGTAGCAGCTGTCTAACTCCCAGGTACCTATCATCTAGGTGAACAGCGGCACCAGAATGAAAGAAAGTCTGACCATTTGTTTCCGCCTCAGCCAGGAATCGAACCCGGGCGTTTAAGACTACGACCCCCCGAGCGCTGTCCACTCAGCCGCGAGGCCGTGTGTGTGTGTGTAAATCCAGATTCACGAAGCAGTTACACAAGCACTTACGAACCTGTACATCTTTTCTCAATCTTTGGCGGCTCTGTTTGCAATTATTAATTAGTTAATGAGCTCCGAAGCACCAGGAGGCTGTTAATAACACTAGCAACAGTTGATTGGCAAGTTTTCATGCTTGTAAACTGTTTAATAAATGTAACCAAAGCCATCAAAGATTGAGGAAAGATGTACACGTTCGTAAGTACTTGCGTAACTGCTTCGTGAATCCGGGTCCTGGCCGTTGTCGCAGAAGCTGCTGTTCTTGTTTAAGATTTGCTACCTGGAACAAAAAGTTCCAAGCAGCACGGGCTATGGTGAGCCCGTAGTGGACTTTATAGCACAAGCATCGCTGAAGCCTTAGGCCAGCTCAGCCGCCTGGATTCTCAGTTCAAACCCTTCCCAAGTTTGCATCTCCGATTATGACCGGTTTCCAGTGTATCTTGAGGTTATCTTGAGGTTATCTTGAGATGATTTCGGGGCTTTAGTGTCCCCGCGGCCCGGTCCTCGACCAGGCCTCTACCCCTAGGAAGCAGCCCGTGACAGCTGACTAACACCCAGGTACCTATTTTACTGCTAGGTAACAGGGGGCATAGGGTGAAAGAAACTCTGCCCATTGTTTCCCGCCAGCGCCCGGGATCGAACACGAGACCACAGGATCACAAGTCCAGCGTGCTGTCCGCTCGGCCGACCGGCTCCCTAAATGTATGTAGTGTAATTAACATACTAGTAGTAGGGTTGGCGGTCCACAGGCCCTTTTTTTTTTTTGGGAGAGGACCCCTGTGGACTGTGCAGTCCACAGGCCCTTTTTTTTTCTGGGAGAAAAAAGGGCCCCTGGACTGCCAGGGTTTTCAGGCGAATTTGGCTAGTCACAGATTTGGAATTAAGGAATTCTTATGAGGGAGTAATTTCTGAGATTTTAGAGGTTTGTTAAGCGTTCTTATGATGAAAATAATGTCATAGAAGTTTGTTAAGAGATCTGGGAAAAAAAGGGCTCCTGGACTGCCAGGGTTTTCAGGTGAATTTGGGGAGTCACAGATTTGGAAATAGGGAATTCTTATAATGAAAAATAATGGCATACGAGTTTGTTAAAGTTCTTATGAGAAAAATAATTTCCGAGACATAGAAGTTTGTTAAGGCCTTATGGGACAAATTCAAGTAACGTATGTAGCGCTTTAGGGTTTCCATGAGAACTCTACGGACATGTTTTACATGTTTTCAACTTAGAAAAATCGTCTATGTAAGCCTTAGTTATTCATATAAATTTAGAAATTCGTGTTTGTGAGCCAGGGTTTTTCAGGGTTTCGTACATCACACCCCCCCTCCCTCCCCCCTTACCTCGCAATCTCTCGCGTCACCTTTATTTACCTTACGCCCGGCCAGCCAGTCGGCTCTTATCTTATCTTATCTTCTTCATAATATCTGGACCGTCCCTCCTCTCTCTCTCTCTCTCTCCTTTCATTCAGTTCAGTTCAACTATTTTCCAACATCGTATGTTTGCTCCTTTCATTAAGCAAGTCAGTTTTACACAAATAAATCATGTTAGTAAGCATGTTCTAGCTCACGTTCCCCCACCTTAGTCCCCTGTCGTATAATGAATACTATCATTCCAATCCCTCTAAAATTTAAAAATAATCATATTTCAAATGTAGTTCAATACAGTAATTTAGTTACCAAGCTCCAGCGCTTGTCCTCCGCCTTAGCTCTCTCTCGTATCTTCGTTAGTAACAGTCCAATTTCCCTGAAATTTTTACCCTCTGTATTTCAGGCTCCGTAAATAAGATCAAACAGTTATCGAGCTCCAGCGCTTGTCCCCCACCTTAGTTCGTTTATACAAGATCGTTAGTAACAGTCCAATTTCCCTGAAATTTTTACCCTCTGTATTTCAGACACCGTAAATAAAATCAAGTCAGTTATCGAGCTCCAGCTCTCGTCCCCACCTTAGGTCTCCTTCGTATCTTTGTAAATAACCCATCAATTTCCCTGAAATTTTTACCCTCTGTATTTCAGACATAGTAAATATGAAGTAAACAATTATAAAACTCTAGCTCTTGTCCTCTGTCCAAGTTCACTCCGGTAAATTCAGTACTCTCAGTCCAAATCCCCCTGAGATTTAAACACCCAACTACATTTTCAGACATAGTAAATAAAAACCAGTTCAGTTATCAAGTTTCAACTCTTGTGCCCCAGCTTAGTTCATTTTGTACAAGTTCTTTTATTTCCAACTAAATCATCCTAAGATTTAAGATCACCTTATTTTCTAACGTAGTAAAATTAATCAGGGCATTAACCAAGCTCCATTCCCTCAGCCTTAGATCATCAGACATAAATATTTTCGATCAAGTCCGTCTCCAGCTTAACTCTTACCCTTTCCCTCCCTTACCTTCTCATCCCCAACGTACCCAAACCTTCAATAATCGTACTGTATTTGCATATTTTCTCTATATTCACTGTGTTCTTCGTATTCTCATCCGTGTTCACTCCATGTTCTTCAAATGTTCACAGTCCCATTCAGTTCATATTTTCACAAGTATCTCCATTTTTTATGTAATATTTCTCTTAGTCTCATTATGTTCTCTACAAATTCTAGTCATATTTTCTATGTTTTCATATTCATCACATGTTCTCTTTACAACTTTTTCTCATCCGTGTTCACTCCATGTTCTTCAAATGTTCACAGTCCCATTCAGTTCATATTTTCACAAGTATCTCCATTTTTTATGTAATATTTCTCTTAGTCTCATTATGTTCTCTACAAATTCTAGTCATATTTTCTATGTTTTCATATTCATCACATGTTCTCTTTACAACTTTTATACTCAATATTCATGCTAACTTCCATATTTTGTGTTCTTTGTCAATATTCATGTTCCTCTACAAGTTCATGTTCCTCACAAGATCACTTCGTTTTTCACCTTCACTTACATGTTTTCTACATTCTTTTGTCATATTCTCCATGTTCTTCACAAGTCCATTGTTCATTCTTTGTAATCCCTATTCTCCTTATCATGTTTTCATGTTCTCTGTAAGTTCATATTCCCAGCATGTTCACTGTATTCATCAACTTTTCTTACATGTGTTCTTTGCCATGTTCCCCATATGTTCTCTGGGTTTTTCCCCTTACATGTTATTTAACGTTCCTTAACTAAAAAAATCTTTCGCCAATCAACTAAAAACATAGTCACTTTCGTCATTTCTCAACTAAACCTATTATCCAGTCAACTAAAAATAGTCAGAAATAGCCTCGTTCAACACTGTTCTTAACTAAAACAACCTTTCTCTTAGCTAAAAATTGTCAAAGGAAACTTCTTTCAGCACTTTCTTAACAGCCGCTATGTTTCATCAGGAAAAAATTGTCAAAGGAAACTTTCCAAAACTGTTCATAACTAGCTTTTATCCATCGTCAATCAACTAAATAATAACTTTCATCATTTCTTAACTAAACTTATTCCCCAGTCATCAGAAAATAGCCGTGTTCTTCATGTTTCATTGTCATTTCATAACTAAAATTATCCATCAATCAACAGAAAAAGTCATATTCATCATTTCGTAACAGCCATTATGTTTTCGTCAAGTAAGAAAATATAGTCAAAGATATCTATCATCGTCGTTCTTAACTTCCATTTATACTTTGTGGAGCACTAAAAATAGTCAAATGTAACTTTTTCAACACTTTCGTAACTAAAATTATATGTCGCTAAGTAAGAAAAATAGTCAAATGTAACTTTTTCAGCACTTTCGTAAAAAAAATTATATGTCGTCAAGTACGAAAAATAGTCAAAGGTGCTCTCCGTGACACCAAAGTTACTCTTCGAGAAATCAAAGACACTCTTCAATACATCAAGGACTTACTCAAAGATACCAAAGTTACACTCTAAGACATCCTTCGAGACATCAAAGACATCCTTTAAGACTTCAAGGGCACTCTTCAAGATATCAAAAGACACTCTCAAACACTCAAAATTTACTCGCATCCTCAAAGTTATTCTCAGAGTCATCAAAAAGTTAATCTCAGTCATCAAAATGCTATTCTCTAAGTAGCCTTTCGTTCATCAGAGAAACTTTCTAAGACATCTTCGTTCATTAAAGTTAATCTCAGAGGCATAAAAGTTATTCTCGGAGCTATCAAAATTAATCTCTAAAACAACAAAAGTTAATCTCTGTCATCAAAGTTGATCTGCAAGATATCTTCGAGACGTCAAAGTTACTTTTCATTACATCAAAGACGCATTCAAATACTACCCATGTTCTCAGAAGTCATTCTCTAAGCCATCAATGTTCTTCTCTAAGACATAAAAGTTATTCTCTATGTCATCAAAAAGTTATTCTCTGAGCTAACAAAATACTACTCATGTTCTCAAAGACATTCTCCAATTCGTCAATGTTGTTTCAAAGACATCAGAGTTAATCTCAGAGTTATCCAAAGACATTCTCAGAGATATCTAAAGTTATTCTCAGAACAATCAAAAGTTATTCTAAGACAACAAAAGTTATTCTCAGAGCTACCCAAAGCTATTCTCAGAGTCACCTTCGTTCGTCAGAGAAACTTTCAAAACATCTTTGTTCATCAAACTTGTTTTCAAAGTCATCAAAAGTTAATCTAAGACATCTGCTTTCATCAAAGTTATTTTCAGAGACATCTAAAGTTATTATGTAAGACATAAAAGTTATTCTCAGAGTCATCAAATGTTATTCTCGAAGTCATCAAAGATTTTTTCAGAGACATCTAAAGTTAATTTCTATGTTATAAAAGTTATTCTCAGAGACATCTAAAGTTAATCTTGGTCATCAAAGTTGTTCTCTAAACATCAATGTTGTTCTCCAAGACATCAAAGATGTTCTCAAAATCATAAAAGTTATTCCCAGAGCTATCAAAGTGATCTCTAATTCATCTTCGTTCTCCAAAAAGTTGTTCTCTAAGACACCTTCGTTCATCAAAGAAACTCTCCTTCTTCCATCATGTTATTCTTTAAGACATCTTCAGTCATAAAATTTTCTCTCCAAAATGTAACTAGTTCAGCTTTTCATACCAAACCTGCATTTCTGTTAAAATATATTTTCGCAGACACTTTACCCTAAAACTGTTCTCTGAACTATCCTAACTTAACTTACCTTACCTTAACTATCTTACCTAACTTTACCTATCCTAACTTAACTTAACCTAACTTATCTATCTTACCTATCTTACCTAACTTTACCTATCTTACCTAACTTAACCTGCATAACCTAACTTTACCTATCCTATCATAACTTACCTTACCTTACCTATCTTACCTAACTTACCTTACCTTACCTATCTTACCTAACTTTACCTATCTTACCTAACTTAACCTGCATAACCTATCTTACCTAACTTTACCTATGTTACCTTACCTTACCTACCTTTTCCTAACTTAACCTGCTTAACCTATCTTACCTAACTTTACCTATCTTACCTATCTTACCTAACTTTACCTATGTTACCTTACCTTACCTACCTTTTCCTAACTTAACCTGCTTAACCTATCTTACCTAACTTTACCTATCTTACCTATCTTACCTAACTTTACCTATGTTACCTTACCTTACCTACCTTTCCTAACTTAACCTGCTTAACCTATCTTACCTAACTTTACCTTACCTTACCTACCTTTTCCTAACTTAACCTGCTTAACCTATCTTACCTAACTTTACCTATCTTACCTATCTTACCTAACTTTACCTATGTTACCTTACCTTACCTACCTTTTCCTAACTTAACCTGCTTAACCTATCTTACCTAACTTTACCTATCTTACCTATCTTACCTAACTTTACCTATGTTACCTTACCTTACCTACCTTTCCTAACTTAACCTGCTTAACCTATCTTACCTAACTTTACCTTACCTTACCTACCTTTCCTAACTTAACCTGCTTAACCTATCTTACCTAACTTTACCTATCTTACCTATCTTACCTAACTTTACCTATGTTACCTTACCTTACCTACCTTTTCCTAACTTAACCTGCTTAACCTATCTTACCTAACTTTACCTATCTTACCTATCTTACCTAACTTTACCTATGTTACCTTACCTTACCTACCTTTCCTAACTTAACCTGCTTAACCTATCTTACCTAACTTTACCTTACCTTACCTACCTTTCCTAACTTAACCTGCTTAACCTATCTTACCTAACTTTACCTATCTTACCTATCTTACCTAACTTTACCTATGTTACCTTACCTTACCTACCTTTTCCTAACTTAACCTGCTTAACCTATCTTACCTAACTTTACCTATCTTACCTATCTTACCTAACTTTACCTATGTTACCTTACCTTACCTACCTTTCCTAACTTAACCTGCTTAACCTATCTTACCTAACTTTACCTTACCTTACCTACCTTTCCTAACTTAACCTGCTTAACCTATCTTACCTAACTTTACCTATCTTACCTAACTTAACTTTCATAACCTAACTTTACCTATCCTAACATAACTTACCTTACCTTCCCTATCTTACCTAACTTTACCTATCCTAACATAACTTACCTTACCTTCCCTAACTTAACCTAACTTTACCTATCCTAACTTAACTTACCTTTCATAACCTAACTTTACCTATCCTAACATAACTTACCTTACCTTCCCTAACTTAACCTAACTTTACCTATCCTAACTTAACTTACCTAACTTATTCTGCTTAACATAACTTACCTTACCTTCCCTATCTTACCTAACTTTACCTATCCTAACATAACTTACCTTACCTTCCCTAACTTAACCTAACTTTACCTATCCTAACTTAACTTACCTTTCATAACCTAACTTTACCTATCCTAACATAACTTACCTTACCTTCCCTAACTTAACCTAACTTTACCTATCCTAACTTAACTTACCTAACTTATTCTGCTTAACATAACTTACCTTACCTTCCCTATCTTACCTAACTTATCTGACCTATCCTAACGTAACCTAACTTGTTTTACCTAACTTAATCTTACATTCCCAAACTGATGTATCCTAACTTATCTAGTCAAACCAGACATGATCTAACTTAAGTATTCATTCTTGTCTTTGTGTTTCGTCAATCATTGTCTCATATTCATTTACTCATTTCATTAGTTAATTTCTCAAATGATCACTTATGCATTTCAAGTGCTATTATGTTAGAGATTGGATATTTAAGCATTTCAAAGAATTATAATTTCTCAAATGGACGTTTTTGCATTTCAAGTGTTATTTGTTTAAGATTGGGTGTATAACCATTTCAAAGGATTTTGTTATATATGGGAACTTACTCGTTTCAAGGGCTAATTTCTCAAATGGTCATTTTTGCAGATCAAGGGTTATTTGTTAAAGTTCATCAAGTTGCTCATAAGTTGTATTTATTATGTTTGTTATCATATGTTCTTATTCCCCAACCCCTTAACCTAACCTCTTGTAATCTTAGTGTATTAGTAGGTTCTATCTTATGTTCTTATTCCCCAACCCCTTAACCTAACCTCTTGTAATCTTAGTGTATTTAGTAGGTTCTATCTTATGTTCTTATTCCCCAACCCTTTAACCTAACCTTTCAGGATAGGTCAGATAAGTTAGGTAAGATAGGGAAGGTAAGGTAAGTTATGTTAAGCAGAATAAGTTAGGTAAGTTAAGTTAGGATAGGTAAAGTTAGGTTAAGTTAGGGAAGGTAAGGTAAGTTATGTTAGGATAGGTAAAGTTAGGTTATGAAAGGTAAGTTAAGTTAGGATAGGTAAAGTTAGGTTAAGTTAGGGAAGGTAAGGTAAGTTATGTTAGGATAGGTAAAGTTAGGTAAGATAGGGAAGGTAAGGTAAGTTATGTTAGGATAGGTAAAGTTAGGTTATGAAAGTTAAGTTAGGTAAGATAGGTAAAGTTAGGTAAGATAGGTTAAGCAGGTTAAGTTAGGAAAGGTAGGTAAGGTAAGGTAAAGTTAGGTAAGATAGGTTAAGCAGGTTAAGTTAGGAAAGGTAGGTAAGGTAAGGTAACATAGGTAAAGTTAGGTAAGATAGGTAAGATAGGTAAAGTTAGGTAAGATAGGTTAAGCAGGTTAAGTTAGGAAAAGGTAGGTAAGGTAAGGTAACATAGGTAAAGTTAGGTAAGATAGGTAAGATAGGTAAAGTTAGGTAAGATAGGTTAAGCAGGTTAAGTTAGGAAAGGTAGGTAAGGTAAGGTAAAGTTAGGTAAGATAGGTTAAGCAGGTTAAGTTAGGAAAGGTAGGTAAGGTAAGGTAACATAGGTAAAGTTAGGTAAGATAGGTAAGATAGGTAAAGTTAGGTAAGATAGGTTAAGCAGGTTAAGTTAGGAAAAGGTAGGTAAGGTAAGGTAACATAGGTAAAGTTAGGTAAGATAGGTAAAGTTAGGTAAGATAGGTTAAGCAGGTTAAGTTAGGAAAGGTAGGTAAGGTAAGGTAAAGTTAGGTAAGATAGGTTAAGCAGGTTAAGTTAGGAAAGGTAGGTAAGGTAAGGTAACATAGGTAAAGTTAGGTAAGATAGGTAAGATAGGTAAAGTTAGGTAAGATAGGTTAAGCAGGTTAAGTTAGGAAAAGGTAGGTAAGGTAAGGTAACATAGGTAAAGTTAGGTAAGATAGGTAAGATAGGTAAAGTTAGGTAAGATAGGTTAAGCAGGTTAAGTTAGGAAAAGGTAGGTAAGGTAAGGTAAAGTTAGGTAAGATAGGTTAAGCAGGTTAAGTTAGGAAAGGTAGGTAAGGTAAGGTAACATAGGTAAAGTTAGGTAAGATAGGTAAGATAGGTAAAGTTAGGTAAGATAGGTTAAGCAGGTTAAGTTAGGAAAAGGTAGGTAAGGTAAGGTAACATAGGTAAAGTTAGGTAAGATAGGTAAGATAGGTAAAGTTAGGTAAGATAGGTTAAGCAGGTTAAGTTAGGAAAAGGTAGGTAAGGTAAGGTAACATAGGTAAAGTTAGGTAAGATAGGTTATGCAGGTTAAGTTAGGTAAGATAGGTAAAGTTAGGTAAGATAGGTAAGGTAAGGTAAGTTAGGTAAGATAGGTAAGGTAAGGTAAGTTATGATAGGATAGGTAAAGTTAGGTTATGCAGGTTAAGTTAGGTAAGATAGGTAAAGTTAGGTAAGATAGGTAAGATAGATAAGTTAGGTTAAGTTAAGTTAGGATAGGTAAAGTTAGGTAAGATAGTTAAGGTAAGGTAAGTTAAGTTAGGATAGTTCAGAGAACAGTTTTAGGGTAAAGTGTCTGCGAAAATATATTTTAACAGAAATGCAGGTTTGGTATGAAAAGCTGAACTAGTTACATTTTGGAGAGAAAATTTTATGACTGAAGATGTCTTAAAGAATAACATGATGGAAGAAGGAGAGTTTCTTTGATGAACGAAGGTGTCTTAGAGAACAACTTTTTGGAGAACGAAGATGAATTAGAGATCACTTTGATAGCTCTGGGAATAACTTTTATGATTTTGAGAACATCTTTGATGTCTTGGAGAACAACATTGATGTTTAGAGAACAACTTTGATGACCAAGATTAACTTTAGATGTCTCTGAGAATAACTTTTATAACATAGAAATTAACTTTAGATGTCTCTGAAAAAATCTTTGATGACTTCGAGAATAACATTTGATGACTCTGAGAATAACTTTTGTCTTACATAATAACTTTAGATGTCTCTGAAAATAACTTTGATGAAAGCAGATGTCTTAGATTAACTTTTGATGACTTTGAAAACAAGTTTGATGAACAAAGATGTTTTGAAAGTTTCTCTGACGAACGAAGGTGACTCTGAGAATAGCTTTGGGTAGCTCTGAGAATAACTTTTGTTGTCTTAGAATAACTTTTGATTGTTCTGAGAATAACTTTAGATATCTCTGAGAATGTCTTTGGATAACTCTGAGATTAACTCTGATGTCTTTGAAACAACATTGACGAATTGGAGAATGTCTTTGAGAACATGAGTAGTATTTTGTTAGCTCAGAGAATAACTTTTTGATGACATAGAGAATAACTTTTATGTCTTAGAGAAGAACATTGATGGCTTAGAGAATGACTTCTGAGAACATGGGTAGTATTTGAATGCGTCTTTGATGTAATGAAAAGTAACTTTGACGTCTCGAAGATATCTTGCAGATCAACTTTGATGACAGAGATTAACTTTTGTTGTTTTAGAGATTAATTTTGATAGCTCCGAGAATAACTTTTATGCCTCTGAGATTAACTTTAATGAACGAAGATGTCTTAGAAAGTTTCTCTGATGAACGAAAGGCTACTTAGAGAATAGCATTTTGATGACTGAGATTAACTTTTTGATGACTCTGAGAATAACTTTGAGGATGCGAGTAAATTTTGAGTGTTTGAGAGTGTCTTTTGATATCTTGAAGAGTGCCCTTGAAGTCTTAAAGGATGTCTTTGATGTCTCGAAGGATGTCTTAGAGTGTAACTTTGGTATCTTTGAGTAAGTCCTTGATGTATTGAAGAGTGTCTTTGATTTCTCGAAGAGTAACTTTGGTGTCACGGAGAGCACCTTTGACTATTTTTCGTACTTGACGACATATAATTTTTTTTACGAAAGTGCTGAAAAAGTTACATTTGACTATTTTTCTTACTTAGCGACATATAATTTTAGTTACGAAAGTGTTGAAAAAGTTACATTTGACTATTTTTAGTGCTCCACAAAGTATAAATGGAAGTTAAGAACGACGATGATAGATATCTTTGACTATATTTTCTTACTTGACGAAAACATAATGGCTGTTACGAAATGATGAATATGACTTTTTCTGTTGATTGATGGATAATTTTAGTTATGAAATGACAATGAAACATGAAGAACACGGCTATTTTCTGATGACTGGGGAATAAGTTTAGTTAAGAAATGATGAAAGTTATTATTTAGTTGATTGACGATGGATAAAAGCTAGTTATGAACAGTTTTGGAAAGTTTCCTTTGACAATTTTTTCCTGATGAAACATAGCGGCTGTTAAGAAAGTGCTGAAAGAAGTTTCCTTTGACAATTTTTAGCTAAGAGAAAGGTTGTTTTAGTTAAGAACAGTGTTGAACGAGGCTATTTCTGACTATTTTTAGTTGACTGGATAATAGGTTTAGTTGAGAAATGACGAAAGTGACTATGTTTTTAGTTGATTGGCGAAAGATTTTTTTAGTTAAGGAACGTTAAATAACATGTAAGGGGAAAAACCCAGAGAACATATGGGGAACATGGCAAAGAACACATGTAAGAAAAGTTGATGAATACAGTGAACATGCTGGGAATATGAACTTACAGAGAACATGAAAACATGATAAGGAGAATAGGGATTACAAAGAATGAACAATGGACTTGTGAAGAACATGGAGAATATGACAAAAGAATGTAGAAAACATGTAAGTGAAGGTGAAAAACGAAGTGATCTTGTGAGGAACATGAACTTGTAGAGGAACATGAATATTGACAAAGAACACAAAATATGGAAGTTAGCATGAATATTGAGTATAAAAGTTGTAAAGAGAACATGTGATGAATATGAAAACATAGAAAATATGACTAGAATTTGTAGAGAACATAATGAGACTAAGAGAAATATTACATAAAAAATGGAGATACTTGTGAAAATATGAACTGAATGGGACTGTGAACATTTGAAGAACATGGAGTGAACACGGATGAGAATACGAAGAACACAGTGAATATAGAGAAAATATGCAAATACAGTACGATTATTGAAGGTTTGGGTACGTTGGGGATGAGAAGGTAAGGGAGGGAAAGGGTAAGAGTTAAGCTGGAGACGGACTTGATCGAAAATATTTATGTCTGATGATCTAAGGCTGAGGGAATGGAGCTTGGTTAATGCCCTGATTAATTTTACTACGTTAGAAAATAAGGTGATCTTAAATCTTAGGATGATTTAGTTGGAAATAAAGAACTTGTACAAAATGAACTAAGCTGGGGCACAAGAGTTGAAACTTGATAACTGAACTGGTTTTTATTTACTATGTCTGAAAATGTAGTTGGGTGTTTAAATCTCAGGGGGATTTGGACTGAGAGTACTGAATTTACCGGAGTGAACTTGGACAGAGGACAAGAGCTAGAGTTTTATAATTGTTTACTTCATATTTACTATGTCTGAAATACAGAGGGTAAAAATTTCAGGGAAATTGATGGGTTATTTACAAAGATACGAAGGAGACCTAAGGTGGGGACGAGAGCTGGAGCTCGATAACTGACTTGATTTTATTTACGGTGTCTGAAATACAGAGGGTAAAAATTTCAGGGAAATTGGACTGTTACTAACGATCTTGTATAAACGAACTAAGGTGGGGGACAAGCGCTGGAGCTCGATAACTGTTTGATCTTATTTACGGAGCCTGAAATACAGAGGGTAAAAATTTCAGGGAAATTGGACTGTTACTAACGAAGATACGAGAGAGAGCTAAGGCGGAGGACAAGCGCTGGAGCTTGGTAACTAAATTACTGTATTGAACTACATTTGAAATATGATTATTTTTAAATTTTAGAGGGATTGGAATGATAGTATTCATTATACGACAGGGGACTAAGGTGGGGGAACGTGAGCTAGAACATGCTTACTAACATGATTTATTTGTGTAAAACTGACTTGCTTAATGAAAGGAGCAAACATACGATGTTGGAAAATAGTTGAACTGAACTGAATGAAAGGAGAGAGAGAGAGAGAGGAGGGACGGTCCAGATATTATGAAGAAGATAAGATAAGATAAGAGCCGACTGGCTGGCCGGGCGTAAGGTAAATAAAGGTGACGCGAGAGATTGCGAGGTAAGGGGGGAGGGAGGGGGGGTGTGATGTACGAAACCCTGAAAAACCCTGGCTCACAAACACGAATTTCTAAATTTATATGAATAACTAAGGCTTACATAGACGATTTTTCTAAGTTGAAAACATGTAAAACATGTCCGTAGAGTTCTCATGGAAACCCTAAAGCGCTACATACGTTACTTGAATTTGTCCCATAAGGCCTTAACAAACTTCTATGTCTCGGAAATTATTTTTCTCATAAGAACTTTAACAAACTCGTATGCCATTATTTTTCATTATAAGAATTCCCTATTTCCAAATCTGTGACTCCCCAAATTCACCTGAAAACCCTGGCAGTCCAGGAGCCCTTTTTTTCCCAGATCTCTTAACAAACTCCTATGACATTATTTTCATCATAAGAACGATTAACAAACCTCTAAAATCTCAGAAATTACTCCCTCATAAGAATTCCTTAATTCCAAATCTGTGACTAGCCAAATTCGCCTGAAAACCCTGGCAGTCCAGGGGCCCTTTTTTCTCCCAGAAAAAAAAAGGGCCTGTGGACTGCGCAGTCCACAGGGGTCCTCTCCCAAAAAAAAAAAAGGGCCTGTGGACCGCCAACCCTACTACTCATACTCAAGCAGGATTGTATCCGGCGCCAATTACAATCACCGACCCGCTGTTAGCGAACACACACCGTTGTTCTTTAATTACGGATTTGGAAGTAATTGGGTTGAAAATATATTTTTTAGTATTTTTTTTTTGTTCCATTCTTTATATATGAGCAATATTTCAGGATTTGCAATCATGATTTACACAGAAAAAAGGGGTTTTAATGATTATATTTTTGCCATTGTGAACTTCGGCTTTCAGTGCAGCGAACGAGAGAGATGCGAAATGACAGCGAACGAGAGATGCGAAATGACAGCGAACGAGAGAGATGCGAAATGTCAGCGAACGAGAGAAATGCGAAATGTCAGCGAACGAGAGAAATGCGAAATGTCAGCGAACGAGAAAAATGCGAAATGACAGCGAACAAGAGAGATGCGAAATGACAGCGAACAAGAGAGATGCGAAATGAACGCGAAAAAGAGAGATGCGAAACGACACCGAAAAAGAGAGATGCGAAATGACAGCGAAAAAGAGAGATGCGAAATGACAGCGAAAAAGAGAGATGCGAAATGACAGCGAAAAAGAGAGATGCGAAATGACAGCGAAAAAGAGAGATGCGAAATGACAGCGAAAAAGGGAGATGCGAAATGACAGCGAAAAAGAGAGATGCGAAATGACAGCGAAAAAGGGAGATGCGAATGACAGCGAAAAAGGGAGATGCGAAATGACAGCGAAAAAGAGAGATGCGAAATGACAGCGAACGAGAGAGATGCGAAATGACAGCGAACGAGAGAGAGACAAAAGAAGAGTCAACAGCCTGCCACATATCGTTACAGACCCCCCCCATCGTTAGCACGATATATAAAAACTGTACACAACATTGCACCTTCAATAACCTCATATGTTCAACACCTGTACACCTGTTGATTGACGATTGAGAGGCGGGACCAACGAGCCAGAGCTCAACCCTCGCAAGCACAACTAGGTGAGTACCTGTTGTGATACCATCCTGGCTTAGATGGCACTTAAAAAACTCGTGTTATATACCTGTTTCTTCTTAAGAATTTGTTTAAGTCCCCACAGGCTGGAGAAGGAACTTTTTCAGGGGGGAAAGCGCCAAGCCATTACGACTATACAGCACTGGGAAGGGATCTGGATAAGGACTTGGGATGGGACGGGGGAAAGGAATGGCGCCCAATCACTTGTTGGACGGTAGGGGACTGAACCCCGACCTGCATGAAGCCAGACCGTCGCTCTACCGTCCAGGCCAAGTGGTTGGACAATGTTAGTAAAACAGGGATTTACAGCGTGTGGGAATTAAGGAATTGTGAAAACGTCTAATTAGGAATTGAGAAAAACTTAAGTGAAAAAATTTATCTGAAAGAATGAAAGAATTAACAAATAATGGCGAACCCAGAGGTTATTGGGCGACTGTGACCCCCAGAGAAGCAAGGGGACCCCTGCTGTACCCCCAGAGAAGCAAGGGGACCCCTGCTGTACCCCCAGAGAAGCAAGGGGACCCCTGCTGTACCCCCAGAGAAGCAAGGGGACCCCTGCTGTACCCCCAGAGAAGCAAGGGGACCCCTGCTGTACCCCCAGAGAAGCAAGGGGACCCCTGCCGTACCCCCAGAGAAGCAAGGGGACCCCTGCTGTACCCCCCAGAGAAGCAAGGGGACCCCTGCTGTACCCCCAGAGAAGCAAGGGGACCCCTGCTGTACCCCAGAGAAACAAGTGGACCCCTGCTGTACCCCAGAGAAGCAAATGTACCCCTGCTGTACCCCCAGAGAAGCAAATGGACCCTGCTGTACCCCCAGAGAAGCAAATGGACCCTGCTGTACCCCCAGAGAAGCAAATGGACCCCTGCTGTACCCCCAGAGAAGCAAGGGGACCCCTGCTGTACCCCCAGAGAAGCAAATGGACCCCTGCTGTACCCCCAGAGAAGCAAATGTACCCCTGCTGTACCCCCAGAGAAGCAAATGTACCCCTGCTGTACCCCCAGAGAAGCAAATGGACCCCTGCTGAACCCCCAGAGAAGCAAGGGGACCCCTGCTGTACCCCCAGAGAAGCAAGGGGACCCCTGCTGTACCCCCAGAAAAGCAAGGGGACCCCTGCTGTACCCCCAGAGAAGCAAGGGGACCCCTGCTGTACCCCCAGAGGAGCAAGTGGACCCCTGCTGTACCCCCAGAGAAGCAAGTGGACCCCTGCTGTACCCCCAGAGAAGCAAGTGGACCCCTGCTGTACCCCCAGAGAAGCAAATGTACACCTGCTGTACCCCCAGAGAAGCAAATGGACCTCTGCTGTACCCCCAGAGAAGCAAATGGACCCCTGCTGTACCCCAGAGAAGCAAGTGGACCCCTGCTGTACCCCCAGAGAAGCAAGTGGACCCCTGCTGTACCCCCAGAGAAGCAAGTGGACCCCTGCTGTACCCCCAGAGAAGCAAATGGACCCCTGCTGTACCCCAGAGAAGCAAGTGGACCCCTGCTGTACCCCCAGAGAAGCAAATGGACCCCTGCTGTACCCCAGAGAAGCAAGTGGACCCCTGCTGTACCCCCAGAGAAGCAAGTGGACCCCTGCTGTACCCCCAGAGAAGCAAGTGGACCCCTGCTGTACCCCCAGAGAAGCAAATGGACCCCTGCTGTACCCCAGAGAAGCAAGTGGACCCCTGCTGTACCCCCAGAGAAGCAAATGGACCCCTGCTGTACCCCAGAGAAGCAACTGGACCCCTGCTGTACCCCCAGAGAAGCAAGTGGACCCCTGCTGTACCCCCAGAGAAGCAAATGGACCCCTGCTGTACCCCCAGAGAAGCAAGTGGACCCCTGCTGTACCCCCAGAGAAGCAAGTGGACCCCTGCTGTACCCCCAGAGAAGCAAGTGGACCCCTGCTGTACCCCCAGAGAAGCAAGTGGACCCCTGCTGTACCCCCAGAGAAGCAAGGGGACCCCTGCTGTACCCCCAGAGAAGCAAACAAACAGTTGTACCCCGACAGAACCAATCACCACCAATCATACAAGATAACACCCCTCCAATCATACAAGATAACACCCAAGAATCATACATAACACCCACTAATCATACAAGATAACACCCACCAATCATACAAGATAACACCCACCAATCATACACGATAACACCCACCAATCATACAAGATAACCACCCACCAATCACATCCAGAAGCCTCACATAACATCTCCCGCTTAAGTGACTCAGACACTGAGGATAACCCTTCCTAAAGCTGCCTAGTGAAGAGGAGGAGGACGGAGAGTTAAGGGGAAACTGAAGTATCTAGTGGACGGACAGACACACACACACACGCGGGGGAGAGATCTGAGAGTGCTTGGGCCAGATTCACGAAGCAGTTACGCAAGCACTTACCAACCTGTACATCTTTTCTCAATCTTTGGCGGCTTTGTTTACAATTATTATACAGTTAATGAGCTCCGAAGTACCAGGAGGCTGTTTATAACACCAGTTGATTGGCAAGTTTTCATGCATGTAAACTGTTTAATAAATGTCACCAAAGCCGTCAAAGATTGAGGAAAGATGTACACGTTCGTAAGTACTCGCGTAACTGCTTCGTGATTCTGGCCCCCTTGTCAGGAGGCCTGGCTGAGGGTGGTTCAGGAGCCTCCTTATTGAGAGCTAATGGCTGGGCGGAAGTGGGGAGGGTTGTTAATGACAGAGTATCAGTCGTGAGATATGTTCTGGGCACTCTGCCAGATGATTGGTGGAAGTGGCACGGTGTTAATTCACTTGCAAAGTCGGCGTTCGATTCCCCGATGTTCCAAAGGGTGACTGACCACATTCGGTTTCTTCGTATCCCAAATACTGTTTTATCCTCATACTCCTTACCAAGAGGCTTTCAGAGCACACCGACGTACCTATCTCACCTGATATTTAACTCATTTGAATGAGTCTCAGTTGGGTAGCAATTAGAGGTACGTGTGAGCTTTTTTTCTTATTGTGGGCACTCATAGCGTGGTTTATAGGCTAAAGCCTATTGGAGATTATGGTTGTATCTGGTTGATGTATTATGGATGTATTATTGATGTATTATTGGTGTATTGTTGATGTATTATTGGTGTCAGGTTGTCATGCCTTATTTAGCATGCCAACGACTGGAAGAGCTTGATTCTATGCCACATTGTCAGCCTCTGTTACTGTGCTACACTGTCACCTGTTACTGTGCCTCACTGTCATCTGTTACTGTGCTACACTGTCACCTGTTACTGTGCCTCACTGTCATCTGTTACTGTGCTACACTGTCACCTGTTACTGTGCCTCACTGTCATCTGTTACTGTGCCTCACTGTCACCTGTTACTGTGCCTCACTGTCACCTGTTACTGTGCCTCACTGTCATCTGTTACTGTGCCTCACTGTCACCTGTTACTGTGCCTCACTGTCATCTGTTACTGTGCCTCACTGTCACCTGTTACTGTGCCTCACTGTCATCTGTTACTGTGCTACACTGTCATCTGTTACTGTGCCTCACTGTCACCTGTTACTGTGCCTCACTGTCACCTGTTACTGTGCCTCACTGTCACCTGTTACTGTGCCTCACTGTCACCTGTTACTGTGCCACACTGTCACCTGTTACTGTGCCTCACTGTCACCTGTTACTGTGCCACACTGTCACCTGTTACTGTGCCACACTGTCACCTGTTACTGTGCCACACTGTCACCTGTTACTGTGCCACACTGTCACCTGTTACTGTGCCTCACTGTCACCTGTTACTGTGCCACACTGTCACCTGTTACTGTGCCACACTGTCACCTGTTACTGTGCCACACTGTCACCTGTTACTGTGCCACACTGTCACCTGTTACTGTACCTCACTGTCACCTGTTACTGTGCCACACTGTCACCTGTTACTGTGCCACACTGTCACCTGTTACTGTGCCACACTGTCACCTGTTACTGTGCCACACTGTCACCTGTTACTGTGCCTCATTGTCACCTGTTACTGTGCCTCATTGTCAAGCAGTGACCTCTGCAGCTCACTCTCACTGACCTGTCCTCAGAGGAGCGAGAGATTATCGATTCCTGGCGATGTACAGTCTTTCCTGTTGGTGGTGATGGTGCCTCTCCTGTTGGTGGTGGTGGTGGTGCCTCTCCTGTTGGTGGTGGTGCCTCTCCTGTTGGTGGTGGTGTCTCTCCTGTTGGTGGTGGTGCCTCTCCTGTTGGTGGTGGTGCCTCTCCTGTTGGTGGCGGTGCCTCTCCTGTTGGTGGTGGTGGTGCCTCTCCTGTTGGTGGTGGTGCCTCTCCTGTTGGTGGTGGTGGTGCCTCTCCTGTTGGTGGTGGTGGTGGTGCCTCTCCTGTTGGTGGTGGTGCCTCTCCTGTTGGTGGTGGTGCCTCTCCTGTTGGTGGTGGTGCCTCTCCTGTTGGTGGTGGTGCCTCTCCTGTTGGTGGTGGTGGTGCCTCTCCTGTTGTTGGTGGTGGTGCCTCTCCTGTTGGTGGTGGTGGTGCCTCTCCTGTTGGTGGTGGTGGTGCCTCTCCTGTTGGTGGTGGTGGTGCCTCTCCTGTTGGTGGTGGTGGTGCCTCTCCTGTTGGTGGTGGTGGTGCCTCTCCTGTTGGTGGTGGTGGTGCCTCTCCTGTTGGTGGTGGTGGTGCCTCTCCTGTTGGTGGTGGTGGTGCCTCTCCTGTTGGTGGTGGTGGTGCCTCTCCTGTTGGTGGTGGTGGTGCCTCTCCTGTTGGTGGTGGTGGTGCCTCTCCTGTTGGTGGTGGTGGTGCCTCTCCTGTTGGTGTTGGTGGTGCCTCTCCTGTTGGTGGTGGTGGTGCCTCTCCTGTTGGTGGTGGTTGTGCCTCTCCTGTTGGTGGTGGTTGTGCCTCTCCTGTTGGTGGTGGTTGTGCCTCTCCTGTTGGTGGTGGTTGTGCCTCTCCTGTTGGTGGTGGTTGTGCCTCTCCTGTTGGTGGTGGTTGTGCCTCTCCTGTTGGTGGTTGTGCCTCTCCTGTTGGTGGTGCCTCTCCTGTTGGTGGTGCCTCTCCTGTTGGTGGTGGTGGTGGTGCCTCTCCTACTGGTGGTGGTGCCTCTCCTGTTGGTGGTGGTGGTGGTGCCTTTCCTGTTGGTGGTGGTGCCTCTCCTGTTGTTGGTGGTGGTGCCTCTCCTGTTGGTGGTGCCTCTGCTGTTGGTGGTGGTGCCTCTCCTGTTGGTGGTGCCTCTGCTGTTGGTGGTGCCTTTCCTGTTGGTGGTGGTGGTGGTGCCTCTCCTGTTGGTGGTGGTGGTGCCTCTCCTGTTGGTGGTGGTAGTGGTGCCTTTCCTGTTGGTGGTGGTGGTGCCTCTCCTGTTGGTGGTGGTGCCTCTCCTGTTGGTGGTGGTGCCTTTCCTGTTGGTGGTGGTGGTGGTGCCTCTCCTGTTGGTGGTGGTGGTGCCTCTCCTATTGGTGGTGGTGCCTCTCCTGTTGGTGGTGGTGCCTCTCCTGTTGGTGGTGGTGGCTCTCCTGTTGGTGGTGGTGCCTTTCCTATTGGTGGTGGTGGTGCCTCTCCTGTTGGTGGTGGTGGTGCCTCTCCTGTTGGTGGTGGTGGTGGTGCCTCTCCTGTTGGTGGTGGTGCCTCTCCTGTTGGTGGTGGTGCCTCTCCTGTTGGTGGTGGTGCCTCTCCTGTTGGAGGTGGTGGTGCCTCTCCTGTTGGTGGTGGTGGTGCCTCTCCTGTTGGTGGTGCCTCTCCTGTTGGTGGTGGTGGTGCCTCTCCTGTTGGTGGTGGTGCCTCTCCTGTTGGTGGTGGTGCCTCTCCTGTTGGTGGTGGTGCCTCTCCTGTTGGTGGTGGTGCCTCTCCTGTTGGAGGTGGTGGTGCCTCTCCTGTTGGAGGTGGTGCCTCTCCTGTTGGTGATGCCGGTGCCTGCTGTCTTATCTACCTGGCTACGATTTCTGTCTCACTCTTTCCCCTCACGACTCACTGTCTGCCCCTAACCCTTCCCCTCACACCTCACTATCTGCCCCTAACCTTTCCCCTCACACCAGCCGGACAGATAACAGAGATAAGGAGGAGCAAGACTCAGGACCTCAAACAACCAATAACCAGGAAATATTACAGTGTTCACGTCACCTTCGCGTCCCGCAAGTAGGGACCAGGATGGACGTGTTCCGTCTTGCGTCTTTAAGTTGAGGGCCAGCGAGGTGCAGACAGATGTCGTGAGAGGGTCCGCTGCTAACCTGAGACGACGGCAAATTTGCATATATTCCTCAGTGGTTTTTTTTTGCTCGGTTGATTTGTATTATTATGTTCTGTTCTAATATAATTATATAGTGTGTTGAAAATAATAATTATTTAGTGGGAATGCAAATTAAACTTACTTGCTTCATAACTTTATGAAAATTATATTATTATTAAGTTAATATATTATTATGTAATTATTTTATTAAGTTATTATGTTATTAAATTATTATATTATTAAAACATTATATTATTAAATTATTATATTATTAAATTATATTATTAAATTATTATATTATTAAAGTATTATATTATTAAATTATTATATTATTAAATTATAATTATTTTACGGAAATAATAAATCCCGTTTGCTCCATAATTTTACGAAATAGGTCTTTAATGAACAACACTGACCGAACTGATTGGTCGAGGGAACAACCGCTCGACCAATCAGCTTAGTGTGATATACGTTTTTACAAACACAAATTCTCCACTTTTAAAGTATGAAACCCGGTGAATTTATCATTATGAAAACTACAGTATGTGTATGTGACTTTTTTGTATTTTTCTGTTTATAGTTCTGAGCAAATAGGCACAAATTTTGTGCTTCCGTTTGTGAAAAATTGATCAAGGGTACTCCTAAAATTCGTATGATTTTTGTAGTGAGTTGACATTCTCGAGTGCAGACTTTCCCAATTTGCTGAGCCTAAATTGGTATTATTTAGTGCATACAACCACACACACTCTCACGAATCTCTGGGTGAGTTTTCACTCAAAGACACCCCCAATTTTTCACATGTGAGTTTGCTTGTCCCTGGACACACACACACGCAGTAAGGGGAGACATGATCACTACCTACAAAATCCTCAGGGGAATCGACCGGGTAGACAAGGATAAACTATTCAACACTGGTGGTAAGCGAACAAGGGGACACGGGTGGAAACTGAGTACCCAAATGAGCCACAGAGACGTTAGAAAGAACTTTTTCAGTGTCAGAGTAGTTAATAGATGGAATGCATTAGGCAGTGATGTGGTGGAGGCTGACTCCATACACAGTTTCAAATGTAGATATGATAGAGCCCAGTAGGCTCAGGAATCTGTACACCAGTTGATTGACAGTTGAGAGGCGGGACCAAAGAGTCAAAGCTCAACCCCCGCAAGCACAAATAGTTGAGTAGAAATAGGTGAGTATAAACACACACACACACATCCCTCAATCACTCACACAGTTGAGAGGCGGGACCAAAGAGCCAAAGCTCAACCGCCGCAAGCACTACTAGATGAGTACACACACACACACACACAGGTTTTCGTGTGGATGGGTATAAGGGCATACCTTAGGGAGTGACGTTCGACCTGAATTTCTCAAGTATACGAACAGCACAATCCCCCATACTGCAGACATCGTGCTGAAGGCATCTGTAGCGTGGCGGATCGAATCTGAAGAAGGATAGGGTGGGAGGTTGTAGAAATATATTATATAATATATATATTATATATATATATATATATATATATATATATATATATATATATATATATATATATATATATATATATATATATATATATATATAATTACACACCCTTCGACTACCACTATCCCATTTTCACTGTCTTCGTCAATATTTTCGTCAATAAACCACATAGAGAAACAAACATTAAACCTTGAAGGAAATAATACCCTGGATAGACCTTAGGGAGACTTGAATTTTTATTTTGGTTTAGTTTACCATTTCACGCGAATTGCATTGAGAGACGACCCCAAGCCGCTTATAACCACCCAAACCTCGTACCCCGAGCTACCAATCACCAAATTATAGATTCAACGAAGCCTATACATCCAAACATTTTTCTCAATTTTCCAAGCTGTAAAAAACCTCAACTCTTTTGCCCTAACCAAAAGCGTACGAACCCAACCAACCCCCCCAACCCCATGGAGATCTATGCATATCAAAACGTCAGTATTATGGCGCTTTAATTTGTAGGAACACGTCCCAATTATTAACGGGTTGGTCGACTCCGTCATGAATGTGACGTATTGGGGCAAGAGCACTAAGCACAAGAAGTTGACATTTAAAAGAAAAAGACTCTGTCACCAGAGGACACAGGGGGTGGGGGGGGGTGGGGGAGGGGTTTGGCGTGGATCAACCACCCTGTTTGAGCACACAGGCATGTAACAGGCAGTTGACAGGACTTAAAGTTAATGGACTAACTTAAAGCTAATGGACTAACCCGGACGTAGGTTCGAACCCTCATCACGGCCCTTGTGGATTAGCTCTTTCTCTCCCCTCCGTGACTCTCAGAATATGTCATAGTGAATTCACGGTCATCGTTTTCGTGGGAAAAATGTTTGGACTCGGCCGGCAACCGTTCACCAATGTTGTGGTGGTGGTGGTTGTGTTACAGTTGGGCTCGACCTTCTCTTGAATAATAGAACCGACCACGAGCAGCCTATGTGCGTCCCATACCCCAGACCATCATTTTGCTTTTTCAAAAAGATGGGTTAGGATAGCACTAAATATCTGGCCTCCAGCCTCATAGAGACAACCTAACAATCTCTCTTTCTATGTATATTTTGTTTACTTCGTTATAATCAAAATGCTACAATAATGTAAGAACTCTAGTGTAAACAAAAAATAAAAAATACGCATATGACCAAATTCTAACATTTAACAAATTACGGACTAAAATCCCGAAGATTTAACCTAAAGCAAACATGTTTTATGATGTTAAAACTAAAAGTTAATAACTGTGTTGATTGAATAACTGAATATTGAATAACTGCTAATTGAGGTGTTGCAGCAGCCCGTCCTTCTAAGGCTTCCCAACATCAAGAAAACGGTAAAATTAGTGTCCTCTCCTAACCTTCCAGAGGACCCATAACAGAAAACAGGAGCGTACGTCACTTTCGCGACCCGCTTCCATTTTGTAGAAAGATAATTTCTGGCCTAAAGTAATACATACGACGAGCCCAATTGTGACACAAGCACCATCACCACAACATTGGTGAAACGTTGCTGGCCGAGTCGTATGTGTTACTTTAGGCCAGAAATGATCTTACTACAAAATGGAAGCGGGTCGCGAAAGTGACGTACTCTCCCGTTTTTTAATTCGAGTCTTCTTTCTAGTCTTCGAAAGAAGACAAGGTGATCATACGACGATATCCTTTTATACTCGTCTTTAAGATGTTTAGTAATATATGCTATATATATATATATATTTGTAATAAAAAAATTATTTTTTCCACCAATAAAATTATGGTTGATGTTGTTAAAAGATTCGCTACCTGAAACAAAAAGTTCCAGGTAACACGGGCTATGGTGAGCCCGTTGATAGTTGTTTTGCTTCACTCATAATATAAATATATAAATATCACTGTAAAGTTTTACCAAAATTTTTTGTATTATCGTTTAAAGAATATTTTAAAAAACAATATAGTGTTTAAAGAGTCATTTACAGGTATATATTTAAATTTTTATCCTTTTACTCTTAAACTCTTATTTAGCAAATAATTATATACAATTAGCCTGAATCGTTATTTTTACTTAAAGAGGAAAACAGAAAAAAATTTGTTTTCATGGTAAACTAAATTATATTGGGTATTTACGGCGCATAGCCAGAGAACCTGGAGTGTAGCAAGAGAACACTGGAGCGTAGCGAGAGAACATATGAGAGTAGCGAAAGAGCCTGGGAGTGTAGCGAGAGAGCCTGGGAGTGTAGCAAGAGAGTCTGCCTGATACCTGGTTGATGGAGTTTTGTGGGCTCTTCTCCCCAAGCCCGGCCTGAAGCCAGGGTTGACTCGTGAGAGCTTGGTCAACCAGGCTGTTGCTTGGATCGGCCCGCAGGCCCACATATCCACCACAGCCCGGTTGGTCCGGCACTTCTTGAAGAAAAGATCTAGTTTTCTCTTGAAGATGTCCACGGTTGTTCCAGCAATATTTCCTATACTCTCTAGGAGGATGTTGAACCACCATGGACCTCTGATGTTTATAAAATGTTCTCTGATTGTGCTTATGGCACCCATGCTGTTCATCTGGGAGCGTAGCGCAAGAACATGGGAGTGAGAGAGTTCCCCGACATTCTGGGAGCAGATCCCATGTTACTTCAGTACGGCTGGAATTTGAAGATGTTTCGAAATTAAATTAGGAATTTGAGAGCAATTTAATTGAAAATTGTTCTTGTATCTACGAGAGTGCCCCCCCCCCACGTAGTGTTGCCAACGGCAACTACGTCAATGGTTATTGTAAACCTTCAGTCCCCAGAGCTGTTTTAATATACGTAAAATAATTTACTTTTAGACAAGCTTCCCCCCCCCCCCCCGAAAAAAAAATAGCAAGCTGCTTTCAGTTTCAAGTACGACAATTTCCGGCCAATGGTAATTCATACGAGCGAAAAGCAACAGTCTTCGAAAGAAGACAACGTGACTAGACGACCATAGCCCTTTAAACTTGTCTTCAAAATTTTGGGTAATATAAGATATATTTATTGTTTGAAAAATTTTAAGAAGAAATAAAGACAAGTAAGGTTAAAGGCGGCACTCATTATTTAACTATATAAATTTTAATATAAGAATTGACCAGAAACGGTTGTATTATCATTTATAGATTACTTAATAAACAATAGAATATTTGCAACTGTCTTTTATGAATATATATTAAAATTGTTATTCGATTCTCATTTAACCTTTGTATAGCGAATAATTATATATAATTAGCTTGAAAGTTATCGTATAAAAAGAGGAAAAAAAAGGAAAAAAATGACTTTTTATAGTAAACTAAATTATATTGGTTATTTACGACGCATTGCGAGAAAGCCTGGGAGTGTTGCGAGAGAACATGGGAGCATAGCAATAGAGCCTGGTAGTGTAGCAGGAGAACATGGGAGTGTAGCAAGAGAGTCTGGGAGTGTAGCGAGAGAATCTGCTTGATTGGGTTTTAGGAATTCTTTAACTCCCAAGTCCGCCCAAGGCCAGGTTTGACTTGTGAGAGCTTGATCCCTCAGGCTGTTGCTTGGAGCGGCCCGCAGGGCTTCCCAACGTCAAGAAAACGGTGAAATTCGTGCGCTCTCCTAACCTACCAGAGGACACAACAGAAAACGGGGCAGTACGTCACTTTCGCGAGCCGCTTCCATTTTCATGTACGACAATTTCCGGACTAATGTAAATCATACAAGCGAAAAGGCGACATTCTTCGAAAGAAGACAAGGTGATTTGACGACGCAAGTCTTTTAAGTTTGTCATAAAGATCTTCGGTAATATAAACTATGTTTATTGTATCAAAAATTTGAATTGGAGAAATATATATGACACCACCAAGCGGCATTCACTCTTTAAAATAATAAGTTTTCTCATAAAAATTGACAAGAATATTTTTTATTATTATTTGTAAACTTCTTAGTAAACAATAATATGTTTGCAAATTTCTTGCATGGATATATATTACTTTTTTTTAGAGTTCTATTTACCTTTAATAGCTTATAATTATATATAATTAGGTTGAAACAATATTCGTATTAAAAAGTAAAAAAATATAGAAAAAATTTACTTTTTATAGTAAACTAAATAATATAGGTTATTTACGACGCATAGCTAGAAAACCTGGGAGCGTAAAGTGAGAGCCTGGTAGCATAGCATGAGAACATGGGAGCGTAGCAAGGGAGCCTAGGAGCGTAGCCATACAGCCTGGAAGCATAGCAAGAGAACATGGGAGAATAGCGAGAGAGCCTGGGAATGTAGCGAAAGAACATGGGAGCCTAGCGAGGGAGGATGGGAGCATAGTCAAAGAGCCTGTGAGCGTAGCAAGAGGACCTGGGAGCGAAACGAGAGAACGTGGGAGCGAAGCGAAAGAACCTGGGAGTGTAGCAAAAGAATCTGCTTGATATCTGCTTATTGGGGATTTAGTAGTTCTTCAATTCCCCAAGCCCGGCCTCGCATGGGAGAGCTTCGTCCAACAGGCTGTTGCTTTAAGCGACCCGCAGGACCACATATCCACCACAGCCCGGTTGGTCCGGCGCTTCCTGAAAAAAAGTATCTAGTTTTCTCCTGCAAATGTCCACGGATGTTCCTGCAAGATTTCTTATACTCGCTGGGAGGATGTTGAACAACCGTGGAGCTCTGATGTTCTCTGTGCTTATGGCATCCATGCTGTTCACCTGGGAGCGTAGCGTGAGAACATGAGAGTGAAAATGTTCCCCGACATTCTGGGAGCAGATCCCATGTTACCTCAGTAAGGATAGAATTTGAAGATGTTTCGAAATTAATTTGGGAATTTGAGAGTAATATAATTGAAAATTATTCTTGTATCAGTGAGTGTTTGTGTTTTGATTGTCCCCCCCCCTCCCCCTCCCGCGTGTAGCGTTGCAACTACGTCAATGGTTATTGTAAGCCTTTAGTCCCCAGAGCTGTTTTAATATACGTAAGGTAATTTCCTTTTAGACAAGCCTCCCCTCACCCCCCCCCCAAAGAAAAGGCGGCCAAAATAAGGTCCTGCTGGAGGTGTTGCAGCAGCCCGTCTTCCTAAGGCTTTCCAACGTCTTGAAAACGGTAAAATTAGTGTCTTATCCTAACCTACCAGAGAACCTATAACAGAAAACGAGACGGTTCCTCACTTTCGCGAGCCGCTTCCATTTTCAAGTACGACAATTTCCGGCCTAAGGTAATTCATACGAGTGAAAAGCGACAGTCTTCGATAGAAAGACAAGACGATTAGACGACGATTGCCTTTTAACTTAGTCTTAAAGATCTTAAGTAATATGTGGTATATATTGTTTCCAAAATATTTAAAAATCGTCCCAAAAAGATTCAATTATGCAGCACTCAAAATTTAGTGAGATAAATTTTATCATAAATATTGACCAAGAACGTTTGTATTATTATTTGTAGGTTTCTAATTACCCAATCAAGTGTTTGCAAATATCTTAAATGGTTATATAATAACTTTTTTATTGAAGATTTTATTTAACTTTAGTAGCATACAATTATATATATAGTTAGCTTGAAAAAATATTTGTATTAAAAACGGAAAAATATAGAAAGAAAATTGACTTTTTATAGTAAACTAAATTATATTGATTATTTACGACACATAAGGAGAGAGCCTGGGAGCGTACTGAGAGAACATGGGAGAGTAGCGAGAGAACATGGGAGCATAACGAGAGAACATGGGAGCGAAGCGAGAGAGCCTGGGAGGGGAGCGAGAGAGTCTGGGAGCGTCACAAAAGAATCTGCCTGATACCTGCTTGATGGGATTGTGGGAATTCTTCAACTCCCCAAGCCCGGCCCGAGGCCAAGCTTGAATTGTGAGAGCTTGATCCTCCAGGCTGTTGCTTGGAGCGGCCCACAGGCGCACATATCCACCACAGCCCGGTTGATCCGGCATTTCTTGAAGAAAACTACCATGTTTTCTCTTCAAGATGTTCACGGTTGTTCCGGCAATATTTTTTATTCTCGCTGGGAGGATGTTGAACATCCATGGACCTCTGATGTTTATACAGTGGTCTCCGATTGTGCTTATGGGACCCATGCTGTTCACCTGGGAGCGTAGCGCGAGAACATGGGAGTGAGAGAGTTCCCCGACATTCTGGGAGCAGGTCCCATGTTACATCAGTAAGGGTGGAATTTGCAGATGTTTCAGAATTAAATTAGGAATTTGAGAGCAATTTAATTGAAAATTGTTCTTGTATCTGCGAGTGTTTGTGTTTTGAGCTCCTCCCCCCCCGCGTAGTGTTGCCAACGGCAACTACGTCAATGGTTATTGTAAGCCTTCAGTCCCCAGAGATGTTTTAATATACGTAAGATAATTTACTTTTAAACAAACCTCCCCTCTCACCCCCCCCCCCCCCCCAAAAAAAAAAGAGAGGAAAATTTACGTCCCGCTGGAGGTGTTGCAGCAGCCCGGCCTTCTAAGGCTTCCCAACGTCGTGAAAACGGTAAAATTAGTGTCCTCTCCTAACCTACCAGAGGACCCACGACAGAAAACGGGACAGTTCTTCACATTCGCGAGCCGCTTCCATTTTCAGGTACGACAATTTCCGTCCTAAGGTAATTGATACGTGCGAAAAGCGACATTCTTCAGCAAGAAGACGAGGTGATTAGAGGACGATAGTCTTTTAACCTTGATTTCTAGATCTTCAGTATTATAATCTATATATATTGTTTCAAAAATTTTTGGCAAGAATAAATGAGCTAAAGTTTCATCGCAGAACTCAATATCAAATGAAATATATGGTATTATAAAAATTCACTACAAATGTTTGTAATATTATTATAAATTTTTTAGTAAACAATAAAATGTTTGCAATTCCTGTTATGGTTATATATTATATTTTTTATTTTTATCTTTTTAACTTTAACACTATATAAATTTATATAATTACTTTGAAAAAATATTCGTTTTCAATGAGTAAAAAATATTGAAAGCAAATGGAATTTTTTTAGTAAACTTAATTATATTGGTTATTTTCGACGTATAGCTAGAAAACCTGGGATCGTAACAAGAGAGTCTGGGAATGTAGCAAGAGAACATGGAAGCGTAGCGAGAGAGCCTGGGGACGTAGCGAGAGAGCCTGGGAGCAAAGGGAAAGGGCTTTAGTGCGTAGCGTGAGAACATGGGAGCGTAGCGAGAGAGCTTGGGAGCGTAGCCAGAGAGCTTGGTTCAAGTATGTTTATTGAGAAAAGAAAAAAGATACATCTCAAAGTGTAGTGAAAGAGCCTGGGAGTGTAGTGAAAGAGCCTGGGAGTGTAGCGAGAGAGCCTGGGAGTGTAGTGAAAGAGCCTGGGAGTGTAGTGAAAGAGCCTGGGAGTGTACTGAAAGAGCCTGGAAGTGTAGTGAAAGAGCCTGGGAGTGTAGTGAAAGAGCCTGGGAGTGTAGCGAGAGAGCCTGGGAGTGTAGTGAAAGAGCCTGGGAGTGTAGTGAAAGAGCCTGGGAGTGTACTGAAAGAGCCTGGAAGTGTAGTGAAAGAGCCTGGGAGTGTAGCGAGAGAGCCTGGGAGTGTAGTGAAAGAGCCTGGGAGTGTAGTGAAAGAGCCTGGGAGTGTAGTGAAAGAGCCTGGGAGTGTACTGCAAGAGCCTGGAAGTGTAGTGAAAGAGCCTGGGAGTGTAGCCAGAGAGCCTGGGAGTGTAGCCAGAGAGCCTGGGAGTGTAGCGAGAGAGCCTGGGAGTGTAGCGAGAGAGCCTGGGAGTGTAGCGAGAGAGCCTGGGAGTGTAGTGAAAGAGCCTGGGAGTGTACTGAAAGAGCCTGGAAGTGTAGTGAAAGAGCCTGGGAGTGTAGTGAAAGAGCCTGGGAGTGTAGTGAAAGAGCCTGGGAGTGTAGCCAGAGAGCCTGGGAGTGTAGCGAGAGAGCCTGGGAGTGTAGCGAGAGAGCCTGGGAGTGTAGCGAGAGAGCCTGGGAGTGTAGCGAGAGAGCCTGGGAGTGTAGCGAGAGAGCCTGGGAGTGTAGCGAGAGAGCCTGGGAGTGTAGCCAGAGAGCCTTGGAGTGTAGCCAGAGAGCCTGGGAGTGTAGCGAGAGAGCCTGGGAGTGTAGCGAGAGAGCCTGGGAGTGTAGCGAGAGAGCCTGGGAGTGTAGCGAGAGAGCCTGGGAGTGTAGCGAGAGAGCCTGGGAGTGTAGCGAGAGAGCCTGGGAGTGTAGCGAGAGAGCCTGGGAGTGTAGCGAGAGAGCCTGGGAGTGTAGCGAGAGAGCCTGGGAGTGTAGCGAGAGAGCCTGGGAGTGTAGCGAGAGAGCCTGGGAGTGTAGCGAGAGAGCCTGGGAGTGTAGCGAGAGAGCCTGGGAGTGTAGCGAGAGAGCCTGGGAGTGTAGCGAGAGAGCCTGGGAGTGTAGCGAGAGAGCCTGGGAGTGTAGCGAGAGAGTCTGGGAGTGTAGCGAGAGAGCCTGGGAGTGTAGCGAGAGAGCCTGGGAGTGTAGCGAGAGAGCCTGGGAGTGTAGCGAGAGAGCCTGGGAGTGTAGCGAGAGAGCCTGGGAGTGTAGTGAAAGAGCCTGGGAGTGTAGCAAGAGAGCCTGGGAGTGTAGCAAGAGAGCCTGGGAGAATATCGACCACGAGCAGCCTATGTGCGTCCCATACCCCAGACTCCATTTTACAAAATTAGGTTTGGGTAGCACTAAGCATCTGGACCTAGATTCAGGAAGCTCTGTGTATTTCTTCGTAAGTGGGTTTGCTACGAAGGTTCCTAAGTGCGCCCTAAGAAGATGCTTAGGTGCGATTCAATAAGGTATACTTAGGAAGAAAATTGTTGGTTCACCTGCGTGCCGATAGAGGTCACTACTGTGTTTCGTTTGGCCAATCAAAGAGCAGCAACATTCTTCATATTGAAGATTTAGCGCTGGCTTATCGGAGCTCTACTGCCGCCTATTTACGTCGAATTTTCTTATAAAATTAGTATATTTCGAAGTAAAACAAAGTTTTTTCAACTTCTACAGCCAGCATCGACATTGTAGTAAACAAATATGTTACATTTGTTGTTTACCTACGTAATTCTAAGAGATACTGTGTTGCTGTCCTTGTTGCTCGGAAGATGCGCTGACAATTATTGTATATATTTACTGAATTTACCCAAGGGCCACTAACTATTTAGTGGCCTTGAAGAGGACAGAAAGCCGGCGGCTTGTTAAAGGGCCCGCCAATTGTCTTAATGATATTTTTTAGCTGGAATTTGGCATTTACGGCTTCAGCGGGTAGGCGGTTCCATGGGTTTATAGCCCTCTTGGTGGAAAAAAAACATCTGTTTTCAGTCCTACTTGAGAGAACATACTCTCCAACACTATATCTGTGATTGTCCTGTTATCAGTGACTTCATACCAAATGGTATGAGGTATTTTGAGCTCTGTAATTACTTCATACACTCAGGAATATTGGAAGATATTCTTGTGCTGCACCCAGATTTTGCCAGTGGAGGCTAATAGATCAGCATTAAGTATTTTGTTCTCTCCTAATTCCATGTATGACTGGCCATCCTGTGAGGTGAGGATGTTGGGTGAGCTGGTAGCTGGTTTTTGATCTACACTGTGTGGTCCTTTATACAGAATAGGAAAGCAGCACATTGCTATGTATACCTAAACATGCTTAAAAATACATTGTTTGAGAGGAGTTTTGTAGAAACTGGTAAGAGTAATTATAATATAATGTTTCCATGATTCAGTGCTTACCTCTTGTGAAAATTGCTTAGAGTTGTTTAGTCAGAGTTGATTTGTTTTTTGTATTGAGGCTGGTATTTTCTAAATTGATTCCATGTACAGTATGTCTAACCATCCTGTGAGATGGGAGTACTAGATAAACTTATAGCTAGTTTTTTATCTACACTGTGTAATATTCCATATAGAATAGGGTAGCAGCACATTGCTGTGTATACCTAATCTTCTTAATAAAAAAATCAGTAATAAAGATTTTAAATTATAGTTTGTATTATTACAAATTCAGTACTGTATTATCCTTATTAAATCATGTTGACCATGGATCATTAAGATCTCATGTTGATATGTAATACAAGTCATATTTCTTTTGAACTGCTAATCCATGCTAATCATTCATTAAATTGTGCATTATGTCTCAATTTTTCACTTCCTTGGATATACTGTACAGTACAAAAAGATAGGATAAAAATAAACCAGTAATATTTCTTTCATTATATTTTTCATTTAAATAACTGCATCAATATTTTTACAGCTGACAGGATTTGTTTTACCATACAGGTGCATTATTTGTTAAAAAAAATTTGGTTTATTGTTACACACAATGGTGCTACATAGCCTTCCCAGCTTGGTGCCTTCTTTTAATACTTACTGATTAAAAAATAAATAATAAATACATTTTATTCAGGAAAAGTACATACAGTTTATTTACAAACATAATGTTGGATTTATAGACAGAGCTAGTACATACAATACCTAAAGCCACTAATACTCATAGCATTTCGGGCAAGGTGCGGGGGAAAAAACACAGACTAAAACTTAGTAATCGGGATTAGGTATAAATTGTGTTGAAAGAAGGAATAAAAAATACAAAAAGGGGGGTTAGCATAGCATAACTCGGCAATTGCACATGTTGGTGAACAGCGTTGTTTAAAAAATAGCAAGACATGTGTTGACATTTAGGAGGTAAGTTAGGTTACATGGAGTTAATTAGGCAGTACTTGGTTTAACTCTTAAACTGGTTGAGAGAGGTACAGCCTTTGACATGATTCGGGAGGTCATTCCACATTCTGGGTCCCTTGATTTGTAGAGCACTTCTAGTTTGGTTACACACAGCCAAATTGAGTAACAGGAAAAGGTCTTGGACACAAATTTGTTCCATGCTAAATGTAGAGGAATCAGCTGAGTATTCCTCAAATAAAATAAGTTGCCTCAGCTTATAAGGTAAATAAAATAAGCATTTCTCAAATAAGTAGCTGCCTCACCTCACTGCCTTACTGCTACATAGCCTTCCCGGCATGGTGCCTTCTTTTGATAATTACTTGTTCCACACCCAAATTGTATAACAGGAAGAGGTTTTGGACCCCTACTTCCCTCTCTCTTTTTTAATAATCTACAGTATATAGTCATAATTATAGCTTTAAGTATTCAATGAATAAAGTTTGTGACATTTTTACCCTTCTCCTTACCTAACATCATTTGTGCAGCATATTTTTATTTTATGTCTCACCCAGATTTAATTTCAAAATAAAACCAAACTAAATAAATTAGAAATGGGTATGTATAGCTAAGGTACACCCTTACTACTAGGTGAACAGGGGCATTTGGTGATAGTAAATGATCCCATCAGGCAGGGCTCATCACCTTCTCATATTTCATGTTCACCAGTGTTTATTTACTTAATAACTACTGGTATAATATCTTGCTATTATAAAACTAATTCTACTATCATCAAACACATATTTACTTTAAGTTTCAAGCAGAGAATGCATATATAACTAACACGAAGGACTCCTCTTCACTAGATTCACCAGCTATAATATTTTGGTCATGTTCCAATATCATAAATCGATCCCAGTGTTATGTAGTAGAGAAAAAATGACTTATATCCAGTTTGCGTAAAGCTACGAGTGGTCGAAACCACACTTAAATCCCGGAATGAACTTACGAAGGTTTTTCCACTTAGGGTAGTTAATTGAATACGGACGTAGCCGCCACGAAGGCGCTAAGAAGGAATTCGTTCTTAGCTAAGAGGAAAAACCTTCGTAAGTACCTTCCTGAATCCGGCCCCAGGCCTCCAGCCTCATAAAGACAACCTAACAGACAATCTCTATCGCTATATATATTGTTTACTTCGGTATAATCAAAATGCTACAATAATGTAAGAAATTTAGCATAAAACAAAACAAGATAATACGCATATGACCAAATTCTAACACTTAACAAATTTTGGACTAAAGTCCCAAAGATTTAACCTAAATCAAATATGTTTTACGATGTTAAAACTAAAAGTTAATAACTTGACTCGTCTCTATTCTGCGCTCCCCCCCCCCCCACGTGTAGTGTTGCAACTACGTCAATGGTTATTGTAAGACTTCAGTCCCCAGAGCTGTTTTAATATACGTAAGGTAATTTCATTTTTGACAAGCTCTTCACCCCCCCCCCCCCCAAAAAAAAAAGTCGGCCAAATTAACCTCCTTCTGGAGGTGTTGCAGCAGCCCGTCCTCCTAAGGCTTCCAATCGTCAAGAAAACGATGGACTTGGAATCCATTCCTAACCTGCCAGAGGACCCATAACAGAAAACGGGACAGTACGTCACTTTCGCGAGCCGATTTAATTTTTTAGGAGGAAATTTTTTGGCCTTATGTAACGCATACGAGCCAGAAGCGACGTTCATTGAGAGAAAAATCGAAGATCAAACGACAACAACATTTTACATTCATCTTTATGATCTTCATTGATATATACTATATTTATTGTTATAAAAATTATCATCACCACAATACCAATAATAGTATATCGCTGCGCTCATTATATAAAAAGATAAAATTTAAGAAAAAGTTTAGTAAAAAACATTTATATTATCGTTTGTAAAATAATAAATAAACAATAAAATGTTTGTAATTACTCTTTAAAAATATATAAATACAATTTAAATCTTTTTGTTGATTTACTTTTATATAGCATTTCATTATACATATATATCTTGAAGCTATGTTTGTATTTAAAGAGGGAAAAAATGTCGACAAAAATTGACTTCTAATAGCAAACTAAATTATATTGGTTATTTACGACGCATAGCAAGAGATCCTGGGAGTGTAGCAAGTGGATAGCAAGTGAACATGGGAGCTTAGCGAGAGAGCCTGGGAGTGTAGTAAGAGAGTCTGCTTGATGGGGTTCTGGGATCTCTTCCACTCCCTAAGCAAGGGCGGAGGCCAGGCTTGACATATGAGAGCTTGGTCCACCAGACTGTTGCTTGGAGCGGTCTGCAGGCTCACATACTAGCCACAGCCCGGTTGGTCCGGCCCTTCTTGAAGAAAACTATCTAGTTTTCTCTTCAACATGTCCACAGTTGTTCCGGCAATATTTCTTATACTCGCGGGAAGGATGTTGAACAATCGTGGACCTCTGATGTTTATACAGTGTTCTCTGATTGTGCTTATGGCACACATGCTGTTCACCTGGGAGCGTAGCAAGAGATCCAGGGAGAGTAACAAGAGAGCCTGGGAGTGAAGCCAGAGAACATAGGAGCGTAGCATGTGAACATGGACGTGAGAGAGTTCGCTAACATTGTGTGAGCAGGTCCCATGTTACCTCAGCAAAGCTGGAATTTGAAGATGTTTCGAAATTAGGAATTTGATAGAAATTTAATTGAAAATAGTTCTTGTATCTGCGACTTTATGTGTTTTGAGTGCCCCCCCCCCTCCGCGTAGTGTTGCCAACGGCAACTTCGTCAATGGTTATTATAATCCTTCAGTCCCCAGAGCTGTTTTAATATACGTAAGGTAATTTCCTTTTAGACAAGTTCCCCCCCCCCCTAAAAAAAAACAAGGAGGCCAAATTAACGTCCTGCTGAAGGTGTTGCAGCAGCCCGTCCTTCTAAGGCTTCCCAACGTCAAGAAAACGGTAAAATTATTGTCCTCTCCTAACCTACCAGAGGACCCATAACAGAAAACGGTACGGTACGTCACTTCCGCGAGGTGCTTCCATTTTCTAGTACGACAATTTTTGGCCTAAAGTAACGCATACGGGCGATAAGTGAAGGTATTTGAATGAGGACATGTTGATCAGACGACGATCGCCATTAAACTTCATTTTTGAGTTCTTGCTATATATAAGAACATAAGAACAAAGGTAACTGCAGAAGGCCTATTGGCCCATACGAGGCAGCTCCTATTCTATAACCACCCAATCCCACTCGTATACTTGTCCAACCCGCGCTTGAAACAATCGAGGGACACCACCTCCACCACGTTACGCTGCAATTGGTTCCACAAATCAACAACCCTGTTACTGAACCAGTATTTACCCAAGTCTTTCCTAAATCTAAACTTATCCAATTTATACCCATTGTTTCGTGTTCTGTCTTGTGTTGATATTTTTAATACCCTATTAATATCCCCCCTGTTATGTCCATTCATCCACTTGTAAACCTCTATCATGTCACCCCTAACTCTTCGCCTTTCCAGTGAATGCAACTTAAGCTTTGTTAATCTTTCTTCATATGAAAGATTTCTAATTTGGGGAATTAACTTAGTCATCCTACGTTGGACACGTTCAAGTGTATTTATATCCATTCTATAATAAGGCGACCAAAACTGAACTGCATAATCTAAATGGGGCCTAACCGGAGCAAGATATAGCTTAAGAACCACACCAGGTGTCTTGTTACTAACGCTTCGATTAATAAATCCCAGTGTCCTATTCGCCTTATTACGAACATTGATGCATTGATCCTTTTGTTTTAAATTCTTACTAATCATAACTCCCAGATCCCTTTCGCAATCCGACTTCGCAATCTCAACACCATCTAGCTCGTATCTTGTAACTATCATCATTACCTAGCCTCAGAACTTTACATTTATCAGCATTAAACTGCATTTGCCAATCATTTGACCATTTCAAAACCCTATCTAGATCAACTTGAAGTGATAGTGAGTCGTCCTCCGAATTATTTTCCCTGCCGATTTTCGTATCATCGGCAAATTTGCAAATGTTGCTACTCAAACCTGAATCTAAATCATTTATATATATTATAAACAACAGAGGTCCCAGGACAGAGCCCTGAGGTACTCCACTAACAACATTATTCCATTCTGACTTAACCCCATTTATACTAACTCTCTGTTTCCTTTGGAATAGCCATGCCCTAATCCAAGTTAATATAGCACCCCCAATACCATGAGCTTCTATTTTTTTAATTAGTCTTTCATGTGGTACTGTATCAAAAGCTTTGCTAAAGTCAAGGTACACAACATCACAATCCTTACCACTGTCAACTGCCTCAACTATGCTGGAATAAAAAGTTAGCAAATTTGTTAAACATGAACGGCCATTTGTAAAACCATGTTGCGACTCAATTATTAATTTATGTTTTTCAAGATGGAGATGAATTGTATTTGCAATTATTGATTCAAGTAACTTTCCCACAATAGACGTTAGGCTAATTGGCCGATAGTTTGACGCAAGTGATCTATCTCCTTTCTTAAAAATTGGTACCACATTAGCTACCTTCCATGACTCTGGCACTCTGCCTGACTCTATTGATTTATTAAATATGGTAGACAGTGGCTCGGAAAGCTCCTCTTTTCATTCTTTAAGCACCCTGGCAAACACTTCATCCGGCCCTGGGGATTTTTTTGGTTTTAGTTTTTCTAATTATTTAATTACATCCTCCCTGGTAACTGCTGAACTAGTCAACCTGTCCTCATCCCCACCCACATAGACTTGTTCGGCTGAAGGCATATTGTTAAGTTCTTCTTTAGTAAATACAGATATAAAATATTTTTTAAAAATACTACTCATCTCCTTGTCATTATCCGTTACTTGACCTGTCTCAGATTTTAATGGACCTATCCTTTCCCTAGTCTTAGTTCGATATAACTGAAAAAACCCTTTAGGATTTGACTTTGCTTGCTCTGCTATGCGAACTTCATAGTTTCTTTTTGCTTTCCTAATCTCTTTTTTAACATTTCTAACCAGTTGTATGAATTCCTGTTCTAACCTGACTTCCCCATTCTTAATCCTTTTGTACCAAGCTCTCTTTTTACCTGTAAGGTTCTTTAAATTATTTGTTATCCACTTTGGGTCATTAGTATTCGTCCTATTCAATTTGTATGGTATACTACGTTCCTGTGCTTTGTTTAGAATATTCTTAAATAAGTTATATATTAAATCCACATCGAAATTCCCTTTTACGTCACCTATCGCTGGCTTCATGTCTCGCTCCAAGACCGGCCCACACCCCATACCCAAGACTTTCCAATCTATTTGACCCAAAAAATTTCTTAGGCTATTAAAATCAGCTTTTCGAAAATCTAGCACTTTAACAGAAGTTTCTCCTACAGGTCTATTCCATGCTATGCTAACTCTGATTACTTTGTGATCACTGTTCCCTACCTCACTCCCTATTTCGATGTCATTAATTTGTGTTTCCCTGTTAGTTAACACTAAATCTAAAATATTATTTTCCCGCGTTGGTTCCTTAATGTGTTGCGTAAGAAAGCAATCGTCAATTAATTCTAGAAAATCTTCTGCTTCACTATTCCCTGTTTTGTTCACCCAGTTTATTCCACTGAAATTAAAGTCACCCATGACATAAATACTGTTAGATCTAGATGCTCTAGATATTTCATTCCAAAGATGCTTTGCTTCCATTCTGTCTAAATTTGGTGGCCTATATATAACTCCTATTATAATATTATTTGCTTTTTCGTTTAATTCTATCCAAATAGTTTGTGTGTGGCTCAGTTTTGATTCCCTCTTTGAGACTACATTTCAAATTGTCCCTAACATATATGGCTACTCCCCCTCCTCGTCTAATATATCTATCTGTGTGAAATAGTTTAAATCCATTTATCTGATATTCAGCTAATAGTTCTCTATTTTCTACGTTCATCCACGTTTCGGTAAGTGCAATAATATCTATTTTTTCTGTGCAGACAAGAGCATTTAATTCATTAATTTTATTTCTTAGGATATATTACACTAACAGTAGAAGTCTAAGTGAATTGTTATTTTGAGGCCCTTTTCTTTCCCTGATCATTTTGCCAATTCTTTTCTCCCACGAACACATACTTTTATTTCCTCCTTCCTCCAAATCAATTCCCATACCACTATCTACTAACAGTTTAAACCCAAACAAACACCTCTAACCACTGGTTCCAACGAGTTCGCAACAGCAACAACCCCAGCCCTCGATAGATGCACCCCATCACGAGCATACATTTCATTTCTTCCATAGAAGCATTCCCAGTTGTCTATGAAAGATATTGCATTTGATTTGCAATATCTTTCCAGCCGGCAATTGACACCAAGTGCCCTCGACATCCATTCATTTCCCACTCCCTTTCTTGGAAGAATGCCACATATGATCGGGATTCCTCCCTTGCTCCTAACTAATTCAATGGCTGTCCTAAATCTCTGTATTAGTTCCTCACTCCTAACTCGCCCAACAATTTGTAAAGAGTTTTTCAAAATTTTGTAAGGTTGAGGCATAAGTGAAAATAAAATGCAGCACCCAATATTAAATGAAGTAAATATTTCTATTCTACTTACAAACAAATATTTGTATTACAATTTGTTCAACTTTAAGTTAACAATAAAATATTTGCAACTTTTTTCACTAAAAAAATATTTAAATTTTTATCCTTTTATCAAGAATTTTGATATAGCTTGTATTTAAATATAATTAGCTTAAAACAATATTTTTATTTAAAAAGAGAAAAAAATGACTTTTTATAGTAAACTAAATTATATTAGTTATTTACTACGCATTGGGTGAGAGCCTGGGAGTGTAGCGAGAGTGTCTGGGAGAGTAGCAGGAAATCATGGGAGCGACGCGAGAGAGCCTGGGAGTGTAGCAGGAGAACATGGGAGAGTACCGAAAGATTCTGGAAGTGTAGCCTGAGAATCTGCTTGATGGAGTTCTGTGAGATGTCATTCTTCCAAAGCCCGCCCCGAGGCCAGGCTTGACTTGTGAGAGCTTGATCCACCAGACTGTTGCTAGGAGCGCCTCGCAGGCCCACATACCCACCGCAGCCAGGTTTGTCCGTACTCCTTGAAAAAAAAAACTATAAATTTTCTCTTGAAGATGTCCACGGTTGTTCCGGCAATTTTTTTTTTATACTCGCCGAGAGGATGTTGAATAACCGTGGAACTCTGATGTTTATACAGTGTTCTCTGATTGTGCTTATGGCATCCATGCTGTTCACCTGGGAGCGTAGCGCGAGAACATGGGAGTGAGAGAGTTCCCCGACATTCTGGGAGCAGGTCCCATGTTACCTCAGTAAGGGTGGAATTTGAAGATGTTTCGAAATTAAATAAGGAATTTGATAACAATTTAATTGAAAATTGTTCTTATATCTGCGAGTGTTTGTGTTTTGAGTGCCCCCCTCCGCCCCGCGTAGTGTTGCCAACGGCAACTACGTCAATGGTTATTGTAAACCTTCAGTCCCCAGAGCTGTTTTAATATACGTAAGGTAATTTGCTTTTAGAAACCCTCCTCCCCTTCCCCCTAAAAAAAGGAGGCCCATTTAACGTCCTGCTGGAGGTGTTGCAGCAGCCCGTCCTTCTAAGGCTTCCTAACCTCAAGAAAACGATGAAATTAGTGTCCTCCTCTAACCTACCAGAGGACCCATAGCAGAAAACGGGACAGAACGTCACTTCCACGAATCTCCTCCATTTTCTAGTACGACAATTTTTGACATAAATTAACGCAAGCGAGCGATATGTGAAGGTCCTCGATAGAGGACACGTTGTTCAGACGACGAAAACGTTTAAACCTTGTCTTTTAAATCTACTGTAATACTCTTGAATATATCTTTATAAAATTTTTTTCAATCTTTATAGGGTAAATCACTGCACGCAGAATTTAATTAGTTATAACTTTCCATAAAGTTTACTAAAGAATATTTGTATTATCATTTGCTAATTAAAGGGAGTTAACCTTAATTTTTTTAGAATTTCCTTTTATAAGCATATATTAATATTTTTATGCATTTATAAATAATCTTTTTAATTGCTTGTAATTATATAAAATAAACCTGAAACTATATTTGTATTTAAAAAGAAAAATGTAAAAGAAAAATCAACTTTTATAGTACACTAAATTATATTAGTTATTTACAACGCACAACGATAGAGCCTGGGAGTGCAGCGAGAGCGCCTGGGAGTGCAGCGAGAGCGCCTGGGAGTGCAGCGAGAGCGCCTGGGAGTGCAGCGAGAGCGCCTGGGAGTGCAGCGAGAGCGCCTGGGAGTGCAGCGAGAGCGCCTGGGAGTGCAGCGAGAGCGCCTGGGAGTGCAGCGAGAGCGCCTGGGAGTGCAGCGAGAGAGCCTGGGAGCTTGAAGGAAATAATACCCTGGAAAGACCTTAGTGAGATTAGAATTTTTGTTTTTTTAATTTAATATTTAATGCTAATTGCATTGGGGGACGACCCCAACCCGCCTATAACCAATGCCTATGACCGCCTATAACCACCCAAACCTCGTACCCCGAACTACCAATCACCAAATTATAGATTCCACGAAACCTATACATCGAAACCTTTTTCTCAATTTGTCACTCCGTATAAACCTCAACTGTTTTGGCCTAACCAGAAGCTTACGAACCCAACCAACCTCCCCAACCCCATCGTTGCGTATGCATATCAAAACGTCAGTATTATGGCGCTTTAATTTGTAAGAACACGTTCCATTTATTAACGGATTGGTCGACTCCGTCATGAATGTGACGTATTGGGGCAAGAGGACTAAGCACAAGAAGTTGACATTTAAAAGAAAAAGACTTTTCTTCAACAGAGGACACACACGGGGTGGGGGGTTTGGCGTGGATCAACCATCCTGTTTGAGCACACACGTCATGTAACAGGTGGTTGACAGGACCTAAAGTGCTCGTCAATAAGCCGTCAAAACAACGGGTGACAGAAATTTAGAAATAGCCAGACAGAACGAGATTAGACCAGGCACAGACAGGTCCCCCCACCCCCCCTGAACCTCTCTAAAAATTGCATCGGTTGGTCCTTCATATTAATAATAATAACAACAACAATGAGACAATTGTAACTGGAATTACAATTTTGATCATAATGAGAAAATCAGTACAGAAGCCCAGATGAGGCTTCGACCCTGTACACGCTGGGAACTCATCACATAGTTTCCACTCATTTCCTCATTGATTCATCACGTGAACGCGATTTCTTTGCCAATATTCATAAAACTATTTTAAACATTAATTATATTAAGATAATAATTAATTTAATAAATATAATAATAATCAACTTAGCTGCTTCTCAAGCCGGATCCACCACACGAATGCCGAGGCCCAAACTGGATTACTGACTGACGAACGCTGGCTTGGCGCGCTCCCTCCGCGGTGGTGCTGCTACAACCAACAAATGAGAGCTATTTGTGCCTCCTTGCTCGGGTTCATGCCCTATTACACCTTGGATCACGTCAGGAGCTTCTGGAGCACATGACACGACGCTTGTTAACTACTGGACTAGGTGGTGAATGACGCTGTTAACTGTCTCGACCTTCCTCCTCGGAAGCGACGGCACCTGTGTAAATGACCTGTTGGCGATGGTGCCAGATTTCCTTAACTAGCAACCCTGAGAATAACTTTTTTTTTTTTATTTATAAAAGTACAATATACACAATAAAAAAGATACAAAGCCTGACAAAGTACATAGTAAAGAACCCAAAGAACTCTTAAGACAACAAACATTATACAGAACAAATGAAAGAGCATGAAGACTTTCCTTTTTTTTTTTTTTTTTTTGTACAAGAATACAACATAAAAAAGAAATCCAATCATGCATAACACAAGATCCACACGAGTAACACAGAAAACACAAAGGCTCACACAGAGCAGCTACACATAATAAGCCAGCGGCATAAAAAAAGAAAGAAAATAAATTAAAATAACACAAGGGAAAAATTACATGAAGCATGACGGATAAAAGTACCCAAAAGGGCCACACACACAAGGCATAAGCCCACATAACCAGGAGCACAGCACCGGTGCACGCAGGAACCGGTGGAACAAACGAAAAGATACATACACATACACACCAAAAACGCCCACACACACACACACACACACACACACACACACACACACACACACAAAAAAAAAAAAAAAAATAAAAAAAAAACAGCGGAACTCGCAGGATCCGGCAAGGGAACACAAAACACACACAACAAGGACACACACACAAGGAGCAACACAAAAGCACTGCGCAGGCAAACACACACAACGCACCGCCGAGGAAGCCCTCAGGGGGCAGGTGGAATACCCACAACCCAAACGCCCAAATGACCCAAGAAGCCCTTCCCCCCAAATCCATCGACACCACACCAAAACACTAATCAAACCCCCGACCCCCCCACCAACCCCAAAGCATCACCCTGAACATACGCGTCAGTGAACCAATCAGCAAACCTCACCGGAAAAGCACGCCGCAACCACCACCATGTGAAACGCAAACGCCCCCGCAGACAACCCAGAATCCGGCGAACCCCATAGCCCTCCAAACGCCCAACCCACACACAAAACACATAATCCACAATCAAGACACTCAGAGTGTTCCGAAGCCGCCCGGAGCCCTGAGGAAACGAAAGAAACAGGAACTGTAAAACATCCCCCTCAAACCCGAGCCCACAGAACACCGCAATCACATCACGCAACCAAGCAACTAAATCCTGTAGCCTCTCACAAAAATAAAACACATGTAATTGCGTCTCAATCAATCCACAATGTGCACATGTCGCGGAAGAACACAACCCAAGCATACACAAACGATCATTCGACGGCAAGGACTCGTGCAGCATCCAAAAGAGAAACTCCCGCTGCTGCGGAGCCAAATGCCGCCCACCCAAGACCGACCAAATCCCCCCCCAATCCCAGCATGGAAACTAACCCTCAACCCGATGGCTCACACGACGAAGGAAAACCCCATAAACCCCCCGACACGACAGGGACAAAAACCCAGGAACACGACAGAGCTTCTGCAGAATCCTAACTGCCCACGAATACGCAGCAGGTGTACAAAAGGCGACCTCACACCCAGCCCCTAACTCAAGCAAATAGATAAACCGAACTGAACAAAAATAAATCCCAAGCGCACCGAGGCCCCCACCCACCCCCAAATACTGACGCAACGACACCCAAAACAAAGCCAATGCCTTGGTAAAAACATCAGGGATGCCAACACCCTCCTCCTCCACCCGCAAACCCATGGAGGAGCGACGAACCGGATGATACTTCCCACACCACACATACTGATAGACTCTGCACTCCAACCTATGAGCACGCCGCCGATCCAGGGGGAAGCACTGAGCCAAAAACCACACCCTCGAAAGAACTTTGCTAGTAACAAAAATCGCCCGCTGATAAACCGTCAATGGACGCGAGGATAACAAACCAACCGCCACCTCAACCGACCGAGACACCGCATCCCAATTCCACTCCAAGGATTGGGCATACGAGCTAAACCAAGTAATTCCGAGAACCCGAAGCGACCTGACCACTGGAAACCACGACCCCGCCCACACTGAATGGGAGGTCCAGCTCCCCAGCCCCATCAGACAGGACTTATCCCTATTAACAAGGGCCCCAGTGGCCAGCTCAAAACGCCGAACAAGGTCCTGAACTGCAACCACAGAGCCATCGGTCGCCACAAACAGAACCGTATCGTCAGCATACCCACAGATCGGTAAACAGAGACCAGCAGGCAGCCTCGGAGGAACCACCAAAGCACATGACTTAACCGCACGAAACAAAGGCTCCTGAAAAATAACATAAAGGAGCATAGATAAGGGACACCCTTGCCGCACCGAGCGGCGAACGGCAAAGGGGCACTAAAAAAACCATTAATGCACACACGACTATGACAGCGGGCATACAACATACGAACCCAAGAAAGAAACAACGGAGGAAACCCGAACCTCTCCATAGCCTGCAGCACAAAGCCCATCGACACACGGTCGAATGCTTTTGACCAATCTAAGCTGAGCATCGCCGCAGGTAGGCGAAGCTCAGAGGCACACAGAAGCACATCACGTAAAAGAGCATTGCACTGAAGCAAAGACCTACCCGGAATGCCACAAAATTGCTCAACCGAAACCACAGAATCAATAACATCCCGACACCGACCTGCCAGCAACTTCGAGACAACCTTATAATCAACATTTAACAGGGTGATCGGCCTCCAATTCGACAGAAAACGCAAATCACCTGGCTTCGGAAGCAACCTCACAACCCCATCATAATGGGATGCGGGTAAGGAACAGGTCAGGAAACAAAATCGCACCACCTCCAAAAAAGCCTCCACAATCACATCCCAGAAAGTTACATAAAATTCCACAGGGAGCCCATCCGAGCCAGGCACTCTGCCGGAACGGAAAGACCGCACTACATCCCAGAGCTCAGCCGACGACACGTCCCTCACCAAAGCGGAACAACCCGCAGCCGACAAACCAGGTGAGCAGTGATGCAAAAAGAAAGCAGCCAAATCCTCATCCACCCCTACCTCCCCATACAGCGCTCCCAATTCCTGCTGCACATACAACAGGACCCCATTCGTGTTAGACAAAACAGAACCGTCCGGACGCTGGAGACCGGTGAAAAGAACCGAGTCCCGAAGGACTTTCTCCTTCCGCAAAAGAAAAGGAGAAAGCCGTTCACCAGACACACGCTCGTCAACACGAGCCCGCACCCGAACCCCTTCTGCTAACTCCTCCCGCAAACCACAAATGCGCGCCTTACACACCGAAATTGCATCAAAACAATCAGCCCCACCATTTAGCAACACATACAACCGAGTCAACTGCGCCTGAAGAAAGCGCAACAAACCAAAACGCCCTGCCGCCTCACGCCTCGCAACAAAACAAAAAAGGACTTGCATTTCACCTTGCACCACTCCCACCAGTCCAACACAGACGAAAACTCGCACTTGCGAGCAACAAGCCCCACCCACCACCCACGAAACGCCTCACGCACCCAAGGACAACGCAACAACAGACAATTCAACTTCCACCAACCCCTCCCCACACGAACCTGACTATGAACAGCAACACAACCAAACAATGATCAGAAAAGGCAACAGGAACCGTACGAAACGCAAAAACAGAGCCCTCCCGCCCATGAACATAAAAACGATCCAGCCTGGAACACGCCCCTCGCGCAGCAAAGGTGAATTCCAAATCGCCCCCAAACATGAGAGCAGCATCACGAAACCCATAACTCTGTAAGGTGGAGACCAACGCCCGAGAAACATTCTGCGGATGCGCACTATTGCAATCCCGTGCGAGAGTGACCATTAAAATCGCCCCCAAAAACCATGTCCCTTGTGTCATGACGCAAGAAGTGTAACAGCCCACCCTGGAAAAACTCCTCCCTCTCCTTGCGACGCGCCGTGCCAGAAGGAGCATACACAGTCAATAAGGGAATCTCCACCCCGAGGTACCACACACGAGCGAACAACACCCGGCCATCTTCATCCATCTCCGTGTGAAGCACGGAAATGGACGCCCTCCGGGAGAACAGCTCAGCGTGCCCCCAAAGGACATCCTCGGCGGATTAAGCACTACATGAAAATCATCAGTCAACCCAGACAAAGCACTCAAGTCACGCACATTATGCTCCTGAATAAAGGCTACATCTACACGTTGCTCACGAAGCACAGCCACCAAGCCCATCTGCACAGCCAAGTCACACAATCCACGCACATTCAGCGTCGCACAAGTCATAGAGGGCGCCATCAGAAAGGCAATGAGGACCCCACCAACCCCACAGCCCCCGTAGGTGGAGCAGAGCCCCCCACATGGGAGGCAGTAGGAACAGTAGGCGCACCATCTGGCAACCCTGCAGAGGAGGGCCCCACAGGAACGTCGGCGCTCGCACTCTTTGTAGACTTTGTAAACTTCAACGTCAGCGCATCCCGTCCAGGACCTTCCACACCAGAGGACACCACCCACTGATCAACCGCAACTGCTCCTGGGGCGTCACTGCCCCCAGAGGGGGCCCCGGGTGCAACAGACCGCATCAGGCCACCAGAGGGAGGAGGAGGAGGGGCGCACGCCACAGCAGCTCCAGCCGTAGACCCCCCTCGCTTAATGGGAGGACCTTTGTCAGAGGAACGCGCCCGTGCCTCCCGCTTACGACGGGGCTGGTCCGACGTCGCGACCGGGGAAGGCCCTCTAGAGCCACGAGAGGACCGCAGCACCTCCGGAGCAGCAGCAACCACGTCGGATGAACGGCCACCAGACGAAGGAGCAACCCCACACGAAGGGCCTGCAGGATCGTCACTCCCACCTACACACGATGGAGCAGCTTCCACAGACGAACCTGTCTCCATGGCAGCAACATCTGAAGCCCGATGAACCTCCGCAGTGACGACGTGCACAGGAAGTAGGGGCGCCACATCAGACACCAACGAGCCAGGTGGGCCAAACTGCTGAACAGCCGGAGTAGGATCAGTCGAAGCAGAAGGCACCAACAACGAGGAGGGGCCGCGGGGGACAAACACGGTCTCTGCACCTCCTGGCTTGGCCCCCCCAACCCCCAAGGGGGGAAAATCACCCTCCTGGAAGATAGCTGGTTCCCCCATCCCGGAAGCAGTGCAACCGGCCGCAAGATGCCCTCGCAAACCACACCGAAAACAGGTGCGTGGTTGATCCTCATAGAAAACCCGCATGTTAAAGCCGTAGAACTTGACCTGAGAAGGAATATCACGCGTCAAGCGCATGCCAAGGGTCCGCACATTGGTCCTCAAGCCCGACAGGCGGCCTGAGCGGAGGCAGGTTATACGGTGAGTGAATATAGTACCGTACCGAGAGAAGCAGGTGCGAAGGACCTCCTCGGGAAAGTCCAAGGGAACTCCATGGATGCTGACAAACGTCGGCGCCACACACCGGTCCGACACCTCCACAGTACCAGCAGAGCCCGGGAGCAGATGAGAACGCCCAGCAAAATCACTCACAAAACGCTGATACGGACCAGGGGCAGAGAACTTGATCACCACACGCTTGTCAGAGATCTTCTCAAGGCCGTAAACAGTGTGCAGGTCCACCTGGAAAACATCCAAAAGCGTCACTTCCACCAACGCCCAATTAGCAGCCGCCGAGATCTCCAATCCTGCGGAATCCACCCTCCGAATCCGCGTCACCGACGACGCCATAACGCCAGCAGCCCCCACAGGCTAGCCGGCACACCACACACCAACAACAGCGACCTGCTCGCACCAGACGTCAGCCAACAACTGAGAGAGCGCCAACGCCGTGACCGCACCCTGCAACGAGCAAGCAGCCAATCCCCCCCTGAGAATAACTAGTACATTTTTTAAATACATAAATACTGTACCTACTAGACGAGCAACACTGTAATCTGATATTATGCATTTGTTGAAATATATTATTAATAGCCTCAAGGACCAGTCAAACTTCCTTAAAGAGCCAGGATTGAACAAGCAGTTACGCAACTACCTACGACTCTATATACATCTTTCTCAATCTTTGGCGGCTTTGTTGACATTAAATAAGCTGACGAGCGTCGGAACTTCCCAAGCAATCGTTGTTATTGTTATAAACAGCGTCCTGACGCCTCGCAGCTCATTGTACACTGTTAAATATATGTAAACAAAGCCGCCAGATATTGTACAAAAGATGTTCAGGTTCATAAGTACTTGCGTAACTGGTTCGTGAATCCAGGGGCCAGATTCACGAATCAGTTACACAAACACTTAGGAATCTACACACCTTTCCTCAATCTTTGGCGATTGAGGAAAGATTTTTTCACCTAGTTGTTGTGCTTGCGGAGGTTGAGCGTTGCTCTTTCGGCCCGCCTCTCAACTGTCAATCAACTGTTGGTGACGTTCGTTCGTAAAGGCTTGCGTAACTGCTTAGTGAATCTGGCCCCTCGTCCCGATGTCGTAGGACAGCTTTCATATTTATCAACGGCAATCATCAAATTATTATGAATTATTAATTATTAATATTCTTATTCTTATTGGACCAAGAAATACAATAATGGGATGTACTCACCTAGTTGTGCTTGCGGGGATTGAGCTTTGGCTCTTTGGTCTCGCCACTGTCAGTGTCGGTGAGAAAATGAGCAGGAATCGTGAGGAGGGTTCGAACCTGTGTTCCTGGGTGTACCTATCTTGAGGTTAATACTTGAGATGATTTCGGGGCTTTTTAGTGTTCCCGCGGCCCGGTCCTCGACCAGGACTCCACCCCCAGGAAGCAGCCCGTGACAGCTAACACCCAGGTACCTATTTTACTGCTAGGTAACAGGTGCATAGGGTGAAAGAAACTCTGCCCAATGTCTCGCGCCGGCTCCTGGGATCGAACCCAGGTCCACAGGATCACAAGTACAGCGTGCTGTCCACTCGGCCGACCGACTTTCACGACCCGCTTCCATTTTGTAATAAGATAATTTCTGGCCTAAGGTAATACACACGACGAGCCCAATTGTGACACAACCACCATCACCACATCATTGGTGAAACGTTGCTGGCCGAGTCGTATGTGTTACTTTAGGCCAGAAATGATTTTACTACAAAATGGAAGCGGGTCGGGAAAGTGAAGTACTCTCCCGTTTTCTGATACGGGTCTTCTTTCGACAGCTTTCGAAAGAAGACAAGGTGATCAGACGACGATAGCCTTTTAGCCTTGTCTTTAAGATGTTTAGTAATTTATGCTATTTGTAAATTTATATATGTATATGTAATTTAAAAATTATTTTCCCTGAAGATTCACCTCCACTGATATATTATGTTGCATCTATTATTTAAATATATAAATATTACTGTAACATTTTACCAGAATCTTTTGTGTTATCAGTTTGTAGAATATTTAAAAACCAATATAGTGTTTAAAGAATCTCTTAAATGTTTATAATTAAATTTTTATCCGTTTACTATTAAACTCTTATATAGCATATAATTATACACAATTAGCCTGAATCACTATTCTTATTTAAAGAGGAAAAAACATAGAAAAAATTAGTTTTTATAGCAAACTAAATTATATTGTTTATTTACGGCGCATAGCCTGAGAGCCTGGGAGTGTAGCCAGAGAGCCTGAGAGCGTAGCAAGAGTGTCTGCCTGATACCTACTTGATGGGGTTCTGTGAGTGCTTCTCCCCAAGACCGGCCGAGGACAGGCTTGACACGTGAGAGCTTGGTCCACCAGGCTGTTGCTTGGAGCGGCCCGCTGGCCCACATACCCACCACAGCCCGGTTGGTCCGGCACTTTTTGAAGAAAAGATCTAGTTTTCTCTTCAAGATGTCCAAGGTTGTTCCGGCAAAATTTCTTATACTCGCTGGGAGGATGTTGAACAACCGTGGACCTCTGATTTTTATACAGTGTTCTCTGATTGTGCTTATGGCACCCATGCTGTTCACCTGGGAGCGTAGCGCGAGAACATGGGAGTGAGAGAGTTCCCCGACATTCCGAGAGCAGTTCCCATGTTACCTCAGTATGGGGTGGTATTTGAAGATGTTTCAAAATTAAATTACGAATTTGAGAGCAATTTAATTGAAAATTGTTCTTGCATCTGCGAGTGTTTGTGTTTTGAGTGTCTCCCCCCCCCCCCCCCCCGCGTAGTGTTGCCAACGGCAACTACGTCAATGGTTAATGTAAGCCTTCAGTCCCCAGAGCTGTTTTAATATACGTAAGGTAATTTCCTCTTAGACAAGCTCCTCTTCCCCCCCAGAAAAAAAAGTCGGCCAAATTAACCTCCTGCTGGAGGTGTTGCAGCAGCCCGTCCTCATAAGGCTTCCCCTCGTCAAGAAAACGATGGACGTAGAATCCATTCCTAATCTACCAGAGGACCCATAACAGAAAACGGGACAGTACGTCACTTTCGCGAACCGCTTCAATTTTTTAGTAGGAAATTTTTTGGCCTTATGTAACGCATACGAGCCAGAAGCGACGTTCATCGAGAGAAAAATCGAAGATCAGACGACGACAGCAATTTACACTCGTCTTTATGATCTTTATTGATATATACTATATTTATTGTTACAAAATTATGAGGTAATGGCGAAAAAGTTACGCATGTTGCTGCGCTCATAATATGAAAAGATAAATTTTAAGAAAAAGTTTAGACAAAAACATTTATATTATTGTTTGTGAAATATCCAATAAGCAATAAAATATTTGTAATTTCTTTTTAAAAGTATATAATACAATTTAAATCATTTTGTTGATTTACTTCAAGATATATATGTTTAATTAGATGCTATATAGAAGCTATGTTCGTATTTAAAGAAGAAAAAATATAGACAAAAATTGACTTTTAATAGCAAACTAAATTATATTGTTTTTTACGACGCATAGCAAGAGATCCTGGGAGCGTAGCACGAGAACATGGGAGTGAGAGAGTTCCCCGACATTCTGAGAGCAGGTCCCATGTTACCTCAGTAAGGGTGGAATGTCTCGAAATTAAAATAGGAATTTGAGAACAATTTAATTGAAAATCGTTCTTGTATCTGCGAGTGTGTGTGTTTTGAGCGCCCCCCCCTCAACTATATATTTATATATAGTTAGCTTGAAAAAATATTCTTATTTATAGAGGGGACCCCTCCCACCAACCAAAAACAAAAACAAAAAAATAACTTTTTACAGAAAACTAAGTTATATTTATTTTTACGATGCATTGCAAGAGAACGTTGGACCATAGCGAGAGAGCCTGGGAGTGTAGCAGGAGAACATGGGAGCGTAGCGAGCGAGCATGGGACTGTAGCAAGAGAATCTGATTGATGGAGTTCTGGGAATTCTTTTACTCCCCAAGTCCGGCCAGACTTGTGTGAGCTTGGTCCACTAGGCTGTTGCTTGGAGCGGTGAGCAGGCCCACATATCCACCAAAATCCGGTGGTCCGACACTTCGTGGAGAAAACTATCTAGTTTTCTCTTCAAGATGTCCACAGTTGTTCCGGCAATATTTCCTATACTCGCTGGGAGGATGTTGAACATCCGTGGACTTTTGATGTTTATACAGTGTTCTCCGATTGTGCTTATGGGACCCATGCTGTTCACCTGGGAGTGTAACGCGAGAACATGGGAGTGAGAGAGTTCCCCGACATTCTGGGAGCAGGTCCCATGTTACCTCAGTAAGGGTGGAATTTGCAGAAGTTTCAGAATTAAATTAGGAATTTGAGAACAATTTAACTGAAAATTGTTCTTGTATCTGCGAGTGTTTGTGTTTTGAGTGTCCCCCTCCACCCCCCGCGATGTGTTGCCAACACCAACTGCGTCAATGGTTATTGTAAGCCTTCAGACCCCAGAGCTGTTTTAATATACGTAAGGTAATTTACTTTTAAACAAACATCCCCACTCTCCCCCCTCCAAAAAAAAAAAAATGAGGAAAATTTACGTCCCGCTGGAGGTGTTGCAGCAGCCCGTCCTTCTAAGGCTTCCCAACGTCTTGAAAACGGTGAAATTGGTGTCCTATCCTAACCTACCAGAGGACCCACGACAGAAAACGGGACAGTTCTTCACATTCGCGAGCCGCTTCCATTTCAGGTACGACAATTTCCGTCCTAAGCTAATTGGTATGTGCGAAAAGCGACATTCTTCGCAAGAAGACGAGGTGATTAGACGACGATAGCCTTGTAACCTTGACTTCTAGAAGATTGATTGATAGAACATTAAGCCACCCAAGAGGTGGCACGGCCATGAATAGCCCGTGAGTGGTGTCTCTTTTTGAGCCATTAGCAGTATCAAGAGCTGATACTGGAGATCTGTGGAGGTGCGACTGCACCCTGTGTGACAGGAGATGTCTCCCTTGACTTCTAGATCTTTGGTATTATAATCTATATATTTTGTTTCAAAAATTTTACTAATGAAGAATCAACGTAAAGTCTTACCGCGGAACTCATTTTTTAATGAAATAAATGTTATTATAAAAATTCACAACAAATGTTTGTAAGATTATTATAGACTTTTTAGTAAACAATAAAACGTTTGCAATTACTGTTATAGTTATATATTATATTTTTTACTTTTATCATACTTAACTTTAACACCGTATAATTTTATATAATTACTTTGAAATAATATTCGTTTTCAAAGAGTAAAAAATATTGAAAGCAAAAGGACTTTTTATAGTAAACTAAATTATATTGGTTATTTTCGACGTATAGCTAGAAAACCTGGGATCGTAACAAGAGAGTCTGGGAATGTAGCAAGAGAACATGGAAGCGTAGCGAGAGAGCCTGGGGACGTAGCGAGAGAACCTGGGAGCAAAGGGAAAGGGCTTTAGTGCGTAGCGTGAGAACATGGGAGCGTAGAAGAGAGAGTTTGGGAGCGTAGCCAGAGAGCTTGGTTCAAGTATGTTTTTTGAGAAAAGAAAAAAGATACATCTCAAAGGGATAGAGTAGCTTAGGCTATTTCTACCCTCCCCCCCCCCCCTATTTCAAGTCCCTCAAGGGGCGCACAAATTCAGAGAGTACAAATACAAGAATCCCATTTAACATTTCAGGTTAATATAGTACTCTCTAAGAGTATAATAGAGTACATCCACCGCACTAGTTTTTAACCCATTAACGTTCCAAGACAATATCCTCACTCTACTTTCATCCATGATTAATAATAAAACTACCATTGCCCTGTCCGTCACATTCCATGAGATACGAGAGTTTCTTCGACACTCTCTCAACACTAACATTTTTGCTTTCTCTTCACTTGCACAACAGCTACTAACATCAAAGGTAATATTATTCATATCTATTTTTTTTTAATTCTGTCTACCGTTTTACTTTAACCTTTGTTTCGACATTTGTCACTACAGAAGCTTGAACACCGCTAACACTACTAGAAAGTTCATTTTCCTGACTATCCTCTATCATCAATACGTCATGTTCTTCCTTACTTTCTTCTACGCACGTTTCACTTTCTATTTCACGTCCTGTTTCATTTTCCATTTCACGTCCTGTTTCACTTTTTATTTCACGTCCTGTTTCACCACCATCTTCACCCCGTCTACAACTCCATAGCTAATTTTTCTAATGCCTCAATCCTCTGATATACTTTTTTTTTTTTTAGATATTCCAATATTTGAGTACCAACCTCCGAGTTCACTATATTGTCCTGAATCTTGCCCTCACAAGTTTTTATTTTTTTTCAGCGGCATTACCTACTTTCCCTTGGCTCGCCTTAATTATCTCCGTTCCTTTCTCCCACACATTGTTCACAGGGGCTGTCGTTGGCTTCCAGCTGTTTTCTCCTCCTCCTGAGGAGGAAACAGTTTCCTCCTGAGCTTGGGAGTGTAGCGAGAGAGCCTGGGAGTGTAGCGAGAGAGCCTGGGAGTGTAGCGAGAGAGCCTGGGAGTGTAGCGAGAGAGCCTGGGAGTGTAGCGAGAGAGCCTGGGAGTGTAGCGAGAGAGCCTGGGAGTGTAGCGAGAGAGCCTGGGAGTGTAGCGAGAGAGCCTGGGAGTGTAGCGAGAGAGCCTGGGAGTGTAGCGAGAGAGCCTGGGAGTGTAGCGAGAGAGCCTGGGAGTGTAGCGAGAGAGCCTGGGAGTGTCGCGAGAGAGCCTGGGAGTGTAGCGAGAGAGCCTGGAAGTGTAGCGAGAGAGCCTGGGAGTGTAGCGAGAGAGCCTGGGAGTGTAGCGAGAGAGCCTGGGAGTGTAGCGAGAGAGCCTGGGAGTGTAGCGAGAGAGCCTGGGAGTGTAGCGAGAGAGCCTGGGAGTGTAGCGAGAGAGCCTGGGAGTGTAGCGAGAGAGCCTGGGAGTGTAGCGGGAGAGCCTGGGAGTGTAGCGAGAGAGCCTGGGAGTGTAGCGGGAGAGCCTGGGAGTGTAGCGAGAGAGCCTGGGAGTGTAGCGGGAGAGCCTGGGAGTGTAGCGAGAGAGCCTGGGAGTGTAGCGAGAGAGCCTGGGAGTGTAGCGAGAGAGCCTGGGAGTGTAGCGAGAGAGCCTGGGAGTGTAGCGAGAGAGCCTGGGAGTGTAGCGGGAGAGCCTGGGAGTGTAGCGAGAGAGCCTGGGAGTGTAGCGAGAGAGCCTGGGAGTGTAGCGAGAGAGCCTGGGAGTGTAGCGAGAGAGCCTGGGAGTGTAGCGAGAGAGCCTGGGAGTGTAGCGAGAGAGCCTGGGAGTGTAGCGAGAGAGCCTGGGAGTGTAGCGGGAGAGCCTGGGAGTGTAGCGAGAGAGCCTGGGAGTGTAGCGAGAGAGCCTGGGAGTGTAGCGGGAGAGCCTGGGAGTGTAGCGAGAGAGCCTGGGAGTGTAGCGAGAGAGCCTGGGAGTGTAGCGAGAGAGCCTGGGAGTGTAGCGAGAGAGCCTGGGAGTGTAGTGAGAGAGCCTGGGAGTGTAGCGAGAGAGCCTGGGAGTGTAGCGAGAGAGCCTGGGAGTGTAGCGAGAGAGCCTGGGAGTGTAGCGAGAGAGCCTGGGAGTGTAGCGAGAGAGCCTGGGAGTGTAGCGAGAGAGCCTGGGAGTGTAGCGAGAGAGCCTGGGAGCTTGAAGGAAATAATACCCTGGATAGACCTTGGCGAGATTAGATTTTTTTTTGTATTTACCATTATATGCAAGTTGCATTGGGGGACGACCCCCAAGCCGCCTGTAACTAATGCCTATGACCGCCTATAACCACCCAAACCTCGTTCCCAGAACTACCAATCACTACCAATCTACTACCAATCACTAGATTATAGATTCAACGAAGCCTATACATCCAAACCTTTTTCTGAATTTTCCACTCCGAAAAAAAACAACTCTTAGCCTAACCAGAAGCGTACGAACCCAACCAACCCCCCCAACCCCATCGTGGCGTATGCATATCAAAACGTCAGTATTATGGCGCTTTAATTCGTAAGAACACGTCCCATTTATTAAGGGATTGGTCGACTCCGTCATGAATGTGACGTATTGGGGCAAGAGGACTAAGCACAAGAAGTTGACATTTAAAAGAAAAAGACTCTTCGTGACCAGAGGACACGGGGAGGGGGGGGGGGATAATTAATTATCCCAATTATATTAAGATAATTAATTTAATAAATTAATAAATCTAATAATAATCAACTTAGCTGCTTCTCAAGCCGGATCCACCACACGAACGCCGAGGCCCAAACTGGATTACTGACTGACGAACGCTGGCTTGGCGTGCTCCCTCAGCGGCGTGCCGCTACAACCAACAAATGAGAGCTATTTGTGCCTCCTTGCTCGGGTTCATGCCCTATTACACCTTGGATCACTTCAGGAGCTTCTGGAGCACATGACACGACGCTTGTTAACTACTGGACTAGGTGGTGAATGACGCCGTTAACTGTCTCGACCTTCTTCCTCGGAAGCGACGGCACCTGTGTAAATGACGCGTTAGCGATGGTGCCAGATATCCTTATCTAGCAACCCGGAGAATAACTAGTACATTGTTTAAATACATAAATACTGTACCTACTAGACGAGCAACACTGTAATCTGATGTTATGCATTTGTTGAAATATATTATTAACAACCTCAAGGACCAGTCAAACTGCCTTAAAGAGCCAGGATTGAACAAGCAGTTACGCAACTACCTTCGACGCTATATACATCTTTCTCAATCTTTGGCGGCTTTGTTGACATTAAACAGCTGACGAGCGTCGGAACTTTCATAGGCAAATGTTTTTATTGTTATCAACAGTCTCCTGGCGCTTCGCAGCTCATTGTACACTGTTTAATATATGTAAACAAACCCGCCAGTGATTGTTCAAAAGATGTACAAGTTCGTAAGTGCTTGCGTAACTGCTTCGTGAATCCAGGAGGCCAGATTCACGAAGTAGTTACGTAAGCACTTACGAACCTGTGCACCTTTCCTTAATCTTTGGCGGTTGAGGAAAGATGTATTCACCTAGTTGTTGTGCTTGCGGGGGTTGAGTGTTGCTCTTTCGGCCCGCCTCTCAACTGTCAATCAACTGTTGTTGATTGATTGATGAAGATTAAGCCACCCAAGAGGTGGCACGGGCATGAATAGCCCGTAAGTGGTGGCCCTTTCGAGCCATTACCAGTATCAAAAGATGATACTGGAGATCTGTGGAGGCGCAACTGCACCCTGCGTGACGGGAGATGTCTCCCGGACCAAGTGGTGACCAAATGGTGAACTGTTGTTGACGTTCGTTCGTAAGTGCTTGCGTAACTGCTTAGTTACGTGTGAATCTGAGTGAATCATAGTGAATCTGGCCCCTCGTCCCGATGTCGTAGTATAGCTTTCGTATTTATCAACAGCAATCACCAAATTACTACGAATTATTATTATTATTAGTATCATTATTATTATTATCATTATTATTATTATCATTATTATTATTATCATTATTATTATTATCATTATTATTATTATCATTATTATTATTATTATTGGATGAAGAAATACATTAATGGGATGTACTCACCTAGTTGTGCTTGCGGGGGGTGTAGCATGGGCTATGGTGAGCCCGTAGTGGACTTACCTGGCACACGAGCGGGGGACTGTAACTGGATATAAGCCTCAGGGACACAGGGACGTATATACCCTGTGAAGACAACCCACTTAGAGTTTACTCCTGGACAATATTCAGGACTGAAGTATACTTTCTGGTTGGTTAATAATCTCATGCGATAGCCTTGATAACTCTCTGGAGGTTAATACAGGCCTTAAGCCGAACCGCAAACATAAGTTGAAGCATTTGTCCTGTCTGTCAGGGGGTCAGTCTGTCAGGGGGTCAGTCAGTCAGGGGGTCAGCCTGTCAGGGGGTCAGCCTGTCAGCCGATGTAAACTCTTAACCCCTTGACTGCGACTACCTAGCTTGGATAACTATGGATTCCTGCTATCCAAATTCCGTTGAAATCCATATATATCTGTATTAGAAGACAGTTTGGAAAGCAGACACGCAAGCACACAAACATGTACCCCCCCCAAACACACACACGCAAAAACAAGCACGCACACTCAGCTAACAATATATATATAGGTCATTCCGTGTGGACAGGCGGTTAATACCAACAGCCACAGTGACAGGACTTTGGAGCAATAACACAGCTACACGCATCAATATCCCGGAGGTTCGCGGCCCCTATTGATGGCCCTCTGTGAGCACACAGGATAGCTACACCTGTTTTTAATTAACCCCCTCACCCGCCTCCCCTTTTGTCACCCCTTGTGTGTTTGTGTGTGTGTGTATACATGTAGCCATACACACACACACACACACACAGCTGACTCCATACACAGTTTTAAATGTAGATATGATAGAGCCCAGTAGGCTCAGGAATCTGTACACCAGTTGATTGACGGTAGAGAGGGCGGGACCAAAGAGTCAAAGCTCAACCCCCGCAAGCACAAATAGTTGAGTACAAATAGGTGAGTATACACACACACACCCACATCCCTCAATCACTCACACACTCGCGAGAGAACAATCCACTCATGTGCGCACCAAAGAATCATGCCTTGCACCACTGACACCACGAAATGCTGCATCATCCACTTGCCTGAAACCCAACAGCATCACAGCATCATTGATGCCTCGCGTCCAGCCTCCTGGCGGTCTCATGCTCCCCAAAATGGGAACCCGAGATGGAGATGACCTGACCAATTCATCACACTGTAACCCCGAATGCCGAGAAAACGTTTCTTCCCGCTCCCCGACTTCCGCTCTTCACCATCGATAAAACCAAGAGTAGCGTGTAGGCGGATAATTCAGTTTCGTGGTTTAAAATGGACCGGTTCTTCCCCTGGACCTTCCCCCTGGGATGATCCCCAGAGAACCAGACCTATTTGCGATGTTTCTAGTAAACTAATGTTTCTACCCCTTGTAAGTCTGAGATCCTTCGGTCAAGTATTTTAGGATTTGTTTTCATTGGCTTTCAGTACAGTGTGCTAAAACAGGATTTTCTTCCCGTGAAGTGTGCTAAAACAGGATTTTCTTACATTACAGGATGCTTAAACAGGATTTTAGATGTACTTTACACACACACACTATAGGTCCTTGTAACTGCAGATGAACGCTAAAATACACCATAAACATGTATATGTGTATATAGGCATACATACACATACACCATAGGCATGTAAGTGTGTGTATGTGTATTTAGGACGCTGAGGGATGAATGGTGAGTCGAGGAGGGGTAACTGGTATAAACAGGCCTTATAGACCTTACCATAACTTTATGACAACACCGCGGGCTGAGTTTGCTTATGTTCCTTTGGCCTAACTGATTAAAGAGACTTGTTGCTTAATTTAAGACGTTGCTGAGGGAAGACTGTGTGACAAAATTTAATATTGAGTATATCTGCAAATTTAATGGCACTATAATATTAGGCAGTTTAATTTGCCCTGTTATAGGCTGTTGCTTAAATTGAATGTCGCCTTATATTATAACTAGGAAGGGGGGGGGGGGGGGATAGAGGAGGAGGGTCTCTTTCATCTATTTTACTATCCAAGTGTAGCCTCTATCCTCGTCTCTCTAACCCTGTAACTTTCTAACAAAAATAACTAACCCGGACGTAGGTTCGAACCCTCATCACGGCCCTTGTGGATTTGTTCTTTCTCTTCCCTCCGTAACTCTCAGAATATGTCATAGAGAATTCAAGGTCATCGTTTTCGAGAGAAAAATGCAGGTACTCGGCTGGCAACCTTTCACCAATGTTGTGGTGGTGGTGGTTGTGTCACAGTTGGGCTCGACCTTCTCTTGAATAATAGGACCGACCACGAGTAGCCTATGTGCGTCCCATACCCCAGACCAACCATTTTGCAAAATTGGGGTAGGATAGCACTAATTATCTGGTCTCCAGCCTCATAGAGACAACTTAACAGACAATCTTTATCTATCTTTTACTTCATTATAATCAAAATGCTACAATAATGTAAGAACTCTAGTGTAAAAAAAAAAAAAAAATATATACGCATATGACCAAATTCTAACACTTAACAAATTACGGACTAAAGTCCCGAAGATTTAACCTAAATCAAACATGTTTTACGATGCTAAAATTAAAAGTTAATAACTTGACTCGTCTCTACACTGCCGGCCCCCCTCCCCCCTCCCTCCCCCGCGTGTAGTGTTGCCAACGGCAACTACGTCAATGGTTATTGTAAGCCTTCAGTCCCCAGAGCTGTTTAAATATACGTAAGGTAATTTCTTTTTAGAAAACCTTCCCCCCCCCCCCCCGAAAAAAAGGAGGCCAAATTAACCTCCTTCTGGAGGTGTTGCAGCAGCCCGTCCTCCTAAGGCTTCCTATCGTCAAGAAAACGATGGCCTTAGAATCCATTCCTAACCTACTAGAGGACCATAACAGAAAACGGGACAGTACGTCACTTTCACGAGTCGCTTTAATTTTCTAGAAGGAAAATTTTTGGCCTTATATAATGCATACGAGCCAGAAGCGATGCTCTTTGAGAGAAAAATGGAAGATCAGACGACGACATCCATTTACACTTTTCTTTACCATCTTCATTGATATATACTATATATATTGTTACAAAATTATCATCACAACTTCCGAGAAGTAACGTACGACGAAGATTAAGCCACCCAAAAGGTGGCACGGGCATGAATAGCCCGTAAGTGGAGGCTTTTCTGAGCCATTACTAGTATCAATAGATGATACTGGAGATCTGTGGAGGTGCGATTGCACCCTGCGTGACGGGAGATGTCTCCCGTGAAGTAACGTACGAAGAAGATGATGAAGATTAAGCCACCCAAGAGGTGGCACGGGCATGAATAGCCCGTAAGTGGTGGCCCTTTTGAGCCATTTCCAGTATCAAGAGCTGATACTGGAGATCTGTGGAGGCGCGACTGCATCCTGCGTGACGGGAGATGTCTCCTGGACCAAGTGGTGACCAGATGGTGTAAGTAAAGTACGTCGCGGCGCTCATAATATAAAGAGATAAATTTTAAGAAAAAGTTTAGGGAAAACATTTATATTATCGTTTGTAAAATACTAAATAAACAATAAAATATTTGTAAACACTCTTTAAAAATATATAATACAATTTAAATCTTTTTGTTGATTTTCTTACATATCTATAATTAAATGCTATATAAATCTTGAAGCTATATTCGTAATTAAAGAGGAAAAAAATATAGACAAAAATTGACTACTAATAGCAAACTAAATTATATTGTTTTTTTACGAAGCATAGCAAGAGATCCTGGGAGTGTAGCAAGTGAACATTGGAGCCTAGCGAGAGAGCCTGGGAGTGTAGTAAGTGAACATTGGAGCCTAGCGAGAGATCCTGGGAGTGTAGCAAGTGAACATTGGAGCCTAGCGAGAGAGCCTGGGAGTGTAGCAAGTGAACATTGGAGCCTAGCGAGAGATCCTGGGAGTGTAGCAAGTGAACATTGGAGCCTAGCGAGAGATCCTGGGAGTGTAGCAAGTGAACATTGGAGCCTGGGAGTGTAGTAAGAGAGTCTGCGTGATGGGGTTCTGGGATTTCTTCCACTCCCCAAGCCCGGCCCGAGGCCAGGCTTGGCATGTGAGAGCTTGGTCCACCAGACTGTTGCTTGGAGCGGTCTGCAGGCCCACATACTAGCCACAACCCGGTTGGTCCGGCCCTTCTTGAAGAAAACTATCTAGTTTTCTTTTCAAGATGTCCATGGTTGTTCCGGCAATATTTCATATACTCGCTGGGAGGATGTTGAACAATCGTGGACCTCTGGGACGCGAGCAGCCTCGTCCAACAACCTGGTTGACCAGTCCAGCAACGAGAAGGCCTGGTCGACGACCAGGCCACGGGGTCGCTGAGCCCCGGAACCTCCTCAAGGTAACCTCTGATGTTTATACAGTGTTCTCTGATTGTGCTTATGACACCCATGCTGTTCACCTGGATCCACCACACGAACGCCGAGGCCCAAACTAGATTACTGACTGACGAACGCTGGCTTGGCGCGCTCCCTCAGCGGCGGTGCCGCTACAACCAACAAATGAGAGCTATTTGTACCTCCTTGCTCGGGTTCATGCCCTATTACACCTTGGATCACGTCAGGAGCTTTTGGAGCAAATGATACGACACTTGTTAACTACTGGACTAGGTGGTGAATGACGCCGTTAACTGTCTCGACCATTCCTCCTCGGAAGCGACGGCACATGTGTAAATGACGCGTTAGCAATGGTGCCAGATATCCTTATCTAGCAACCCTGAGAATAACTAGTACATTGTTTAAATACAAAAATACTGTACCTACTAGACGAGCAACACTGTAATCTGATGTTATGCATTTGTTGAAATATATTATTAACAACCTCAAGGACCAGTCAAACTGCCTTAAAGAGCCAGGATTGAACAAGCAGTTACGCAACTACCTTCGATGCTATATACAGCTTTCTCAATCTTTGGCGGCTTTGTTGACGTTAAACAGCTGACGAGCGTCGAACTTCCATAAGCAAATGTTGTTATTGTTATAAACAGCGTCCTGACGCCTCGGAGCTCATTGTACACTGTTTAATATATGTATTTACATATATTGTAAATATTATATAAACTTTTATATATTATATAAACCCGCCAGATATTGAACAAAAGGTGTACAGGTTCGTAGGTGCTTGCGTAACTGCTTCGTGAATCCAGGGGCCAGATTCACGAAGCAGTTACGCAAACAATTACGAACCTGTACATCTTTTCTCTATCTTTGGCGGCTTTGTTTACAGTTATTAAATAGTTAACAAATACAATAATGGGATGTACTCACGTAGCTGTGCTTGCAGAGGTTTAGCTTTGGCTCTTTGGTCTCGCCTCTATCGGTGTCAGTGAGAAAATGAGTAGGAATCTTGAGGAGGGCTCGAACCTGTGCTCTTGGGTCAGCCCGTCCTCCAAACAAAGATCCAAAAGTGATTCCATGCACCCGCCAAACCCCCTGTTTATGAATGAAAAGCGGTTTACACACGACCCACAACTGCTGACGTTCGAACATATCCGGAACAAGTGCTTCACTGACGAATTTTGTTCGAATCACAACGCTGTAAATGCTTCACCCACGTACTACAAATACAAATAATCACCAACAGAACCTAAACACCTAACCTAACCTATGCCTATATATACACAATATGCTAATATATTATAATATTAATTTATACTTGAGAAAATTCCCGTTTTGAATGAACAGCATGTTAAAATATATGAATGCGTCTGTGGGGTCGACCGCTGAATGTAATGGACTTGAGTCGAGGACGGGTTGCTTGGGTGTACCCAGAACATAAGTTCGAATCTTTCTCAAGTTTTCTGATTTTCTCAATATTATTATTATTATTCATTATTATTATAAACGCTAACAGCCACTAACAACACACTAACTACCATAAAATATAAAGCCTGTATGTCTGAACTTTATTATCCTTTGCTTTTAAAGTCAAAAGAATAAAGTGTTTCACTGATGCGGACGACATAAAACTTTCTGAACACTAAAGAATTCTTGTTAAACAAGTGACCCAAAACTTTGGCTGAAGACCATAGTCCTCTTGACCGTCAAAATGGCCGGCGGTCAGCCAGGTTAGGGATGGATTTGGTCGCTTGGGAAAAGTTTCAGAAGTCGTCTGATGAACTTCTGATTTGAATTGTGAAGCTGAGAAGCATTTCTCACTATTAATTGACATCTCTATGTCATTATCAAGAATCATGCCTTGCACCACTGACACCACGAAATGCTGCATCATCCACTCTCCTGAAATCCAACAGCATCACTGATGCCTCGCGTCCAGCCTCCTGGCGGTCTCATACTCCCCAAAATGGGAACCCGAGTTGGAGATGACCTGACCAATTCGTCACACTGTAACCCCGAATGCCGGGAAAACATTTCTTCCCGCTCCCCGACTTCCGCTCTTCACCGGAGAGTCGATAAAACCAAGAGTAGCGTGTAGGCGGATAATTCAGTTTCGGGGTTTAAAATGGACCGGTTCTTCCCCAGGACCTTCCCCCTGGGACGATCCCCAGAGAACCAGACCCATTTGCGATCTTTCTGGTAAACTAATGTTTCTACCTTTGTAAATTTGAGATCCTTCGGTCAAGTATTTTAGGATTTGTTTTCATTGGCTTCCATTACAGTGTGTTAAAATAGGATTATCTTCCAGTACAGTGTGCTAAAACAGGATTATCTTCCAGTATAGTGTGCTAAAACAGGATTGTCTTCCAGTATAATGTGCAAAAACAAGATTTTCTTCCAATAGAGTGTGATAAAATAGGATTTTCGTCCAGTACAGTGTGATAAAACAGAATTTTCGTCCAGTACAGTGTGCTAAAACAGGATTTTCTTCCAGTACAGTGCGCTAAAACAGGATTTTCTTTCAGTACATTGTGCTAAAATAGGATTTTCTTACATTACAAGATGCTTAAACAGAATTATACATGTACTTCATACACACACACACACTATAGGTACTTGTAAGGGCAGATGAACACTAAAATACACCATAAACATGTATATGTGTATATAGGCATACATACACATACACCATAGGCATGTGAGTGTGCATGTGTATTTAGGACGCTGAGGGATGAATGGTGAGTCGAGGAGGGGTAACTGGTATAAACAGGCCTTATAGACCTTACCATAACTTTATGACAACATCGCGTGTTGAGTTTGCATATGTTCCTTTGGCCTAACTGATTAAAGAGACTCGTTGCTTAATTTAAGACGTTGCTGAAGGGAGTCTGTGTGACAAAATTTAATATTGAGTATATATGCAAATTTAATGGAACTATAATATTAGGCAGTTTATTTTGGCTGGTTATAGGCTGTTGCTTAAATTGAATGTCGCCCTATATTATTACTGGGGGGAGTGGGGGGGGGAAGAGTTCTCTCTCATCTATTTTACTATCCAAGTGCAGCCTCTATCCCCGTCTCTTCAACCCTTTACCTTTCCGGTTAATTAACTAACCCGGACGTAGGTTCGAACCCTCATCACGGCCCTTGTGGATTTGTTCTTTCTCTTCCCTCCGTGACTCTCAGAATATGTCATAGAGAATTCAAGGTCATCGTTTTCGAGAGAATAATGCAGGGACTCGGCCGGCAACCTTTCACCAAAGTTGTGGTGGTGGTGGTTGTGTCACAGTTGGGCTGGACCTTCTCTTGAATAATAGAACCGACCACGAGCAGCCTATGTGCGTCCCATACCCCAGACCAACCATTTTACAAAATTGGGTTAGGGTAGCACTAATTATCTGGCCTCCAGCCTCATAGAGACAACCTAACAGACAATCTTTATCTCTCTTTTACTTCATTATAATCAAAATGCTACAATAATGTAAGAACTCTAGTGTAAACAAAAAATAAATAAATACGCACATGACCAAATTCTATCACCTAACAAATTACGGACTAAAGTTCCTAAGATTTAACCTAAATCAAACATGTTTTACGATGATAAAATTGAAAGTTAATACTCGTCTCTACACTGCCGCCCGCCCCCCCCCCCCCCCGCGTAGTGTTGCCAACGAAGCGACGTTCATTGAGAGAAAAATGGAAGATCAGACGACGACAGCGATTTGCACTCATCTTTACGATCATCATTGATATATACTATATTTATTTTTAATAATTATTGTCACGATGGTGGAGATATAACGTATGTTTTTGCGCTCATAATATAAAGATAAAAATTTTAAGAAAAAGTTTAAAGAAAAACATTTATATTATCGTTTGTAATATATCCAATTAACAATAAAATGTTTGTAAATATTTTTAAAAAATATATAATACAATTGAAATTTTTTGTTGATTTACTTTTATATCAGAATTAATTATACATATATCATGAACCTATGTTCGTATTTAAAGAAGAAAAATATACACAATAATTGACTTTTAATAGCAAACTGAATTATATTGGTTTTTACGACGCAAAGCAGGAGATCCTGGGAGAGTAGCATTAGAGTCTGCTTGATACCTGCGTGATGGGGTTCTGGGATTTCTTCCACTCCCCAAGCCCGGTCCGAGGCCAGGCATGACATGTGAGAGCTTGGTCCACCAGACTGTTGCTTGGAGCGGTCTGCAGGCCCACATACTAGCCACAGCCCGGTTGGTCCGGCCCTTCTTGAAGAAAACTTTCTAGTTTTCTTTTCATGATGTCCACGGTGATCCCGGCAATATTTCTTATACTCGCGGGAAGGATGTTGAACATCCGTGGACCTCTGGGATGCGAGCATCTGCGTCGAACAGCCTGGTTGACCAGTCCAGCAACGAGGAGGCCTGGTCGACGACCGGGCCACGGGGTTGCCGAGCCTCGGAATCACCTCAAGGTAACCTCTGATGTTTATACAGTGTTCTCTGATTGTGCTTATGGCACCCATGCTGTTCCCCTGGGAGCGTAGCACGAGAACATGGGAGTGAGAGAGTTCCTCGACATTGTGGGAGCAGGTCCCATGTTACCTCAGAAAGGGTGGAATGTTTCGGAATTAAATTCGGAAATTGAGAACAATTTAATTTAAAATCGTTCTTGTATCTGCGAGTGTTTGTGTTTTGTGTCCCCCCCCCCCCGCGTAGTGTTGCCAACGGCAACTACGTCAATGGTTATTGTAAGCCTTCAGTCCCCAGAGCTGTTTTAATATATGTAAAGTAATTTCCGTTTGGACACCTCCCCTCCCCCCCCCCCCCCAAAAAAAAAAATAATAATGGAGGCCAAAGTAATGTCCTGCTGGAGGTGTTGCAGCAGCCCGTCCTTCTAAGGCTTCCCAACGTCTTGAAAACGGTAAAATTGGTGTCCTCTCCAAACCTACCAGAGGACCCATAACAGAAAACGGGACAGTTCTTCACTTTCGTGAGCCGTTTCCATTTTCATGTACGAGAATTTCTGGCCTAAGGTAATTCATACGAGCGAAAAGCGACAGTCTTCGAAAGAAGACGAAGATGATGAGACAACGATAGACTTTTAACGTACTTTAAAAGATCTTCAGTAATCATAGCTATATATAATGTTTCAAAAAATTTAATTACAAGAACTCAAAATGTTATTACTACGCAGCACTTAATATGTAAAAACATAAATTTTACCATAATGATTGACCAAAACCGTTTGTAATATTATTTGTAAAATTTTTATTATACAGTAAAATATTTGCAATTTTCCTTGATGATTATATAATAATTTTTTATTTAGGCTTTATTTAACCTTATTAATACCATACAAATATATATAATTAGCTTGAAACATTATTCGTATTAATAGAAGGAAAAATATAAAAAGACAATTGATTTTTTATAGTAAACTAAATTATACTGTTTGTTTACGACGCATAGCGAGAGAGCCTTTGAGTGTAGCCAGATAACATGGGAGTGTAGCCAGAGAACATGGGAGTGTAGCGAGATAACATGGAAGTGTAGCCAGAGAGCCTGGGAGTGTAGCCAGAGAGCCTGGGAGTGTAGCGAGAGAGCCTGAGAGTGTAGCGAGAGAGCCTGAGAGTGTAGCAAGAGAGCCTGGGAGTGTAGCCAGATAACATGGAAGTGTAGCCAGAGAGCCTGGGAGTGTAGCCAGATAACATGGGAGTGTAGCCAGAGAGCCTGGGAGTGTAGCCAGAGAGCCTGGGAGTGTAGCGAGAGAGCCTGAGAGTGTAGCAAGAGAGCCTGGGAGTGTAGCCAGATAACATGGAAGTGTAGCCAGAGAGCCTGGGAGTGTAGCCAGATAACATGGGAGTGTAGCCAGAGAGCCTGGGAGTGTAGCCAGAGAGCCTGGGAGTGTAGCCAGAGAGCCTGGGAGTGTAGCCAGAGAGCCTGGGAGTGTAGCCAGAGAGCCTGGGAGTGTAGCCAGAGAGCCTGGGAGTGTAGCCAGAGAGCCTGGGAGTGTAGCCAGAGAACATGGGAGTGTAGCGAGATAACATGGAAGTGTAGCCAGAGAGCCTGGGAGTGTAGCCAGAGAGCCTGGGAGTGTAGCGAGAGAGCCTGAGAGTGTAGCGAGAGAGCCTGAGAGTGTAGCAAGAGAGCCTGGGAGTGTAGCCAGATAACATGGAAGTGTAGCCAGAGAGCCTGGGAGTGTAGCCAGATAACATGGGAGTGTAGCCAGAGAGCCTGGGAGTGTAGCCAGAGAGCCTGGGAGTGTAGCGAGAGAGCCTGAGAGTGTAGCAAGAGAGCCTGGGAGTGTAGCCAGATAACATGGAAGTGTAGCCAGAGAGCCTGGGAGTGTAGCCAGATAACATGGGAGTGTAGCCAGAGAGCCTGGGAGTGTAGCCAGAGAGCCTGGGAGTGTAGCGAGAGAGCCTGGGAGTGTAGCGAGAGAGCCTGGGAGTGTAGCGAGAGAGCCTGGGAGTGTAGCGAGAGAGCCTGGGAGTGTAGCGAGAGAGCCTGGGAGTGTAGTGAAAGAGCCTGGGAGTGTAGCGAGAGAGCCTGGGAGTGTAGTGAAAGAGCCTGGGAGTGTAGCGAGAGAGCCTGGGAGTGTAGCGAGAGAGCCTGGGAGTGTAGTGAAAGAGCCTGGGAGTGTAGCGAGAGAGCCTGGGAGTGTACTGAGAGAGCCTGGGAGTGTAGCGAGAGAGCCTGGGAGTGTAGCGAGAGAGCCTGGGAGTGTAGTGAAAGAGCCTGGGAGTGTAGCGAGAGAGCCTGGAAGTGTAGTGAAAGAGCCTGGGAGTGTAGTGAAAGAGCCTGGGAGAATACCGACCACGAGCAGCCTATGTGCGTCCCATACTCCAGACTCCATTTTACAAAATTAGGTTCGGGTAGCACTAAGCATCTGGCCTCCAGCCTCATAGAGACAACCTAACAGACAATCTCTATCGCTATATATATTGTTTACTTCGGTATAATCAAAATGTTACAATAATGTAAGAAATTTAGCATAAAACAAAAAAAAAGAAGATAATACGCATAAGACCAAATTCTAACACTTAACAAATTTTGGACTAAAGTCCCAAAGATTTAACCTAAATCAAACATGTTTTACGATGTTAAATCTAAAAGTTAATAACTTGACTCGTCTCTACACTGCGTCCCCCCCCCCCCACCCCCGCGTGTAGTGTTGCAACTACGTCAATGGTTATTGTAAGCCTTCAGTCCCCAGAGCTGTTTTAATATACATAAGGTAATTTCCTCTTAGACAAGCCTCCCCTCACCCCTCCCCCCCCTTAGAAAAGAAAGTCGGCCAAATTAACCTCCTTCTGGAGGTGTTGCAGCAGCCCGTCCTCCTAATGCTTCCCCTCGTCAAGAAAACGATGGACTTAGAATCCATTCCTAACCTACCAGAGGACCCATAACAGAAAACGGGACAGTTCTTCACTTACGCGAGCCGCTTCTATTTTTAAGTATAACAATTTCTGGCCTAAAGTAACCCATACGAGCGAAAAGCGACGGTCATCGAAAGAGGACAAGTTAATCAGACGACAATCGCCCTTTAGCCTCGTCGTTAACAGTTTTAGTATTATATGCTATAAATAATTTTTTACATGTATATGTAATTTAAAAATTATTTTTCCAGAAGATTCGCCAATCTTGAAAGTATTATGCTGCATCTATTATTTAAATAGATAAATATTATTGTAAAGTTTTACAAGAATTCTTTGTATTTTTGTTTGGAGAATATTTAAAATTTAATATTGTTTTTATAAAGTCATTAACAGGTATATATTATAAATTTTACCCGTTTACAATTAATCTCTTATATAGCTTTTAAACATATACAATTAGCCTGAATAAATATTCTAATATAAAGAGGAAAATATAAAAAAACAAAAATTTAATAGTAAACTAAATTATATTGGTTATTTACGGTGCATAGCGACAAAGCCTGGGAGTTTAGCAAGAGAATATGGGAGCGTAGCGAGAGAGCCAGCGAGCAGGAGAACATGGGAGTGAGAGAGTTCCCCGACATTGAGGGAGCAGGTCCCATGTTACCTCAGTAAGGGTGGAATTTGAAGATGTTTCTAAATCCGGAATTTGAGAGCAGTTTAATTGGAAATTGTTCTTATATCTGCGAGTGTTTGTGTTTTGTGTCCCCCCCCCCCCCCCCCGCGTAGTGTTGCCAACGGCAACTACGTCAATGGTTATTGTAAGCCTTCAGTCCCCAGAGCTGTTTTAATATATGTAAGGTAATTTCCTTTTGGACAACCTCCCCCCCACACCCACAAAAAAAAAAAAAAAAAATTAGGAGGCTAAATTAACGTCCTGCTGGAGGTGTTGCAGCAGCCTGTTCTTCTAAGGCCGGCCACACACGTGCAGTTTTAACTGACAGTTATGACTGTTCGGTTATAACTGTCACAGTTCAAACTGACGTCAGTTAAAAATGAAATGCACACACACACACACAGTTCAATCCCTCAGTTTTACCATGGATTCCGAGGAGTACGATCTTGCCGCTCTTTGTGTATTATTTGTAAAGCTACAAGCAAATAGAAAAAAAAGAAGCGTAAGCAGTGGTGCAAAAAGTGATTATCAAGGCGAAATCAATGTTCTGATATTCAATTGTTAAAGGAATTAAGTGAAGAACCAATTGATTATCTCAATTATTTGCGCATGACTGAAACTGTGTACCAAAAGCTGCTATCGCTGGTTTCTCCTTTCATTAAAAAGAAAGATAAGCGATAAGCGCTTCTCAAATTATTAATTTTCATCAAGACTGACTTCTTAGTGGCACTTGGCTCAAGTTCCTCCAACTTTTTTACTAATTTGCTATAGGCAACATCTTTTTTTGTGCGGTCATGATACTCTTCACTTTTAACTTGCGACAGGCTAGGTTCAGATCGGTAGAGTTCAATGAATTCAACAATTACGCCGTTTTGTTTACGTGCCATCTCAAACTGCACTCACCGCTACCACCTTTAGAAATGAGAAGTTGAGAACTGTACAGTTACGAATCCCCACACACGCTCAGTTCAGTTACTCCTTTCAGTTAAAAATATGGAACATTGCATTTGTCGCAGTTTAACTGTACATTTCTGTTGAACTGACGAAATGAGCAACTGAGATACCCACACACGTGCCGTTTTAACTGACAGTTTTAACTGACAGTTTTAACTGACAGTTTTAACTGTCAGTTAAAACTGCACGTGTGTGGCCGGCCTAAGGCTTCCCAACGTCTTGAAAACGGTAAAATTGGTATCCTCGACTATTCTACCAGAAGACCCATAACAGAAAACGGGACAGTTCACTTTCGCGAGCCATTTCCATTTTCAAATACGAGAATTTCTGGCCTAAGGTCATTCATACGAGCGAAAAGCGACAGTCTTCGAAAGAAGACCAAGATGATGAGACAACGATAGACTTTTAACGTGCTTTAAAAGATCTTCAGTAATCATAGCTATATATAATGTTTTACAAAATTTAGATAGAAAAGGCGAATCGATATTAATGTTGTTGTTGTTTAAGATTCGCTACCTGGAACAAAAAGTTCCAAGTAGCACGGGCTATGGTGAGCCCATAGTGCATACGCGGCACTTATTATATAAAAAGATAAATTTTACAATAAAGATTAACCAAGAAAGTTTGTATTATTATTTTTAGACTTTTTATTATACAGTAAAATATATGCAATTATGTTTAATGATTATATAATATTTTTTTATTTAGTCTTTATTTAACTTTACTAGCGTACAAATATATATAATTTGCTTGAAAAAATTTTCGTATTAAAAGAGGAAAAATATAGAAGGAAAATTGACTTTTTATAGTAAACTGAATTATACTGTTTATTTACGACGCATAGCGAGAGAACCTGGGAGTGTAGCGAGAGAACCTGGGAGTGTAGCAACAGAACATAATAGAACAGTGAGAGAACATGGGAGAGAAGTGGAGAGCCTGGAAGCGTATCAAGAGAATCAACTTGATACCTTCTTGATGGGGTTCTGGGAGTTTCTCTACTCCCCAAGCCCGGCCCATGGCCAGGCTTGACTTGTGAGAGTTTGGTCCACCAGGCTGTTGCTTGGAGAGGCCCGCAGGCCCACATATCGACCACAGTCCGCCACTTCTTGAAGACAACAATCTTGTTTTCTCGTGAAGATGTCCACGGTTGTTCCAGCAATATTACTCATACTCGCTGGGAGGATGGTGAACAACCGTGGACCTTTGATGTGTATGTTTTCTGATTGTGATTATGGCACCCATGCGGTTCACCTCGGAGCGTAGCGCGAGAACATGGGAGTGAGAGAGTTCCTCAACATTCTAGGAGCAGGTCCCATGTTACCTCAGTAAGGCTGGAATTTGAAGATGTTTCGAAATTAAATTAGTAATTTGAGAGCAATTTAATTGAAAAAATATTCTTGTATCTGCGAGTGTTTGTGTTGTAACGGTTCTATTGTTACGTAAAGTATGGTGACAAATAAACACAGACACTAAGATACTATATATATATTTGGTCGAATATACAGAAGTACACAGGTGATACTTTGGTGTGAGTTGAGCGCACTGAGCGTCGGTACAGTATCTCGCAAGTGTCTGCTCTAGACCACACTTGAAAGTAGACTAGTTAATGTTTGCTATTCTGCTGCTTATATGCTCGGGCAAACCTCACCTCATTCATCTCCAAAGGTTGACAGGAATATTAACAATGCATTTGGAGCGAGTATATTATTGGGATAATCTACTCGCTACAGTGTATTCAGCCCCCCCCCCCCACGCGTAGTGTTGCCAACGACAACTACATCAATGGTTATTGTTAGCCTTCAATCCCCAGAGCTGTTTTATTATACGTAAGGTAATTTGCTTTTAGAAAAGCTCACCCCCCCCCCCCCGCCAGAAGAAAAAGGAGGCCAAATTAACGTCCTGCTGGAGGTGTTGCAGTAGCCCGTCCTTCTAAGAGTTCCTAACCTCAAGAAAACGGAAAAATTAGTGTCCTCTCCTAACCTACCAGAGGACCCATAACAGAAAACGGGACAGAACGTCACTTTCGCGAATCTCCTCAATTTTCTAGTACGACAATTTTTGACATTAATTAACGCAAGCGAGCGATATGTGAAGGTCCTCGAAAGAGGAGACGTTGATAAGACGACGAAAGCCTTTAAACCTCGTCTCTAAATTCTTCTGTAATAATCTTGTATATAATTAAAAAAAATTTTTTATACAACTTTGAGGATTAAAAACTCATCACTGCACGCAATATTTAAATAGGTAAAGGTTTCTATAAAGCTTAGAAAGAAATTTTTGTATTATCATTTGTTGATTGTTAGATTACTCATAATTTTTTTGCAACAACCTTTCATGGATATATATTAAAAATTTTATGCGTTTATTGATAAACTTGTTTATTGCTTGTAAATATATATAATAAACTTAAAACTATATTTGTATTCAAAAAGAAAAATGTAAAAAAAACTGAATTTTTATAGTAAACTAAATTATATTAGTTATTTATAACCCATACCGAGAGAGCCTGGGAGTGTAGCGAGAGAGCCTGGGAGTGTAGCGAGAGAGAGCCTGGGAGTGTAGCGAGAGAGAGCCTGGGAGTGTAGCGAGAGAGAGCCTGGGAGTGTAGCGAGAGAGAGCCTGGGAGTGTAGCGAGAGAGAGCCTGGGAGTGTAGCGAGAGAGAGCCTGGGAGTGTAGCGAGAGAGAGCCTGGGAGTGTAGCGAGAGAGAGCCTGGGAGTGTAGCGAGAGAGAGCCTGGGAGTGTAGCGAGAGAGAGCCTGGGAGTGTAGCGAGAGAGAGCCTGGGAGTGTAGCGAGAGAGAGCCTGGGAGTGTAGCGAGAGAGAGCCTGGGAGTGTAGCGAGAGAGAGCCTGGGAGTGTAGCGAGAGAGAGCCTGGGAGTGTAGCGAGAGAGAGCCTGGGAGTGTAGCGAGAGAGAGCCTGGGAGTGTAGCGAGAGAGAGCCTGGGAGTGTAGCGAGAGAGAGCCTGGGAGTGTAGCGAGAGAGAGCCTGGGAGTGTAGCGAGAGAGAGCCTGGGAGTGTAGCGAGAGAGAGCCTGGGAGTGTAGCGTGAGAGCCTGGGAGTGTAGCGAGAGAGCCTGGGAGTGTAGCGAGAGAGCCTGGGAGTGTAGCGAGAGAGAGCCTGGGAATGTAGCGAGAGAGAGCCTGGGAGTGTAGCGAGAGAGAGCCTGGGAGTGTAGCGAGAGAGAGCCTGGGAGTGTAGCAATAGAGAGAGCCTGGGAGTGTAGCAATAGAGAGAGCCTGGGAGTTCTCACAACTTGCAGTTTGCTCCATCACTCTTACAGCTACGTGAACAAGAACAGCAGCTAGACAGGGATCACGAAGTGCTTCAGAAAGAAAATGATCAATTAAAGACAGAAGCAGATGCACTGTGGATGTTGCCTGCTTTGTTTGGAGTCACTCCTCTGGAGATGGTCAATATCACCCTTCGGCAGGACCAGCAGGTAGATGCCACAGGGGCACTGCTTGACATTACGTAAAGAAGTTCCTACTGTTAAATGTGTGGTATTTCATGTAGTGCTCTATTATTTTTCATCATTTTAATGACTTATGTTTTAATTAAATGTTGGTGAACAGCCTCTGTGGCACCTTAGACTAGACGTGACGGTAATTTTTCATGTGCTGCTCTACATTATTTGACTTAAAGCTCATGAAGAAAAGGAATATTTTAATGCTTCAGTGTTAGATATTTTGACATATGTACTAGTATGTGGTATTATCAAGTTAGTAGTAGCATATGTTTGTATATTAAAACTGTTTAATAATGATTGTGATAATGACTGCATATTACTTCATAGTTAGGTAAAATTTTAAATGATGGTTGTAGACATAGACAAAAATAAGATATAAGAACTCTAAGGCATTTTCTTGTTTTTGCATAGTACACAGTAGTGTAACTCGCAAAGTATGGCATATTTATTTCACGTGTGGTTTTATCCCTCAATTTGCATAAACCATATACATAATTTTTTCCCTCTAGCTGGTCAGTTAGGCAATCATGCATATAGAGTACAGAATGTTGCACCTCTTTAATCACTGGAAACTGCCATACAGTATTCAGTTATTACCCTTTAGGAGGATGGGCGAGATAGTTTGATTTAGTAACATTATTGGTGCTTTTGTGCGCGTGTGTCTCGTGGCAGGTTATTAACACATTTTGTAAAATCATTCTACAGACATGCACCAAGTAAGGGGCCTCATAGCCTGGTTGATAGCGCGCAGGACTCGTAATTCTGTGGCGCGGGTTCGATTCCCGCTCGAGGCAGAAACCACTGGGCAAAGTTTCTTTCACCCTGAATGCCCCTGTTACCTAGCAGTAAATAGGTACCTGGGAGTTAGTCAGCTGTCACAGGCTGCTTCCTGGGGGTGGAGGCCTGGTCGAGGACCGGGCCGAGTGTAGCAATAGAGAGAGCCTGGGAGTGTAGCAATAGAGAGAGCCTGGGAGTGTAGCAATAGAGAGAGCCTGGGAGTGTAGCAATAGAGAGAGCCTGGGAGTGTAGCAATAGAGAGAGCCTGGGAGTGTAGCAATAGAGAGAGCCTGGGAGTGTAGCAATAGAGAGAGCCTGGGAGTGTAGCAATAGAGAGAGCCTGGGAGTGTAGCAATAGAGAGAGCCTGGGAGTGTAGCAATAGAGAGAGCCTGGGAGTGTAGCAATAGAGAGAGCCTGGGAGTGTAGCAATAGAGAGAGCCTGGGAGTGTAGCAATAGAGAGAGCCTGGGAGCGTAGCGAGAGAGCCTGGGAGCGTAGCGAGAGAGCCTGGGAGCGTAGCGACAGAGCCTGGGAGTGTAGCGAGAGAGCCTGGGAGTGTAGCGAGAGAGCCTGGGAGTGTAGCGACAGAGCCTGGGAGTGTAGCGAGAGAGCCTGGGAGCGCAGCGAGAGCGCCTGGGAGTGTAGCGAGAGAGCCTGGGAGTGTAGCGAGAGAGCCTGGGAGCGTAGCGAGAGAGTCTGGGAGCGTAGCGAGAGAGCCTGGGAGCGTAGCGACAGAGCCTGGGAGTGTAGCGACAGAGCCTGGGAGTGTAGCGAGAGCGCCTGGGAGTGTAGCGAGAGAGCCTGGGAGTGTAGCGAGAGAGCCTGGGAGTGTAGCGAGAGAGCCTGGGAGTGTAGCGAGAGAGCTTGGGAGTGTAGCGAGAGAGCCTGGGAGTGTAGCGAGAGAGCCTGGGAGTGTAGCGAGAGAGCCTGGGAGCATAGCGAGAGAGCCTGGGAGCGTAGCGAGAGAGCCTGGGAGTGTAGCGACAGAGCCTGGGAGTGTAGCAACAGAGCCTGGGAGCGCAGCGAGAGCGCCTGGAAGTGTAGCGAGAGAGCCTGGGAGTGTAGCGAGAGAGCCTGGGAGTGTAGCGAGAGAGCCTGGGAGTGTAGCGAGAGAGCCTGGGAGTGTAGCGAGAGAGCCTGGGAGTTTGAAGGAAATAATACCCTGGAAAGACCTTAGCGATATCATAATTTTTATTTTTTTAAATTTACCATTTTATGCAAATTGCATTGAGAGTTGACCCCAAGCCGTCTATAACCAATCCCTATGACCGCCTATAACCACCGAAACTTCGTACCCCGAACTACCTGAATTACCAATCCGAGCTACCCCGAACTACCAATCACAATCAATCTACTACCAATCACCAAATTATAGATTCTACGGAGCCTATACATCCAAACCTTTTTCTCAATTTTCCACTCCGAAAAAAACGCAACTCTTAGCCTAACCAGAAGCCTAACTAACGAACCCAACCAACCCCCCCAACCTCATTGTGGGAACCGACCTGTGAGATTTATATTTATTTGATTTATATGAATTTATATTTACGTTAATTTATATACTTCGATAGCAATTTGTATAATGATAAGTGGACTGTATTTCTGCAATAATCTCTTAATCTCACAAATCGATCCTCTACACATTAGGGGGGGTTTATATTACACATATGCAGCCAATCAAATTACAGTAATAGCTACATACATTGATGAGGTTCCTTCTCTTATAGTACAGCAGGTTAGTCCACCAGGTATAACTAGAGTGTAGACACCAAATTATCCTCTTTGAGGTAGCTTCCATATCACCCAGTAACTGGTGCACAAACTCTTCCTCGTCTTGACCTGTCAAAAGGGCGCTAACTGTGAAGCCAGAATCCTATATATGACAAGTTATATCAGAGAAAACAGTACATGGAACATGAGGACCTGGCTTAATTACCTTTAGTTTGAGGCTTCCATGTGATCTAACCGGATAACCCTACCCAATGACATTAATGGCCACTAATGATAGATAATGGGTTTCGGATAGACACTTAACTTGAATTTGTAGACAGCGTGTTGATAATGGTACACTTTTAGTTTCCATAACACTACGTCCAAGTAAATTTAACAGGAGCCGAATTTGCTCCCGTGTGAGCCTCTGGTCTAGTATAAACAATGATGGCTGCCCCTTCCTCCTCACTCTGACGCCTGGCTTACATTGTCCACATTTCAGAAAGTGATAGAAGGGTCACATTTACTCTACTTTAATATTGATAATTAAGTTAATTTATATAAGATGTTTTTATGATGGTAAAGTCCAAAGACTAATGTATTTAAGAATAATTCCCAGCAGAATAGCTGGTGAATTATAATAGTATGTGGTGATGATATCCCGTTTTCTATAGACGGTAATTCCACTACAAGTTACGTTTTCTATGGGTAACTTGTTGGTAATACAGTTATTATCTGTATGATTATTAAATGGTGTCGGATTTTCCGACATAATTCCCCAGGGGGCTGCTCACGGGTCGAAGTCCTATTTAGAACAGACGAACACCGATACTCCTCCTTCGAATTATTACATTAATTTGATGTTAGTAGTTAGTAATCACACATTTGTGCGTCTGTTCGTACAGGACGGATGTCCCGTACTAGAGTTGCAAGGGTTAGAAGTCTAATGCGATTTCATTTCCCTGTCAACTCTTGAAAGGCTAATATTCAAGCCTTATTACATATTATTTAACCCAGAAGACTGGATGTGATCAAGTACTACAGTCAAGTATGATTCAGGGACTGCAGTGAGATCAGTGACATTAGATATAACTTGAAGTTTGTTCAGGTAACTGGTCACTGATATATAAACACTGAGGCCCATGGAATACATCTTGATTAAATAATAAATGTATCAAATCAGTCATCAGATTTACTGGGGTTTAATTTAGTTAATTGATTCAGAAGATTGAATAGCTCATCATTAAAGTAAAGTATGGTTCTGAGACTGCAGTGGGTTCAGTGACATTGGTCGCAGTGACTTGTAGCTGTTTTAGGCTACTGTTCACTGATTTGCCACTGAGGCCTCATGAACTCATCTTCAGCTTCAAATGATGATACTAACATCAACCTCTGTTGGTATAGTCAACTGTAATCTCCTTCGTATAATGCTACTGGAGAAATATAATCAGCTGACAAATTTAGATTTCTACTGGTATTGTTTATCTGCAGGCATAGGTCTCCTCAGGCTTGATACTGGGCCTGAGAGTAATTTACCTCCTGCAGAGTTTAACATGGTTATACCCTGATATTTAGTAGGGCTACCGATGAATCGATGGCAATAGTCTGTCCCAACAAGGAGACCGAAGTCAGTGAGGTGATCAGACTTAATATTATCTGCCAATTTTATTCCTCCATTTCTCAGGAATTTGGCTGTTGCTCTCAGACCTTGAACTTGTAGGTCTACTGGTATTTTGTCCACCACAATGGCTTGTACTCGACAGATGTACCTGCCTAAACGTACTGATGGTTGTACCACCTGGTAGACTTGAGGTCCTGCATCTGTTACAAACCCTGAGATGTTGAATGACATCTGGGCTACAGGCCTTAATTGTAATTCATCTGCCAGCTTTTTAGTGATATATGTTCTCTGGGATCCTTGGTCAAACAACCCTCGGGTATGGACCTTGGCCCTCTTATTCAGGATGGTAATTTGGGCAGTAGGCAAAGTCGTATTACCTTTAGACTTTGCTGATTGGACACTCTTTGTTTGTTGCACCTTGCAGTACTGTACTGTGGTGGGAATGCTATCTTCCACCTTGGGGTTTGGAGACGTTGTTTTGGTGTCTCTGCACAATGCTGCATGGTGCTGACCTTTGTTACACCTATTACAAGGGTGTAATTGGGTATCACAATCCTTGATGTTATGTTTCCTGAGGCACCTCGTGCAATGTTGCAAATCTTTGAGTCGCTCAACACGGGCGTCACTATCAGGAAAATTAGAGCAGTGGTACACTGAATGTTTCTCATTGCAGAACAAACATGTTCCATAGTTTCCAGTACCCTTTGGTGTCACGTTCTTGGGTGACACAGTAACTATAGGCTTGGAGGGTCCCACTGCATATACGCCCACACTGCCACTGTTCCACTTTGGTGTTGAATTATATTGTCTAGATTGATTTGGAGTACCTTTGGTACTCTGTGGTTTACTATTATTGGTTTCTGAGGGTTTACTTGGTGGTTTTAATTTGTCATGTGTTCGTAATTGATGAACTACTGACTTTAAACCTTCAGATATTTCATTCATGGATAAGATGCTTTTATTGTAATGAGCACTTATTTGTCTCAATATGTCCCTAGGTATTTTCTCCTGGACAATTATTTTCAAGACCCACTCAGCCCCGTTTGTATCTGCTGTCAGGCTGAGGGCATTGATCAATGATTCTACCTCCAGCTTGAAGACTTGGAGTGAATCAGCTGAAGCCTCCGGTGGGGGTAAATGCAACAGCTCATGAACTAAATGTGATGTTCTTACTTCTGGATCAGCATAATTATCCTTGAGGAGTTTTACTGCCAGATCATAGCCGTCATTAGTTAATCTCAGATGGGATACTACTGTTTTAGCCTCACCTGATAATTGACCTTGCAAATAAGAGAATTTACTACTCTTTGGTAAAGATTGTTTTGAGTCTACAAGGTCAACGAATTTGTTCCAAAATTCGTCCCAATCTTCCTCATCTTTTCCTGAGAAAGTGGGTAAATTAATTGGAGGGAGTCGAGCTTCTGCTTGACTCGTATTAGATGCAACTGTTGTTGTTGTTGCTGTTGCCTTGTTCTGGGCAATTAATTTGACATAAGGCTGTAACGTGGCCTGAGTGTGATCTTCATAATTCGCAAGATCAACCATAATGTCGTCTATTTCTGTTTCTGATAAATTAGTGTTGGCAAGTTCAGCCACATATGTTGCTATTTGACATTTAATTTGCTCAAATTTACCTGCAGCTGCTTGATAATAGCTTTCCAGGTCAGCATAATCAACTTGAGATTGTTGTGACAAATCTTCACATTTCTTGATCTGTCTTGTTAAGTGGCCTTTAAGACCTGCAAGGGTTCTTTTCATTCTCCCTGCATTATCCATACTGGCTCGTTGGTAAAGCCTTGTGGGACTTGTACTTGGGCTGCTCATAATACTGAACAAGCACTGATGGTAGCCTAGGGTAAATTCTGAACTCACTAGGCAATAATCCTACCTCTACCAGAGGTTAGCACTTAAAATTAATACACATTATATATATATACAATCATACACACTAATGATTTGAGTGATAAACCAGTGTCACTGGAAGTACCTTTAGGTTAGCTCTTCTATATCACCCTAGGATGGTAGAGACACTAATTAATCACTCAAAGGTGTAATGACCATAAGTAAATTATTATATATACAACTCAATTCGAGTTGATAATAATTACACCCAAAATAGGGTCTGCACCATTCATTAATGGTGCTAAGTTGTTGAATATAGTACAACTGACTATGGTAATAATGGGACTAGGATGAACGATAATAGTTCAACTAGTCAATGGTTAATATCCTACCCTGTTGTGGGTTGGCAATTAGTAAATATTATACTGTGATCACTAGTGCAATATATTAAATAATTCTCTATTTTGGAGAAATAATATACACAATTATTGTTAATAGCCTCTTAATTAGCCTCTATGAAACTTCTAATATTATCTAGAAGTATTAAATATTATTAGTGACCTCGCGAAATAAAGTCCACAAAATTCGTAGATAATCTCTCGCGAAATGTAACACCACGAAATCCGTGAACAATCTCGCGAAGACACAGTCACTAATTTGGCTGGATTCTATATTAGCGCTGTCATTTCACAGAATAACACGCCACCAAATCTGTGGGTGTGCATGAAACCGCTGACTAAGGCTGAACTCGGCTGAGGGAGGCTCCTGAGCTCCCACGAGGCATCGCCGCTGTCTATGACTGGCTGGCTTTGTTTAAATAACACTGCACTAGTATATTTAATGAATCCACTGGATAACTGGTTCATCCGGTACTAAGATGACCAAATGTGGGTTCAAAGGATCAAATAATCCGTCATCCGGTTCGAAGATGACCAAATAATGTGGGAACCGACCTGTGAGATTTATATTTATTTGATTTATATGAATTTATATTTACGTTAATTTATATACTTCGATAGCAATTTGTATAATGATAAGTGGACTGTATTTCTGCAATAATCTCTTAATCTCACAAATCGATCCTCTACACATTAGGGGGGGTTTATATTACACATATGCAGCCAATCAAATTACAGTAATAGCTACATACATTGATGAGGTTCCTTCTCTTATAGTACAGCAGGTTAGTCCACCAGGTATAACTAGAGTGTAGACACCAAATTATCCTCTTTGAGGTAGCTTCCATATCACCCAGTAACTGGTGCACAAACTCTTCCTCGTCTTGACCTGTCAAAAGGGCGCTAACTGTGAAGCCAGAATCCTATATATGACAAGTTATATCAGAGAAAACAGTACATGGAACATGAGGACCTGGCTTAATTACCTTTAGTTTGAGGCTTCCATGTGATCTAACCGGATAACCCTACCCAATGACATTAATGGCCACTAATGATAGATAATGGGTTTCGGATAGACACTTAACTTGAATTTGTAGACAGCGTGTTGATAATGGTACACTTTTAGTTTCCATAACACTACGTCCAAGTAAATTTAACAGGAGCCGAATTTGCTCCCGTGTGAGCCTCTGGTCTAGTATAAACAATGATGGCTGCCCCTTCCTCCTCACTCTGACGCCTGGCTTACATTGTCCACATTTCAGAAAGTGATAGAAGGGTCACATTTACTCTACTTTAATATTGATAATTAAGTTAATTTATATAAGATGTTTTTATGATGGTAAAGTCCAAAGACTAATGTATTTAAGAATAATTCCCAGCAGAATAGCTGGTGAATTATAATAGTATGTGGTGATGATATCCCGTTTTCTATAGACGGTAATTCCACTACAAGTTACGTTTTCTATGGGTAACTTGTTGGTAATACAGTTATTATCTGTATGATTATTAAATGGTGTCGGATTTTCCGACACTCATCGTGGCCTATGCATATCAACACGTCAGTATTATGGCGCTTTAATTTGTAAGAACACGTCCCATTTATTAACGGATTGGTCGACTCCGTCATGAATGTGACGTATTGGGGCAAGAGGATTAAGCACAAGAAGTTGACATTTAAAAGAAAAAGACTTTTCTTCAACAGAGGACACACGGGGGGGGGGGGGGGGGGGGGGTAAGGGGGGGGGGTAAGGGGGGGGGGGTAACCCAGCAAACACAGAACGTTTGTGGACGTTTTTAAATGGTTCCACAAAGGTAATACTGTAACTTTTGACAAAAATACGTATATCTGATGTTCTTAAAACCAAAGGATATAACTAAAAACATATATTCTTGAGACACAGTTTTTTAAGATTTATGTAAAAATTTAAAAATAATAGTGAATGCTATGGTATTATAATGTTTTCATGCTTTATATTTAAGAATAAATAATTTTCAGTCAACATTTAGTTTTTTTTGTTTACTTTCTGTAAAGCTATCCAATTTACGTTCTTATAACATAAATATAACATTTATATGACGTCAGTATAACGTTATTTACACGACATCATTACGTTATTATGATGTTATATTAACGTATAATTCCTGTGTGAAAACCAGAATATATATTGAACTTTATGTTTTAAACCTTGTAAAGTTATCATAAAACTTGGAATAAGACGGTAAGCATGCTTTACTTATGAAAATATACAAACAAATCAACAAAAACATTTTAACATAAAAAACATAAACATAACATAAATTAATTGCATGCATGGGAGTTAACTGGAACTCTGTAATATTGCATACATGAACCTTAAGGTACAAACCCAGTGTATTTACTCATGCAGTTCTTTCCTAAATCTAAATTTTTCCAATTTTTACACTTTGTTTCGAGTTCTGTCTTGTGTTGCTACTTTTAATACCCCATTAATGTCCCCTTTGTTATGTCCATTCATCCCATTGTGCACCTCTACCATATGTCACTCCTAATTCTTTGCTTTTCTAGAGAATGTAATATAAGCTTTGACAATCTTTCTTCATATGACAGGTTAACAGGTAGAACAAAGATTACCATTTATATATGGATAACTATTATAAGTCGGTTTGAATGAGTGAATTGCTGCTTGAAGATAGGTATATACACCTGTGGTACTATCAGATTGCATCGTGGTGAGCCTAAAACCCTTCAGATCCAAGCAAAGGGTAAAATGCCAGCAGATACAATTGCGAACACATTGATACCAAAATGAAAGACATATGACGAGAATTGAGGTAACCAAAGTGAAAAGAGTGTTCACATTACATTGCACTAGAGTGCTCCCGGGTTACTTTCTCTCACTTTCTCTGTTTTGTGCGGATGGTACACCTTGCTTTTGGAGTTTATATGCATTTAAACCTGTAGATAATTCTATTGCTAACACATTGATACCAAAATGAAAGACCTAGGATGACAATTGGGGTGACCAAAATGAAAAGAGTGTATACATTTTATCGCTCTTGTGCGCTCCCTGGTAACACGCTCTCGCTTACTCTGTTTGTTGCGGATGGTAAGCCGGGCTTTTGGAGTTTATATGCCTTTAGTCCTGTAGAGAATTCTATTGCGAACACATTGATGCCAAATTGAAAAAACTAGGATGAGAATTGAGGTAACAAAGTTGAAAAGGGTATACACTTTTCAGTATTATCACGCTCTCTAATGTAATGAGAGTTGCCTGAGGGTGGCTCAGCTTTCTTTTTCTGGTACCCTTGGCCTACATTCATCTTGTCGGCGGGTGGAGCGCGCTGCTGTCTTTGACATTATATGCACATAGTTCTGTTGGGAATTCTATTGCGAACGCATTGATACCAAATGAAAGACATAGGACGAGAATTAAGGTGACAAAGTTGAAAAGAGTATACACTTTTCAGTATTTCCGCGCACTACCAGGGAATGTCCAAACAAAAATGGAGAGAGTGGAGGGGTAACTTGCCCAAAACGCGAAAGTGTTTGGGGAGATTAACTTTCGTTCAATACTATTATGCAAAAGGAGCCACACATCTATGGTTCATCCAATAAAATCAGCAGACTTCTAGATGTTACTACTGCTCGGCTTAGACTCGGTTACAAGTATTTCTGGGAATTCCCATTATCTGCCGATGTAGACCTGACCAAATGTTAACTGTCAACAAAATTATTCGCACACCCTCCGTCACTATGTGATAGTGAATTCAGAGACAATTCTATAACCAATGTACCAACGATGTGTCAATATTTCATTCAAAATGATCTGGTACCAGAAATTTTAGCCAAATATCCCCAGTTTGCTAACTGTAAGTAGTAACTAAGTGATTGTAACCTATCCACCGCTGCCCACTGGATGGGGAGCGGTGTGCAGGACAAACATATCAATTGTGACACTAGCTCTCCACATATGTCAGTTGCTTAATTTAGAAACTGTACTTGTGATCGATCTCGAACCTATTGTTGATGTGACGACTTATACTGAATTTTGTAACTAGCTCATCAAGATTGTAACTTGCTTAGCTAAATGAATTGTTGGGTTCAGTCCCTGAGCCCATTATGTGCCTCTGCAACCCTTTCCACTACCGCCCACAAGATGGGTATGGGGTGCATAATAAATGAACTAAACTAACTTTAAGGCATCCTGAAAGAAAGCTTGGAGGGCTTGAAAAATTGCAGAACGAAGCCTTGAGGATAATCCTTGGGTGCCTTCGTACCACAAAGATACTTAATATGAGAAAGGAACTTAATATTCCGAGCGTTGTTTATCGTGTTACTGAAAATAACTGTCAAATTGGTATAAAAATGCTTAGGCTAGCTCATCCTAACCCTTGCACAGAAGCCCTCCAGAATTTCTTTATTGAATGTAAACATTGTTTCAAATAGATAAATAAAATTGGAACTGAACTCAGAAAGTATCAGATTTATAATTTGTACCAAGAGAGACAACAATAGCACTTTCCTGCACTGTAGGAAATTACACCCTTTTCAATTTTAATCCCTCCCTTTCCATCAAAGGAGCAAATTAGAGATCAGTCCCAGCTTTGTCTTGAGGCAAAGCTCAACGTCTTAAGCCATATTGATGCTCTGTCCACAGAGCATTCTCTCTCTCAAATCATATACACTGAAGGTTTCCTACAGCGCCCAACGGGTGCAGCTGGAAGTGCAGTTGTCCTGGCAATAGGATATGACTTATATTTTGAGTGGGGAGTCCGTATAAACAACTGGGCCTCTATCCTTCAGACTGAACTATTTGCCTTGCTCCTTGCACTGAAATGTGTACAAGTATCCAAACTTGATACATTAGTTGTAAGTGACTCTTTATCATCCTTAATTGCTCTCAACTCTTTAAGACATAACTGTAACATGCTTGTGTCTGAAGCTAGACACAAATACAATAACAACTTGAGGAACCTTATCATAAACAATAATCTCAACAAAAATCACATAGTTCTCAGAGGTGATTTCAATATTGACCTAGGGCTACAAAATAACCCTCAAGTAGACTGTTTCCTCAACAGCATGAATTCCTGTATGCTCATCCCCGCAATCACCAGGCCCACCCGAGTCACTCAAACATCTGCGACTACCCTGGATCACTGATGGACCAACATAACAGCTCCTCTTACATCAAGTATAATCACTGACAGAACAACTGACCACTATCCTACCTTCCTTGTAGCGAACATGGCCATAACACCACCAGGTAACAAGAAAATTACCTTTAGGTTACAATGTGAAGCGGCAATAGGCAATCTCACAAATGCCCTCCACAATGTAAACTGGGAATCTAAATTTATCAATACACAGGATAATAATTCGTTAACTAGCCTCTTTCCAAAATTTAAAGCCTTTACAATACTTATTGTCCTCTCCTCACCAAGCAAGTAACTGGCAAAAAAGGTTAAATAATCCCTGGCTCACTAATGGCATACTTAAAGTAATCGACAAGAAACATGAATATGAAAAAAAACTTAGGATTGGCCTAGTTGGAAAAGAAGTAGTTAAGAGGTACTCATCAGTGCTTACCAGTATAATAAGAGCAAAGCGTTCCTATTACGAGAATAGATTCAAAGAAGCAAAAGGCAACATAAAAAGCACATGGAGAGCCATCTCTACCATCCTAGGAGCTAAACAACATTCACATAATAAGATAAAAATCTCCAAGGATGGTTATACACCTGCAACAGATCTTGAAACAGCAACTGAATTTAATAGCTTCTTTTCATCGTTTGGTGCTCACCTTGCCCGAAAAATCCCAGAGACTCAGACATATGTTACCACATATCTTTCACGCAGCTATCCAAACTCTCTTCTCCTCTCTCCGGTCAGCCCTACAGATGTTGTGTCCATCATTCACTCGCTAAAAACCAAAGCTGGGAACATTAGTGAAATACCATCGATGGTACACAGGCGTGCCTCCCATGCCCTTGCACCATCCATAGCACTGCTGTTCAACAAATCCCTAGAGTGTCATACCTTCCCTGATATCCTTAAAAAAGCAAGAGTAACGCCAGTTCATAAAGGAGGTAACACGGCAGACATAAATAATTACAGACCCATATCGAATCTACCTATATTATCAAAATTATTTTTTTTTTTTTTACAAACAGCTCTACTCCAATCTTGTAAAATTCAATATACTAAGTCCCTGTCAGTTTGGCTTCCGCTCCCAAAAGAGTACCAATGATGCTATTGTTAGTCTGCTTGACTTAATCTTCTCAGCCCTTGACAAAAGTGAGTTTCCAATTGAACTCTTCATCGGCCTGAGAAAGGCCTTTGATACTGTTAACCATAACTACCTCTTACTTAAATTCCACCATTATGGAATCCGTGGCCTTGCCCTAAACTATATCCGATCCTATCTTAGTAACAGACACCAATATGAAGCCATCAATGATATAACCTCTCCCACTCTACCACTTAATTACCGTAAAGGTGCCACAGAGCAGCATCCTAGGACCCTCCTGTTTCTTATATACATCAATGATCTCCCTAATGTCTCTAACATACTTAAACCTATATTGTTGGCTGATGATACTACTCATCTACTCTGACCCCAACCCACTCCTGTTAAATAATGTTGTAAACAATTAATTAAAAAAAGTCTACTTGTGGATGTCAACCAACAAACCTCACACAAAACATAGAAAAGACCTACTATATCTTATTTGGAAACAAATCAACAAATGCAATTCAGCTTCAGATAGATAATGTAAACATTAGCAATAAAAATGATGGAAAGTTTCTTAGCCTATACTTAGACAAGAGACTCAACTTCCGCACCCATATACAACACATAACTAAAAAGGTTTCTAAAACAGTTGGTATACTGTTTAAGATCAGATATTATGTACCCTACTCTGCTCTCCTCTCACTCTATTATGCACTTATCTATCCCTATCATTCTTATGGCGTTTGTGCTTGGGGTTCAACCTCTGCAAACTACCTCAAGCCCATCATCATCCAGTAAAAATCTGCTATCAGGACAATAAATAACTCTACCTTCAGACAACACACAGCTCCCTTGTTCAAATCCTTAAACATGCTAAACAAATTCACTCCATACATTCTCCTGTGTAAATTACGTTTATAAAGCCCTTTTTCTAACTGCAAACCCTGTTCTGAAACTCTTCCTGGACAGATGTAATAGAACACATGGCCACGTCCCCACCAGACATAAATATCTCTTTGATATCCCCAGAGTCAAACTTAATCTATGTAAACACTCTATGTAAATAAAGGGACCTAGTCTATGGAACTCACTCCCTTATAATGATTTGAAAAGCTGTCCAACTTCTGCCATATTCAAAAATAAAACCAAAAAGTACCTGTAGTACTTTTTAAGTACGAGGGAGTAATGCGCAAAGCGTCCCTCACCTGTGACGTCACAGCGTCACCTGACGCCATATCAACACATCGGCCATTTTGTCGTCAGTTCAGTCATGGCGAGGACTAACCCTTCATGCAAACTGCACCTACTATCAAGAAGAAGAAGATTTTGTGTTCCACCGATAGTATTATCGTAAGTAAGCACTTATATTTTATATTTTATTAAATTAATTGATTCTATTTTTCTGTAATAAAGGTCCAAAGGGTTGTTAAGGAACAAGGGTGTAGCGATACCGACGCTCAGTGCGCTCAACTCACACCAAAGTATCACCTGTGTAGCTTCTGTAATTAGTGTTAATTAGTTATGCTATAAGATAATGAAGCGAGTATAAGATTAACTCGCTACAAGGGTACTGTGTTGGGAGGTGAGGGCTGTTACTGGTGTCTGTGGGGATGTGAGGACTTGTACCAACCACTATCACCACCAGTACCTTGTCTTGCATCCTGCTTAGTATTCCTATTGAGATATGAAGTATTATTGCATTCATATAATTATTCATTCATTGTCATTACTATTTTTATGGGCTATGTTCTGTTACCCTAATGCTTTTTACCCCTGGGCATGTCCATTTACTCTCCAGCCCTTCACAAGCCACTGCTGCACCCCCTCCATGCCCATACTTACTGTGCTTATTCTTACAGGACTGCACTGCATTATGTGGTGCTCACTGCCTGGACACCTTGATACATGCATTATAGGGTTCTGGTAGTTGTTCTACTCACCAAGCCCTTCCAAGGCCAGGCTTGACATGTGAGAGCTTGGTCCAACAGGCTGTTGCTTGGACAGGCCCCTCAGGCCCACATATCCACCACAGCCTTGTTTGTCCGGCACTTCAAAATCAAATGTTTATTTACGTAAGGTACATACATATTTTTAGGTAAGGTACTCTTTATTTGGGTAAATTTATCTTCGTAGTATTTAGCTTTGGCTCGTCTAATTATCTTGGATAGCAATAACGAGTAATTCTTTGAGAATTCTTTGGAGACAATTCCTAACCTATACTTCTCCCAACCTATACTTCTTCTCAAGGTCATCTTCACTTCTTGAAGATGTTCAGGTTTTCTCTTGAAGATGTCGACGGTTGTTCCAGCAATACTGTATTTCTTTTATTGCTGAAAACCTGTTTTCAGCAATAAAAAAATAATCCTGAATCCAGAAAAAATCCCTTTTGTATCGTCTGGAAATTTTCAAATATTGCTGACCAAACCTGAGTCTAAATTATTTGTATATATTATGAATTACAGAGGTCCCAGGACAGGGTTTTTAGGCACTCCACTTACATTTTCCCACTCTGACTTAACCCCCATTTATACAAACTCAGTCTTATCTTTTAGCTAATAATTTATTGTACACACCATACTCAGCCTGTGTAGGGTAGTTTATTGTGCATGTGTAGTATATATATTTGTGTAGTATATTTGGTATATTTAATGCCTCTAACCTCTCCTCATAGTTCTTGTCCTTCAGTTCTGGGAGCCACTTAGTAGCATGTCTTTGCACCTTTTCCAGTTTATGTGCTTCTTAAGATATGGGCACCATACAACCGCTGCATATTCCAACTTTGGTCTAACAAAAGTCGTGAACAATTTCTTGAGTATTTCGCCATCCATGCATTTAAAAGCTCTGAATATTATCCTTTACCTGCAATTGGTTGTTGCTGTATTTATAGAATATGATTTGTTCTACTTTACATTTGTTTGTTCCTTTTTTTCAAAATTTCTTTCTGCCTCTCTCCTCACTGCCGTGTAGTTGTTTCTCTTTGTATTACTGGTATGTTTGGGGGTTTGGCCTCTTCGTATATTGATTCCATTTTTGTGTCTTTTGGTCTCTGTCCGTCTTGAAATTTCAGTTGAACAAATCCTGTTTCCTAGTTCTGCATCTTTGTTTTGGTATAAATGTTTTGTTCCTTTATCATATATTTCACAAAATTGACATACTGTGCATTAATTCATCTCAATTACTTCCTTTCCTAACAGCAAGCCTTTCCAGTAAAATTCTTTGAATTCTTTTCTGACTTCTGGCCTAATGTTTGTTTTATCCTAGTGTGTATGATGCCTAGCGTGTGTCTGGTGCCTGTTGTGTTAAACCGAAGATAAATGCATAAGTATAGGTCAGTAATTTCTCCAGCTTTGAAAGGGGCTTTCATTATGCAGCAGTATTCCACTCTAGAGAGCACTAGCGTCTTGAAAACTATCATCATCGGTATAGCATCTCTAGTGTGAAAAGTTCTTGTTATCTATCCTGTCATTTTTCTTGCAGTTGTGACGGCTACTTTATTGTGTTCTTTAAATGTAAGGCCTTCTGACATCAGTACACCCAAATCCTTTACGTTGCTTTTCCGTTCAATGTTATGATTTGACTGAGTTTTGTAAGTGGTTTCCGTTTTTATATTTTTTATTTTTTCCGTAGCGCATGAGCTGAAACTTATGTTCGTTAATCACCATGTTATTTTCTGTAGCCCATAGAAAGACCTGATTTACATCTGATTGGAGGTTTGCCGTGTCCTCTATGTTGCCTACTCTCGTGAAGATTCTAGTGTCATCTGCAAAGGATGATCAAGTACTATAGGTTGTGTCCTTGTCTATGTCCGATATGAGGATGAGAAAAAGTATTGGAGCAAGCACAGTACGCTTGGGGACTGAGCTCTTTACGGTTGATGGTCCAGATTTTATTTTGTTGACTACTACACATTGGGTTCTATTAGTCAGGAAGTTGTATATCCATCTGCCTATTTTTCCGGTAATTCCTTTTGAACGCATTTTATGTGCAATAACACAATGGTCACATTTGTCAAAGGCTTTTTTTTTGTCAAAGCGTTTTGTTTGTCTTCCATGGCATCTAGTGCCATGTCAGAGTGGTCCAGCAACTGTGATAGGCAAGAGCGCCCTGTTCTGAAACCATGTTGTCTGGGGTTATGGAGATGCTGTGATTCCATGTATTTTGTGATCTTACTTCTTAGCATTCTCTCAAAGATTTTTATGATGTGCGATGTTAGTGCTATCGGTCTGTAGTTTTTTGCCTCTGCCTTATTTCCTCCTTTATGGGGCGGTGCTATCTCTGCTGTTTTTAGTATGTCAGGGACAATGCCAGTATCTTGGCTTTGTCTCCAAAGAATGTGAAGGGCCTGCGATAACGTTTTTTACAGTTCTTGATGAATATAGAGTTCCAAGAGTCAGGGCCTGGTGCAGAGTGCATAGGCATACTGTCTATGGCTTCTTCAAAATCCAGTGGGGATAGGATCACATCTGATTTATGATTTGATGTTGGTATCATATCCATGAAAAATTCATTTGGGTTATCAATCAGATGGATGGAGAGCTACACTCGTGGTGTCCCATTTTCCCAGCACTCTTTGTCATATAATGCTTTGAAACTTTTGACGGATTTGGCCTCCACCACCTTCTCACCTAACATGTTCCAACCGTTTACCATTCTGTTTGCAAAAGTGAATTGTCTTACATTTCTTCGGCATCTTTGTTTAGTTCGTTTAAATCTATAACCTCTTGTTCTTGAAATTCCAGGTCTCGGGAAATCTTCCCTATCAAGTTTATCAATTCCTGTTACTGTTTTGTACGTAGTGATCATATCTCCTCTTTTCCTTCTGTCTTCTAGTTTGGAATATTTAATGCCTCTAATGTCTCCTCATAAATCCTGCCCTTCAGTTTTGGTATGAATGTTTGTGTGCCTTCATCGTATATTTTGCAAAATATGGAATACATCTCATTTACTTTACTTTAAGAATATGGTTCGATCAATTAAAAACCCTCTTGTTCAAATTGCAAAGAGACTGAAAGAGATGCAGCATGCTCAATGGATTATATATTAGTGATTATTATTAGGATTATATATTAGTGAATCATATTAGTGATTCAATTATTATGGTCATAAAACAATAAACAAATAGTTTTGGTGTTATTACACTCTATTCACAGGTTATATATAAGTATCTGCATGTTTTGTTCACCATTACAAACCACTAAGTTGGTTTGATTTTTGTTGAGATTGTTATTTATGATAAGATTCCTTACGTTATCTGAGAATGAAGCTATGTCGGTATTGGGAAATCTATAGATGGCACTTATAGTCAAGGAGGATTTAAGGGATTTACTGGAGAACTTGGCAAAGGTATATTCACAATAGTCGTCTCTATTACTAATGAGACTATTGCAGATGAAGGTATCTTTGTAAGATATTGCTATGCCACCTCCTTTTTTTATTAGGCCTGCAGTTGTGAATGGCTTTATTATCAGCCAAGTTGTAGCATACAACATAGCATATATATGTATATGGCATACATACATACATATATATATATATATATATATATATATATATATATATATATATATATATATATATATATATATATATATATAATATGTTACAACATAACAGGCCAATTACACTGGATTAATCTTTGTGTTTAGATAGGAGATGCCTCGTATGGGCCAATAAGCCTTCTGCAGCCCCTATGTTTATCCCTTATGTATCCCCCCATGTTTTCACCTTCATTGTATTATCACCTGACCTAATGCGGGTATAAAATCAACTAATATATATATATATATATATATATATATATATATATATATATATATATATATATATATATATTCAAAATTCGTCAGTGTACTACATTTTTGTTGTTGCTTTTAGGTGATGCTTTTTAACCAGTGTATGTGGGTCTGATTGCGCAACCACAGTTCGAAGAATAATGAAGATATGAACAAATGGCCTGTGGTCACTATACAGTCTGGAAGGGCAAAAGAAGAAATTGGCATTTCTACAAAAACAAGAACTATATAATGTTATTTTAAGTAAGTAACCAAAAAATTAAATAATTTTTTTAAAGTTTAAAATTCACTTAAAAATGTAAATTTTAAGTTAAAAAATTTTAACCAAAAAACTTGATATTTTTCATATTTGGAACCATTCCATAATCCCAAGCATAAATGATTATATTTCTATCACTTGCTCTTAAGATTGTTTCATTTAATAGAGGTTGGGCATAATTGTTCTCTGCTGCTAATAGAACTGACTGACTTAGCTATAGGAAAATGTAAAATTAATTGGTTTATCCATTACAGTATTTTGCAGTTTATTTCATGATCCTGTGCTTAATACTTGCATAAATAGTAGATTACAAAATGCATTTTTATATCATTAGTATTGAATAATAATAATGCAAATAATTGACTTATAAATGATGTACAATTAATTGGTAGGTGATATTATATTATTAATATTTTTTCATTCTTGCAAAGCCTTAACAAAGTCATTAACATGTTAATATAAACTTGATCACCTTCCACTTATTTTCTCATGTGCTACCTACATGTACAAAACCTTATTCCTAAATGCATATTTTGTTCTGAAACTTGTCCTTTATATGTTGTGTATCACCATCTCTGGAGAGTTTTATCTGATTGATGTATAAATTACTTTTAATTTTACAGAATATTATTGTTATACTGAATTTATTATTATATAAATAACTTAATTTTACAGAATCATCTATCGACGCACATCCACAAGTTGAGGAGGAGGATGTGACCTTCCAGATTTCTGAAGTACTGAAACAGGCACCAAACAGGCCTGGTGGATCTAGGTACAAGGTAAAATAATTTAATTTTTTTTTTTTTTTTTTACTAATTGTCCGATATATATATATATATATATATATATATATATATATATATATATATATATATATATATATATATATATATATATATATATATATATATATATATAAATATATATATATATATATATATATATATATATATATATATATATATAAATATATATATATATATATATATATATATATATAAATATATATATATATATATAAATATATATATAATGTGTCGTACCTAGTAGCCAGAACGCACATCTCAGCCTACTATGCAAGGCCCGATTTGCCTAATAAGCCAAGTTTTCTTGAATTAATGTTTTTCGACTACCTAACCTAACATTTTCAGCTACCTAACCTAACCTATAAAGATAGGTTAGGTTCGGTCATATATCTCTATTAATTTTAACTCCAATAAAAAAGAATTGACCTCATACATAATGAAATGGATAGCTTTATCATTTCATAAGAAAAAAAATAGAGAAAATATATTAATTCATGAAAACTTGGCTTATTAGGCAAATCGGGCCTTGCATAGTAGGCTGAAAAGTGCGTTCTGGCGACTAGGTACGACATATATATATATATATATATATATATATATATATATATATATATATATAATATGTATGTGTGTGTGTGTGTGTAATTACCTAAGTGTAGTTAAAGGATGAGACCGTCTTCCCAGCACTCTTTGTCATATAACGCTTTGAAACTACTGACAGTCTTGGCCTCCACCACCTTCTCACCTAACTTGTTCCAACCGTCTACCACTCTATTTGCGAAAGTGAATTTTCTTATATTTCTTTAGCATCTGTGTTAAGCTAGTTTCAATCTATGACCTCCTGTTCTTGAAGTTCCAGGTCTCAGGAAATCTTCCCTGTCGATTTTATCAATTCCTGTTACTATTTTGTATGTAGTGATCATATCACCTCTTCTGTCTTTTAGTTTTGGCATATTTAATGCCTCTAACGTCTCCTCGTAGCTCTTGCCCTTCAGTTCTGGGAGCCACTTAGTAGCATGTCTTTGCACCTTTTCCAGTTTGTTGATGTGCTTCTTAAGATATGGGCCAACTTCTGTTGTTGGGCACCACACAACAGCTGCATATTCTAGCTTTGGCGTAACAAAAGTCATGAACAATTTCTTTAGTATATCACCATCCATGTATTTAAACGCAATTCTAAAGTTAGAAAGCGTAGCATAGGCTCCTCGCACAATATTCTTTATGTGGTCCTCAGGTGATAGTTTTCTATCTAGAACCACCCCTAGATCTCTTTCTTTATCAGAATTCTTTAAAGATTTCTCACATAATGTATAGGTTGTGTGGGGTCTATGTTCTCCTGTTCCACATTCCATAACATGGCATTTATTAACATTAAATTCCATTTGCCAAGTGGTGCTCCATATACTTATTTTATCCAGGTTTTCTTGAAGGGCATGACAATCATCTAAATTTCTTATCCTTCCTATTATCTTAGCATCATCAGCAAACATGTTCATGTAATTCTGTATACCAACTGGTAGATCATTTATGTAGACAATAAACATCACTGGTGCAAGAACTGAACCCTGTGGTACTCCACTTGTGACATTTCTCCAGTCCGATACATTGCCTCTGATTACTGCCCTCATTTTTCTATGTCAGAAAATTTTTCATCCATATTAGAAGCTTACCTGTCACCCCTCCAATATTTTCCAGTTTCCAGAACAACCTCTCTATGTGGAACTGTCGAATGCCTTTTTTAGGTCCAAATAGATGCAGTCAACCCAACCATCTCTTTCCTGTAATATATCTGTTGCTCGATCATAGAAACTGAGTAAATTCGATACACAGGATCTTCCAAATCGAAAACCATACTGTCTGTCTGAAATTATATCATTTCTCTCCAGGTGTTCTACCCATTTAGTTTTAATTATTTTTTCCAATATTCCAATTCCAATTTTTTCCAATAATGTGTGTGTGTGTATGTATATTTGTGTTGTTGAATATGACCGAAAGTCAGTCTTTCTGCCCCTCTCCTTACTGCTATTGTTGTTTCTCGCATCTGTGTATTGCTTGTATGTTTGGGCAATTTTTCCCCTTTCCTAGTTCTGCATCTCTGCTTTAGTATAAATTTTGTTGTGCCATTATCATATATTTCACAAAACTTGACATACATCTCATTTACTTCATGTCCTAACAGCAAGTGTTTGTCAAATTCCTTAAGGAAATATCTGAGTTCCCCATAATGACCTCTCCACAAGTCAGGTTTTTCAACTGCTTCAAGCTCATTTTCTTCCAGATTATAATGCATTGCATACTTTATTCCAAAAAAGACATGGTCACTTTTACCCAAGTGACCATGTCACTTGGGTAAAAGGAGGGAGGTACCAAAGGAGGGAGGTACTGAATGATAAATATATCTTTCTCTTTCCTGGTAAATATAATATCCAGCATGGAGGGAACATCCCCTTCCCTCATCCTCGTAGCTTGTTTAACATGTAGAAACATGAATGTTTACAGGGTGAGGTTTACGAAATTATATATATATATATATATAATTGGTCTCTGGTCTATATATATTATATATATATATATATATATATATATATATATATATATATATAAGTTTGTGTGTGTGTAATTTATATAAATAAATAATTAAATATTAATTTTGTTAATATCTTTTCAGGGAAAACTTGCAAGTACAATTCGTATACAAGAGGGGCAACAAGAGCCAGAGGATGTCTACTAAGAAAATATATAAGTCTTTATCCTCACACTCTTGATATATGGTCTTCTCTGGTCTCTTTATTTTCTCTCCTCACAAATGTCCCTTTTTTTATTTCTTTTACGTTTCTCTCCTGTTTTTCTTGTCTTTTAATCTCTCCTTTCCTCCTCTCTTCTAACACCTCTCGTTTCCTGTCTCTTCTAGCTTCTCTCTTCCTTTACTTTTTATATTTGTGGTATTCATTTATGTCATTTTTATCTTGTATATTTTTCTTGTATCTTTTTCTTATCTTGTGTTTCTCTTCCCCTTCTCTTCAATGATTTCTCATTTCTCTCCTCTCTCTGTTGTTTCTGTTCTGTCTTCTCTCTCCTTGCCTTAATTTTGTTCTGTCTCCTCTTTTGTTGTGTGTGTGTCTTTCTGTCTCTGTCTGTCTCTCTCTCTCTCTCTGGCTCTCTTGCTCTCTCTCTCTCTCTCTGGCTCTCTCTCTCTCTCTCGCTCTGGCTCTCTCTCTCTCTCTCTGGCTCTCTCTCTCTCTCTCTCTCTCTCTCTCTCTCTCTCTCTCTCTCTCTCTCTCTCTCTCTCTCTCTCTCTCTCTCTCTCTCTCTGGCTCTCTCTCTCTCTCTCTCTCTCTCTCTGGCTCTCTCTCTCTCTCTCTCTGGCTCTCTCTCTCTCTCTCTCTGGCTCTCTCTGGCTCTCTCTCTCTGGCTCTCTCTCTCTCTCTCTCTGGCTCTCTCTCTCTCTCTCTCTGGCTCTCTCTCTCTCTCTCTGGCTCTCTCTCTCTCTCTCTCTCTGGCTCTCTCTCTCTCTCTGGCTCTCTCTCTCTCTCTCTCTGGCTCTCTCTCTCTCTCTCTCTCTCTCTCTCTCTCTCTCTCTCTCTCTCTCTCTGGCTCTCTCTCTCTCTCTCTGGCTCTCTCTCTGGCTCTCTCTGGCTCTCTCTCTGGCTCTCTCTCTCTCTCTCTGGCTCTCTCTCTCTCTCTCTGGCTCTCTCTCTCTCTGGCTCTCTACTCTCTCTCTCTGGCTCTCTCTCTCTCTCTCTGGCTCTCTCTCTCTCTCTCTGGCTCTCTCTCTCTCTCTCTGGCTCTCTCTCTCTCTCTCTGGCTCTCTCTCTGGCTCTCTGGCTCTCTCTCTGGCTCTCTGGCTCTCTCTCTGGCTCTCTGGCTCTCTCTCTGGCTCTGTCTCTCTCTCTCTGGCTCTGTCTCTCTCTCTCTGGCTCTTTCGCTCTCTCTGGCTCTCGCTCTCTCTGGCTCTCGCTCTCTCTCTCTCTGGCTCTCTCTCTCTCTGGCTCTCTCTCTCTCTCTCTCTCTGGCTCTCTCTCTCTCTCTGGCTCTCTCTCTCTCTCTCTGGCTCGCTCTCTCTCTCTGACTCACTCTCTCTCTCTGACTCACTCTCTCTCTGGCTCACGCTCTCTCTCTCTGGCTCTGGGTCTCTCTGGCTCTCATATTTCATTTGATTTAAAAATGTCTGAGATTTTTTACTTAATCTAAGTTATATTGCATGGTGCTAATATGAATATTATACATGACTGTTTTTTCTTTTCTTTCTCCCTTTCTTTCTTTCTCTTTCTTTCCTTCTCTCTCTTTTTCTTTCTCTTTCTACATGAATATTATACTTGACTGTGTTTACATTCACTTGTAGATTTTTATTTTTAGTTAATTAGTCCTAAACTTTTGATTAATAGATTTTTATTATTAGTCATAGAAAAACTATAGTGTTATATGTATACTCGGAAAATTTTACTTGTTTTAGTTTTAAGTAACAATAACTGCTTATAACGTCAGACTGATCTCAGCATGACATGAATCACAGGCTGCTTGATCACAAAATCTATTGTGTTCACATATTGCATATATAGATTTTTAAATTTTTACTTTTATATTCTGTTATAGATATAGTCTATATATTTCGAGCTATTACATATATTTTGTTGTATTACTCATTCTTAATTAAATAAATATAATATTTTAATTCTCTTTTTGTACCCTATTTATTTGTAATTTACACATACATATATAGGATGTCCATTTCTATCTCAGATATGTCTTCTTTCTTTCTCTCCCTTTCTATTTCAGATATGAATTACAAAATTATTATACCCTAATTTACCCTAAATGTTTTAATGTAGGTAATTAAAAGATCATAAAAAAGTTTTTAGAAATGTTAATTATATACGTTCTAAGGTTGTATATAAAAGTTCTCAAAAAACCTTTTCTAAACGTAATTATAAACGTGCTGAAAACAATGAAATGTCGTTTTTAGGATGTTTTAAAAACATGAAAATGTTTGCTGGGAAGGGGGGGGGCGTGGATCAACCACCCTGTTTGAGCACACACGTCATGTAACAGGTGGTTGACAGGACCTAAAGTGCTCGTCAATAAGCCGTCAAAACAACGGGTGACAGAAATTTAGAAATAGCCAGACAGTACGAGATTAGACCAGGCACAGACAGGTTCCCCCCCCCCCCCCTGAACCTTTTCTAAAAATTGCATCGGTCGTTCCTTCATATTAATAATAATAACAACAACAATGAGACAATTGTAACTGGAATTACAATTTTGATCATAATGAGAAAATCAGTATAGAAGCCCAGATGAGGCTTCGACCCTCTACACACTGGGAACTCATCCTCATCATATAGTTTCCAATCATTTCCTCATTGATTCATCACGTGAACGCGATTTCTTTGCACAATATTCATAAAACTATTTTAAAAATTAATTATAATAAGATAATAATTAATTTAATAAATATAATAATAATCAACTTAGCTGCTTCTCAAGCCGGATCCACCACATGAACGCTAAGGCCCAAACTGGATTACTGACTGACGAACGCTGGCTTGGCGCGCTCCCTCAGCGGCGGTGCCGCTACAACCAACAAATGAGAGCTATTTGTGCCTCCTTGCTCGGGTTCATGCCCTATTACACCTTCGATCACTTCAGGAGCTTCTGGAGCACATGACACGACACTTGTTAACTACTGGACTAGGTGGTGAATGACGCCGTTAACTGTCTCGACCTTCCTCCTCGGAAGCGACGGCATCTGTGTAAATGACGCGTTAGCGATGGTGCCAGATATCCTTATCTAGCAACCCTGAGAATAACTAGTACATTGTTTAAATACATAAATACTGTACCTACTAGACGAGCAACATTAATCTGGTTTAATGCATTTGTTCATATATATTATTAACAGCCTCAAGAACCAGTCAAACTGCCTTAAAGGGCCAGGATTGAACAAGCAGTTACGCAACTACCTTTGACCCGATATACAGCTATCTCAATCTTTGGCGGCTTTGTTGACATTAAACAGCTGACGAGCGTCGGAACTTCCCAAGCAAATGTTGTTATTATTATAAACAGCGTCCTGACGCCTCGCAGCTCATAGTACACTGTTTAATATATGTAAACAAACCCGCCAGAGATTTTACAAAAGATGTACAGGTTCGTAAGTGCTTGCGTAACTGCTTCGTGAATCAAGGGGGCCAGATTCACGAAGTAGTTATGCAAGCACTTACGAACCTGTGCACCTTTCCTCAATCTTTGGCGGTTGAGGAAAGATGTATTCACGTAGTTGTTGTGCTTTCGGGGGTTGAGCGTTGCTCTTTCGGCCCGCCTCTCAACTGTCAATCAACTATTGTTGAGTTTTGTCAACAATAGGTCCTTGTAAGGGCAGATGAACACTAAAATACACCATAGACATGTATATGTGTTTATAGGCATATACACATACACCATAGGCAGTGTGTGTATGTGTATTTAGGACGCTGCGGGATGAATGGTGAGTCGAGGAGGGGTAACTGGTATAAACAGGCCTTATAGACCTTACCATAACTTTATGACAACACCGCGTGTTGAGTTTGCTTATGTTCCTTTGGCCTAACTGATTAAAGAGACTCGTTGCTTAATTTAAGACGTTGCTGAGGGAAGACTGTGTGAGTATTGAGTATATATGCAAATTTAATGGAACATATTAGGCAGTTTAAATTGGCTGGTTATAGGCTGTTGCTTAAATTGAATGGCGCCTTATATTATTACTGGGGGGAGGGGATAGAGGGGGAGGGTCTCTTTCATCTGTTTTACTATCCAAGTGTAGCCTCTATCCTCGTCTCTCTAACCCTGTAACTTTCTAACAAATTAACTAACCCGGACGTAGGTTCGAACCCTCATCACGGCCCTTATGGATTTGTTCTTTCTCGTCCCTCCGTAACTCTCAGAATATGTCATAGTGAATTCACGGTCATCGTTTTCGAGAGAAAAATGTAGGGACTCGGCTGGCAACCTTTCACCAATGTTGTGGTGGTGGTGGTTGTGTCACAGTTGGGCTCGACCTTCTCTTGAATAATAGGACCGGCCACGAGCAGCCTATGTGCGTCCCATACCCCAGACCAACCATTTTGCAAAATTGGGTTAGGATAGCACTAAGTATCTGGCCTCCAGCCTCATAGAGACAACCTAACAGACAATCTTTATCTCTCTTTTACTTCATTATAATCAAAATGCTACAATAATGTAAGAACTCTAGTGTAAAAAAAAAAATATAAAAATACGCATATGACCAAATTCTAACACTTAACAAATTACGGACTAAAGTCCCGAAGATTTAATCTAAATCAAACATGTTTTATGATGTTTAAATTCAAAGTTAATAACTTGACTCGTCTCTACACAGCCGGCCCTCCACCCCCCCCCCCTCGGGTAGTGTTGCCAACGGCAACTACGTCAATGGTTATTGTAAGCCTTCAGTCCCCAGAGCTGTTTTAATATACGTAAGGTGATTTCCTTTTAGACTGTTCCCCCCCCCCCCCCCCCCCCCGCTAATAGAAAAGGAGGCCAAATTAACGTCCTGCTGGAGGTGTTACAGAAGCCCGTTCTTCTAAGGCTTCCCAACGTCTTGAATACGGTTAAATTGATGTCCACTCCTAACCTACCAGAAGACCCATAACAGAAAACGGGACAGTTCACTTTCGCCAGCCGCTTCCATTATCAAGTACAAGAATTTCTGGCCTAACGTAATTCATATGATTGAAATGCGATATTCTTCGAAAGAAGACTAAGTGATAAATCGACCATAGCCTAGTCTTCAAGTAAGTAATTATCAAAAGAAGGCACCAAACCGGGAAGGCTATGTAGCACCATCAAATGTGCAGAATAATCAGAGGGCGCTAAATATCACCAAGGATGCCAATACGGGAACAAAAACGCATAAGGCGAACGATATCAAAAGTATCCGAGTCACCAAGAATTCTATTGAGGGACAGGTGACCGCGAGGGGCGGTCAGAAAGCAAGACACACGCTCGTCCTGGAAGTCAGGACATTCAAGAAGGACATGCACGACCGTAAGAGGGACAATGCAACTAGGACAATAAGGAGCAGGGCGGTGCTCCATCAAGTGACCATGGGTTAAGCGAGTATGGCCAATACGCAACCTCGCCAGAGCTGTTTCCCACCGCCGGTTACGGTGGAAGGAGGACAGCCACGAGGAAACACAACATTTAAGAGTACGTAGTTTGTTACCAGTAACAGACGACCAAGAAGCCTGCCAACGGGTAAGGACGGAGGAATGGATAACCAGGTAAAAGTCGGAATATGGAATACCTTTACGAGAGATGGGACAAGAGCGGACAGCTTCCTTGGCGGCAGCATCCGCACGCTCATTTAAAGACACACCAATATGGCTGGGAACCCAACAAAACTCAACCGACTTAAATTTACTGTGAAAAAGAAACAGCCAATGCTGGATCTCGACAACTACTGGATGAACCGGATTAAAGGACCCGAGAGCCATGAGGGCACTACGAGAGTCAACAACAACTACAAAGGAAGACTGACAACGAGAAAGCAGGAAACGAAAAGCATAGAGAATAGGATAAAGCTCCGCTGTTAAGATGCTAGTCTCCGGAGGTAAGCGACACATATAAGTGTGATCAGGAAAAACAACAGAGTAGCCAACACCATCCGCAGACTTAGACCCATCGGTGAAGACAAAAACGGAGCGGAAGTGAGAAGAAAAGTGCTCGAGGAAAAGGCGTTTTAGAACCGTAGGAGGGGTAAAAGCTTTAGTGATACGGGTCAAGGATGTACAAAACCGCGGAAGAGGGACTCTCCACGGGGGCAAAGAAGGAACAACACGAGGAGAAACATCAGAAATACGAACGGAAAGAGAATCCTGTAGGCGAGATAACCGGACAGAAAGAGGGAGGTGGTGAAGAGGAACAGCAACCGCAGGAGGGGTAAAAGCTAAAGCACGACAGAGGCGAGAGGAAGGATGTTGCAAGGACCGCGCAAGATAGCGAAGACAGTAGAGATCACGGCGGTCCTGGAGAGACAGGAAGCCAGTGTCAACATACAAGCTAAGGATGGGAGTCGAACGAAAGGCACCAGAACTGAGGCGCAACCCAGTATGGTGCAAAACATTAAGACGGCGAAGAGTAGAAGGAGAAGCAGACGAGTAAGTAGGGCAACCATAATCGAGCTTAGACAGGACGAGAGAGGAATGTAAAGCAAGGAGAGTGCGCCTATCTGCCCCCCAAGAAGTATGGGACAAGACCCGAAGGTGGGTAAGGGCCTTAGAGCACTCAACACGGAGGTAAGAGATATGGGGAGATCAAGACAAACGAGTGTCAAGGAATAACCCCAAAAGCTTCGCGGAATCTTTGTATTCAAGGGAATGACCATAAAGTGACAAAAAGGGACGAAGAACGACCCGTTTTCGCGTAAAAGTCATGGCACAAGTCTTAGAAGTAGAGAACTTGAAGCTATGATCGGTGGCCCAAGACGACACGGCATCAATTGCAAGTTGAAGCCGGCGCTGAAGGAGAGGCGAATCATCACCCTGACAGCAAAGGGTAAGATCATCGACATAGAGGGCGGAGAAGACACCAGAAGGAAGAGAGGAAAGAAGACCATTGAGGGCAACCAGAAAAAGAGTAGTGCTCAGAACACTACCCTGGGGCACACCTTCGTATTGCTGAAAAGAGGCAGAGAGAGTGGTACCGAGGCACACCCGAAAGGAAAGACGAGAGAGGAAGCTGCGGAGAAAGAGAGGGAGATGACCACGAAGGCCAAAAGAATGAAGTTGAGATAGAATATGATATCGGTAAGTGGTGTCGTAAGCCTTTTCCAGGTCAAAAAGGACGGCAACAACGGAGGTCTTCGCAGCAAAAGCAGTACGAATATAGACCTCCAAGTTCACCAGGACATCTGTCGTGCTGCGGCACTTGCGGAAACAAAATTGAGAAGGGGAGAGGAGGTGATGGTGTTCCAGGAACCACATCAGACGAACGTGAACCATACGTTCAAAGAGTTTGCAGACACAACTTGTGAGAGCAATAGGGCGAAAGTCCTTAGGGGAAGTACCCAGAGACCCCGGTTTGTGAACAGGGAGGACAAAGGCATCGAGCCAGTCCTCAGGGACTGACGACGACTCCCAGATCCGATTATACAGACTCAGTAAATACTGAGACGTGCACGGAGGGAGAAGGCGAAGCATCTCATAATGAATACCATCGGAGCCCGCCGCCGTAGAACCGCAGTTGGCCTGGGCAGAACGAAGTTCAGAGAGAGAGAAGGGATCATTATAGGGAAGCTGAAGATGAGTGCAGAAATGTAAAGGACGAGACTCAAGGACAGGTTTACGAAGAAGGAAAGATTGGGGAAAATGAAGACCAGAGCTAACAGAAGAAAAGTGGGAACCCAATTTGGAAGCGACCTGCAACGGGTACGCCACAAGAGTATCATGGAGGTGAAGGACCGGTGAAACATCAGGAACGAACTTACCCTCTATCTTGCAGATACGCTTCCAGATCTGGGTCAGAGGGGTTTCGGACGTAATTTTTGAGACATAAGATGCCCAACATTCACGTTTAGCCGTACGGATGGCCCTACGGGCCACCTCACTCGCTTTCCGAAAGAAAAGAAAAGAATCGGTCGTCTGCCTACGGTTATGCCTCTTCCAGGCTGCACGCTTACAGCGGACAGCCCGAGCACAGTCCGCATTCCACCAGGGAACACACTTCCGTGGACCCCGAGAGGAAGAGCGAGGAATAGAGCGGAGGGCAGCGTTGAAGACAGTGTCATGAAAAAGGAGGAGAGCGCGAGAGAGAGGCAGAAGGGAGAGGTCAGAGAGAGCAGCACTGAGGGTAAATAGGGTCCAGTCCGGCTTAGCAAACTGCCACCTAGGGAAAGAGATAGAAGGGCGAAAAGAGAAAAAGGAAACAAGGATGGGGAAATGATCACTTCCATGGAGGTCATCAAGAACCTGCCACATGAAATCTAAGTAAAGAGAAGACGAGCAGAGAGTAAGATCAAGACAAGAAAGGGTGTGAGTCCGAGAGTCCAAATGAGTGGGCTCACCAGAATTCAGAAGAGACAGGGAAGAAGAGAGGAGAAACGGCTCAAGAAGGCGACCCCGGTTATTCGTCAGAACGTCACCCCAAAGAGAATGACAACAATTGAAGTCACCCAGCAGGAGCACAGGCTCCGGCAAGGAGTCTAGGAGGTGTTTCAAATCAGGAAGAGAGAGCGGGACACTCGGGTGAGATAAATGGAACAAACTGTGTACCATTTCCCCACAAAGATACGAGCAGCAGAACAATGGAGAGGCAAAGGAAAAAGTAAAGGAACAAAGGGAACATCAGCACGAATCAAGAGAGCAGAAGAATTAGAAGCCCCAGCAACGGCTGGGGGGGGGGGGGAGAGAAAGGAATAGCCACGAAAACGACCAGGACGAGCACCAAGCATCGGCTCCTGGAGACAGACACAAAGGGGCGAAAACCGCGAAATCAGAAGTTGGAGTTCGAGGAAATTGGCGTAATAACCTCGAACGTTCCATTGAAAAATGGACAACGACGAGAAGAGAAAGGACAAAAACAGAGAACAAGGAAGAAACAAAGGCGAAAGAGCAACAGAGTACGTTAAAGAATATCAGGGTCAGCAAAGTCCGGGTTAGGGGGTATGGGTAAACTGAGCAAAGACGGAGGGAAGGAAACGGGAGAACAGATCAGAGGTGGGCGGGCGGGGTCCGGAGGAGGAGGAGGAGGAGGAGGAAGAGGAGACAACGGAGAGGAGCAGTCAAGGACAGCAGCAGGAAGAGGGGGAGTAGAAAGAGGGGAGCGCACCCCAGGAAGAGCAGCAACCGAAAGGGAAGCAGGGGCCAAAGAAACCTCCATAGCAGGAACAGGGGGCGCAATCACGGAAACGGGAGGGGAAGGAGCAACAGAGCCAGAAGTAGGAGCTGAGGAAGAAAGCGAAGTCTTCTTACCCGCCGGGGAGGAGGAAGGAGAGGAGCCAGGCTTACGCTTCTGACTTAAAGAGACTGGTGTCCCAGCAACTACGTACCGGGCAACGGATTCCAGTGTCTCAACAGGAGAAGCTGAACGAGAGCACACACGACGGCCGTTAGGAGAGCGATGGACATCCGCCGTTACCGACAGGCGGCGGGGAGAGCCGATAGATGGAGGAAGAGGATGGGAAGGAGGATCGGAGGGGGACGAGGAAGAAGACACAAGAGACATGACAGACCGGGTAGAAAGAAGGGGAACCCCAGACAGAGGACCAGGAGAGGGACCCCTTGGGACAGAACACCAAGGGATAGAGGAGGGGGCAGTGGGCATATCAGGGTCCAAGGCCCGGAAACGGTTGTGGGTCTGAGGAAGGTGGGAAGGACGAGGAGAGGAAGAGCGCAACACGCGAGCATAAGAGATGTTAGTATAAGGCGGGAGCCAGCGAACCTGGCGCCTCGCCTCAGGAAAAGATAAACGCTCCCGGTGCTTCAGGTTGAGGACGGCTGCCTCAAGCTTGTAATGGACACAGGCACGGGAGAAAGTAGGATGGGCCTCACCGCAGTTGAGGCAGCGAGCTTGGGGAGAAGTGCACTCCGACTTAGAGTGACCTTCACCCCCACACAAAGGACAGAGAGAGACAGTCCCAGAGCAGCGGAGGGCACCATGCCCAAACCTCCAGCATTTGTTACAAAGTCGAGGAGAAGGAATATACTCCTAGACAGAGCACCTAGCACCAGCAAGAATGGCAGAGGATGGAAGGGTCCTACCATCAAAGGTGATCTTCACAACGCGAAGGGGTTGACGGCGACGACCACGAGGGGGACGAGTAAACGAGTCAACCTGGAGGACAGAATGGCCTTGGGCATCAAGGATATGCTGAATATCATCGTGGCAATCCTGCAGATTCCGAACACCGGTTGCAACATGGGGTGGGAGGAGAATAGTGCCAACACTGTCATTCATCTGAACGTTCTTGGAGACCCGAACAGGGATCTCGCCAAGGCAAGATAAGGCAGCCAAGCGGGAAGCTGCATCCTGAGAAGGAGCAGCAACAACACGTGTACCGAGACGAGTGGGGTTGAAAGTAACAGACGCATCCACGGAATCTACAAGATGCCGATGGAGGGAGAAATCGTCAGGAGGCGCAGAATCAAGAGGGAGGAGATCAAAGTATTTGGCCCATGAAGCAGGACCAAACAAGGCCTGATACGCATCAGCACGGGAAGGAATCGAGCGAGTGCGGTTGGGGCGCGAACGGCGTCGAGAACCCCTAGAGAGAGAGGGGTCAAAAGGCGCAGTAGTCACAACGAGAGACTTAGCCGCACCAGGGGATGAAGTGGTCACCACCGGGGGCTGGAGGCTCGACCCAACCACAGAGGAGGGAGGGGAGCTGGGGGAAGAAGTCAGGACAGTCAAAGGAGGAGCAAGGTCGGGGCCCAACGCAGCGGGAGCTACAGAGCCTGGTCTTCCAATACAGGCCGACTCGGGGGCTTGGTCGCCCACCCCACGAGCCTGAGAGGGTACAACGGAAACATTCAACGACATAGAGACGAAGAGAAAAATTTCATCCACGAATGTGCCCCCACACCCACCATGGAGCCACAATTAGAGGCAGGACACCCAACAGGAAGCTATCGCCGATCATGCCGGGGCCCCCCTAGGGGTGCGTCGTGAGTATACGCCCCACAAACGCCACCTTAAGAACCATCAGTCCGTCAAGATCGGGTTCAGCGACGAAAGGGGGATTGACAATAAAAGGTTCCCCTCGCTCGAGACGTTGGGTACTACAGTTCTACGGGTGCAAGAGTATGCCTCCTCAAGCACCTGGGTGTCAAAATAGAAGAAGTCCAAAGAAATAATCCAAAACAAGCAAAAGGTCGGCAGGAAACGACAAGCAGATAGGAGAAGAGGGTGGGGGAGAAAAACGAAACATAAGGAAAAGGAAAAGCGATCCGGCACAATTAGAGAAGACAGCAGCAGGAGTGCAAGGCCAGAAAAGGACAGAGGACTGCCCCACGGAGCATCACACTCCGGCAGCCGTCCACCAAGCCCCCTCACGACACCAACGGGCCGGATGAGGAGGGGGGCGTAGTCTTCAAGACCATCAGTTATATGAGCTATATAATGTTTCAAAAAATTTAGGTACAAGTTTTATTATTATAATTACAAAGCGGCACTTGTTATTTAATTAGTTTTATCTTACAATAAAAATTGACCAAAACTCATTGTATAATTATTTGTAAATTATTTAGTAAATAATAAAGTATTTGCAAATATCTTTTATGGGTATATATTAAAATTTTTACTCAATTCTTGCAAAACTTCTGTATAGCATATAATTATATATAATTAGCTTGAAACAATATTCGTATTAAAAGAAGAAAAAATATATAAAAAATTGACTTTTTATAGTAAACTAAATTATACTGGTTATTTACCATGCATAGCCAGAGTACCTCAGAGTGTAGCAAGGGAACATGGGAGTGTAGCAAGAGAACATGGGAGTGAAGCAAGAGAACATGGGAGTGTAGCGGGAGACCCAGGGAGTGTAGTAAGAGAACATCGGAGTGTAGTGAATGAGCCTGGGAGTGAAGCGAGAGAACGTGGGAGCGTAGTGAGAGAGCCTGGAGTGTTGAGAGTGTGCCTGGGGTCATAGCGAGAAAGCCTGGGAGCGTAGCAACAGAACATGGGGGAGTAGAGAGAGAACATGGGAGCGAAGCGAGAGAATCTGCTTGATGGGATTCTGGGAGTTCTTCTATTCCCCAAGCCGGCGCGAGGCCAGGCTTGACATGTGAGAGCTTGGTTCACCAGACTGTTGCTTGGAGCGGCCCGCAGGCCCATGTATCCACCACAGCCCGGTTGGTCCGGCACTTCTTGAAGAAAACTATCTCGTTTTCTCTTTAAGATGTCCACGGTTGTTCCGACAATATTTCTTATACTCGCTGGGAGGATGTTGAAGAACCGTGGACCTCTGATGTTTATAAACCATGCTGTTCACCTGGGTGTGTAGCGCGAGAACATGGGAGAGAGAGTGTTCCCCCGACATTCTGGGAGCAGGTCCCATTTTACCTCAGTAAGGGTGGAATTTGAAGATGTTTCGAAATTAAATTAGGAATTTGAGAGCAATTTAATTACAAAAATTTATTGTATCTGCGAGTGTTTGTGTTTTGATTGCCCCCCCCCCCCCGGTCGCAGTGTTGCCAACGGCAACTACGTCAATGGTTATTGTAAGCCTTCAGTCCCCAAAGTTGTTTTAATATACGTAAGGTAATTTGCTTTTAGAAAACCTCCTTCCCCCCCCCCCCCCAAAAAAAAAAAAAATAGGGGGCCAAATTAACGTCCTGTTGGAGGTGTTGCAGCAGCCCGTCCTCCTAAGGCTTCCCAACTTAAAAAAAACGGTGAAATCCTAACCTAACATACCAGGAGGACCCGTAACAGAATACGGGACAGTACGTCACTTTCGCGAGCCGCTTCCATTTTCATGTACGACAATTTCCGGCCTAAGGTAAATCATACAAGCGAAGAAGCGACATTCTTTGGAAGAAGTCAAGGTGATTTGACGACGAATGTCTTTTAAGTTTGTCTTAAAGATCTTCGGTAATATAAACTATTTTATTGTATAAAAAATTTTAACTGGCGTAATAAGTATGACACCACGCGGCACTCACTTTTTAAAGTAATAAGTTTTCTCATAAAAATTGACAAGAAATGTTTGTGTAATTATTTGTAAACATTTTAGTAAACAATAAATTGTTTGCAAATTTCTTATATGATTATATGTTACATATTTTTGCATAATTCTATTTAACTTTAGTAGCCTATAATTATATATAATTAGCATGAAATAATATTCCCAATAAAAAGGAAAAAATATAGAAAAAATTTACTTTTTATAGTAAACTAAATTATATTCGTTATTTTACGACGCATAGCTAGAAAACCTGGGAGCATAAATAGAGAGCCTGGTAGCATAGCATGAGAACATGGGAGCGTAGCAAGAGAGCCTAGGAGCGTAGCCATAGAGCCTGGAAGCATAGCAAAAGAACATGGGAGCGTAGCGACAGAACCTGGGAGCATAGCAAGAGAACATGGGAGAATAGTGAAAGAGCGTGGGAGTGTAGCGAAAAAACATGGGAGCCTAGCGAGGGAGGCTGAGAGCATAGTGAGAGAGCCTGTGAGCGTAGCAAGAGAGCCTGGTAGTGTAGCAAAAGAACATGAGAGCGGAGCGAGAGAGTCTCAGAGTGTAGCAAGAGAATCTGCTTGATACCAGCTTGATGGGGTTCTGGGAATTCTTCAACTCCCCAAGATTCTCCATCTAGGATCAAGATTGCTTGGTCCACCAGTCTGTTGCTTGGAGCTGCCCGCAGGCCCACATATCCACCACAGCCCGGTTGATCCGGTATTTCTTGAAGAAAACTATCTAGTTTTCTCTTTAAGATGTCCACGGTTGTCCCTGCAACATTTCTTATACTCGCTGGGAGGATGTTGAACATCCGTGGATCTCTGATGTTTATACAGTGGTCTCTGATTGTGCTTATGGCACCCATGCTGTTCACCTGGGAGCGTAGCGCGAGAACATGGGTGTGAGAGAGTTAACCGACATTCTGGGAGCAGGTCCCATGTTAACTCAGTAACGGTGGAATTTGAAGATGTTTCGAAATTAAATTAGGAATTTGCGAGCAATTTAATTGAAATTTGTTATTGTATCCGCGAGAGTGACGCCCCCCCCCCCCCCCCAAGCGTAGTGTTGCCAACGGCAACTACGTTAATGGTTATTGTAAGTCTTCAGTCCCCAGAGCTGTTTTAATATACGTAAGGTAATTTCTTTTTAGACAAGCTTTCCCCCAAAAAAGGAGGCCAAATTAACGTCCTGCTGAAGGTGTTGCAGCAGCCCGTACTTCTAAGACTTCCCAACTTCAAGAAAACGCTGAAATAAGTGTCCTTTCCTATCCTAGGGGAAGGACCAATAACAGAAAACGGGACAGTTCTTCGCTTACGCGAGCCGCCTCCATTTCCAAGTACAACAATTTCTGGCCTAAGATAACGCATACGAGCAAAAAACGACTGTCTTCGAAAGATAACAAGGTGATCACACGACGATTGCTTTAAGCCTCGTCGTCAAGATCTTCGATAATACAAGAAATATCTCTATTGTTTAAAAAATATTTAACAGCTGTGCATGACAACTAAAGAATAACGTTGCATTCATTATTTAAATAGTAAAAATTTGATTGGAATTTTTATTAGAAACGTTTGTTTTATTTTTTGTAGATTACTCAAAAAGCAATAAAAAATTAAATTACTTCGTATAACTATATAATAAATTTTTTACCGTTACTTGTAAAGCTTTTTAAAGCTTATAATTATATATAATTAGCTTGAAACTATATTCGTGTTTAAACAGGAAAAAATAGAAAAAAATTGATTTTATAGTAAATAATTTTGGTTATATATGACGCACAGCGAGAGAGCATTGGAGTAGCGAGAGAACATGGGAGTAGAGCAAGAGAACATGGGAGCAAAGCAAGAGAACATTGGAGCAAAGCAAGAGAACATTGGAGCGAAGCAAGAGAACTTGGGATCGTAGTGAGAGACCCAGGGAGTGCATCGGGAGAGCCTGGGAGCATAGTAAGAGAGCCTTGGAGTGTTGCAAGAGAGCCTTGGAGTGTTGCAAGAGAGCCTTGGAGTGTTGCAAGAGAGCCTTGGAGTGTCGCAAGAGAGCCTTGCAGTGCAGGAAGAGAACATGGGAGCGTAGCAAGAGAACATGGGAGCGTAGCAAGAGAACGTGGGAGCGTTGTGAGAGAGCCAAGAGAATATGGGAGCGAAGCTAAAGAACATAGGAACAAAGGAAGAGAACATGGGAGCGAAGCGAGAGAGCCTAGGAGTGTGGCGAGAGAGCCTGGGAGTGTAGCAAGAGAATCTGCTTGATACCAGCTTGATGGGGTTGTGGGAATTCTTCAACTCCCCAAGCCAGTCCCGAGGCCAGGCTTGATATGTGAGAGCTTGGTCCATCAGGCTATTGCTTGGAGCGGCCCTCAGGCCCACATATCCACCACAGCCCTATTGGTCCGGCACTTCTTGAAGAAAATAATTTAGTTTTTTCTTGAAGATGTCCACGGTTGTTCCATCAAGATTTCTTATATTCGATGGGAGGGTGTTGAACAACCGTGGACCTCTGATGTTTATACAGTGTTCTCTGATTGTGCTTATGGCACCCATGCTGTTCACCTGGGAGCGTAGCGCGAGAACATGGGAGTAAGAGTGTTCCCCGACATTCTGGGAGCAGGTCCCATGTTACATCAGTAAGGGTGGAATTTGAAGATGTTTCGAAACTAAATTAGGAATTTGAGAGGAATTATGGTATAGTAAGCCCTCAGTCCCCAGAATTGTTTTAATATACGTAAGGTAATTTCTTTTTAGACAAGCTGTCCCCACTCCACCCCCCCCCCAAAAAAAAAGGGGGCTAAATTAACGTCCTGCTGGAGATGTTACAGCAGCTCGTCCTCCTAAGGCTTCCCAACTTCAAGAAAACGGTAAAATTAGTGTCCTCTCCTAACGTACCAGAGGATCCATAACAGAAAACGGGACAGAACGTCACTTTCGCGAATCTCCTCCATTTTCTAGTACGACAATTTTTTATATAAATTAACGCAAGCGAGCGATATGTGAAGGTCCTCGAAAGACACGTTGATCAGACGACGATAGCCTTTTAACCTCGTCATTCAACCTTCTGTCATCTTGAATATATTTTTTCAAAATTTTTAATGAAAATTTTATTGGTAAACTTGCTATACTGCACGCAGAATTTAATTTGGTAAATCTTTCTATAAAATTCATTAACAAATATTTGTATTATCATTTGCTAGTTATAGAGTTAAGGTTAATTTTTTTGCAATGTCCTTTTAGGGATATATATTAAAAATTTTATGCGTTTATTGATAAACTTCTCTATTGCTTGTAATTATATATAATAAACTTAAAATTATATTTGTATTCAAAAAGAAGCATGTAAAAGAGAAATTGACTTTTTATAATACACTAAATTATATTTGTTTTTTTTAACGCATAGCGAGAGAGCCTGGGAGTATAGCGAGAGAGCCTGGGAGTGTAGTGAGAGAGCCTGGGAGTGTAGCGAGAGAGCCTGGGAGTGTAGCGAGAGCGCCTGGGAGTGTAGCGAGAGCGCCTGGGAGTGTAGCGAGAGAGCCTGGGAGTGTAGCGAGAGAGCCTGGGAGTGTAGCGAGAGAGCCTGGGAGTGTAGCGAGAGAGCCTGGGAGTGTAGCGAGAGAGCCTGGGAGTGTAGCAAGAGAGCCTGGGAGTGTAGCGAGAGAGCCTGGGAGTGTAGCGAGAGAGCCTGGGAGTGTAGCGAGAGAGCCTGTGAGTGTAGCGAGAGAGCCTGGGAGTGTAGCGTGAGAGCCTGGGAGTGTAGCGAGAGAGCCTGGGAGTGTAGCGTGAGAGCCTGGGAGTGTAGCGAGAGAGCCTGGGAGTGTAGCGAGAGAGCCTGGGAGTGTAGCGAGAGAGCCTGGGAGTGTAGCAAGAGAGCCTGGGAGTGTAGCGTGAGAGCCTGGGAGTGTAGCGAGAGAGCCTGGGAGTGTAGCGAGAGAGCCTGGGAGTGTAGCGAGAGAGCCTGGGAGTGTAGCGAGAGAGCCTGGGAGTGTAGCGAGAGAGCCTGGGAGTGTAGCGAGAGAGCCTGGGAGTGTAGCGAGAGAGCCTGGGAGTGTAGCGAGAGAGCCTGGGAGTGTAGCGAGAGAGCCTGGGAGTGTAGCGAGAGAGCCTGGGAGTGTAGCGTGAGAGCCTGGGAGTGTAGCGAGAGAGCCTGGGAGTGTAGCGAGAGAGCCTGGGAGTGTAGCGAGAGAGCCTGGGAGTGTAGCGAGAGAGCCTGGGAGTGTAGCGAGAGAGCCTGGGAGTGTAGCGAGAGAGCCTGGGAGTGTAGCGAGAGAGCCTGGGAGTGTGGCGAGAGAGCCTGGGAGTGTAGCGAGAGAGCCTGGGAGTGTAGCGAGAGAGCCTGGGAGTGTAGCGAGAGAGCCTGGGAGTGTAGCAGGAGAGCCTGGGAGTGTAGCGAGAGAGCCTGGGAGTGTAGCGAGAGAGCCTGGGAGTGTAGCGAGAGAGCCTGGGAGTGTAGCGAGAGAGCCTGGGAGTGTAGCGAGAGAGCCTGGGAGTGAAGCGAGAGCGCCTGGGAGTGTAGCGAGAGAGCCTGGGAGTGTAGCGTGAGAGCCTGGGAGTGTAGCGAGAGAGCCTGGGAGTGTAGCGAGAGCGCCTGGGAGTGTAGCGAGAGCGCCTGGGAGTGTAGCGAGAGAGCCTGGGAGTGTAGCGAGAGAGCCTGGGAGTGTAGCGAGAGAGCCTGGGAGTGTAGCGAGAGAGCCTGGGAGCTTGAAGGAAATAATACCCTGGACAGACCTTGGCGAGATTAGAATTTTTTTATTTTTATTTACCATTATATGCAAGTTGCATTGAGAGACGACCCCAAGCCGCCTATAACTAATGCCTATGACCACCTATAACCACCCAAACCTCGTACCCCGAACTACCAATCACAACCAGTCTACTACCAATCACCAAATTATAGATTCTACGAAGCCTATACATCCAAATCTTTTTCTCAATTTGCCACTTCGTAAAAACCTCAACTGTTTTGGCCTAACCAGAAGCTTACGAACCCAACCAACCCCATCGTGGATTATGCATATCAAAACGTCAGTATTATGGCGCTTTAATTTGTAAGAACACGTCCCATTAATTAACGGATTGGTCGACTCCGTCATGAATGTGACGTATTGGGGCAAGAGGACTAAGCACAAGAAGTTGACATTTAAAAGAAAAAGACTTTTCTTCAACAGAGGACACAGGGGGGGGGGGGCGGTTGATCAACCCCCCTGTTTGAGCACACAGGTCATGTAACAGGCGGTTGACAGGTCATGTAACAGGTGGTTGACAGGTCATGTAACAGGCGGTTGACAGGTCATGTAACAGGTGGTTGACAGGTCATGTAACAGGCGGTTGACAGGTCATGTAACAGGCGGTTGACAGGTCATGTAACAGGCGGTTGACAGGTCATGTAACAGGCGGTTGACAGGTCATGTAACAGGCGGTTGACAGGTCATGTAACAGGCGGTTGACAGGTCATGTAACAGGCGGTTGACAGGTCATGTAACAGGCGGTTGACAGGTCATGTAACAGGCGGTTGACAGGTCATGTAACAGGCGGTTGACAGGTCATGTAACAGGCGGTTGACAGGTCATGTAACAGGCGGTTGACAGGTCATGTAACAGGTGGTTGACAGGTCATGTAACAGATGGTTGACAGGTCATGTAACAGGCAGTTGACAGGTTATGTAACAGGCGGTTGACAGGTCATGTAACAGGCGGTTGACAGGACTTAAAGTGCTCGTCAATAAGCCGTTAAAAACAACGGGTGACAGAAATTAACTCGCCTTTCGACAAACTAACGCACTTCGTAGCAATCTAGTTCACACTGCTCCTCCTGCTTCTAATGCTGCTGGTGTCTACTCTATTTCCTGTTCATCTTGTCCTCTCCAATACTTTGGCGAAACTGGCCGTACACTGAATGACAGACTTAAAGAACACAAGAGAAGTGTTAAGTCTGCTGACACTAACAATGCTCTCTTCTGCCATGTGAGGGATTCTAATCATCCCATTGATTGGTCTTCCTCCAAAATAATCTTTCCTGCCTCTACTCTACACAGACGCCGTCTTGTAGAATCGGCTCTTATTAACAATGTACCCAACATGAACTTGAGTCCTGGCTTTGTTGCTGTGGACTCTTCCCTTTCACAGTATATACTCAAATGCTCTAATCTTTCTAACAAACGTGACTTAACATAAGCTTTCCCCCTTCCATTTCTTTCTTTCTCTTTCCCTTTCTTTCTCTCTTCTCCCTTTTTTCTGTTCATTGTCTTCTACGCTCCCTTGCTATCCTCTTCTTATTCCTATTACTATCTCCTTCGGTGGTTATAATAGGAGCTGCCTCGTATGGGCCAATAGGCCTGCTGCAGTTCTCATTACTACTATCCCCTACACCTGACTTTCCTCCTCAGCTCTCTCTTGCCTATTTAATGCCTGTCCCTACCTGTCCTCATCACAATCGACTTGAGAATGGTCCAGGACGGACCGAAACGTCGTCGTCCCTTCAATTTCTAGTGTGTGGTCTGGTCAACATACGTAAGGTAATTTGCTTTTAGAAAACCTTCCCCCCCCCAAAAAAAAAAAAAAAAATAAAAGGCAGCCAAATTAACCTCCTTCTGGAGGTGTTGCAGCAGCCCGTCCTCCTAAGGCTTCCCATCGTCAAGAAAACGATGGACTTTGAATCCATACCTAACCTACCAGAGGACCCATAACAGAAGACGGGACTGTGCGTCACTTTCACGAGCCGCTTCAATTTTTTAGGAGGAAAATTTTTGGCCTTATGTAACGCATACGAGCCAGAAGCGACGTTCATTGTGAGAAAAATCGAAGATCAGACGACGACAGCCAATTATACTCGTCTTTACGATCTTTATTGATATATACGATACATTGTTACAAAATTATGAGGTTATTGAGTGGGTAAGTAACATATTTATTGCTGCGCTCATTATTATATAAAAAGATAAATTTTAAGAAAAAGTTTAGAAAAAAACATTTATATAATCGTTTGTAAAATATTTAATATACAATAAAATGTTTGAAATTATTTTTTTAAAATATATAATACAATTTAATACAATACAATATAAATTGTATTGTAATATATATTGTAATATGTAAAATTGTATATATATATATATATATATATATATATGCGAACAAGCCTGAATGGTCCCCAGGACAATATGCAACTGAAAACTCACACCCCAGAAGTGACTCGAACCCATACTCCCAGAAGCAACGCAACTGGTATGTACAAGACGCCTTAATCCACTTGACCATCACGACCGGACATAATGAGGTGATAGCCGAGGCTATTTGAACCACCCCACCGCCGGCACTCGGATAGTAATCTTGGGCATAGCATTTTACCAAATCACCTCATTCTTTGGGGCACACGTGAGGAACACAAGTGCGAACAAGCCTGAATGGTCCCCAGGACAATATGCAACTGAAAACTAACACCCCAGAAGTGACTCGAACCCATACTCCCAGAAGCAACGCAACTGGTATGTACAAGACGCCTTAATCCACTTGACCATCACGACCGGACATAATGAGGTGATAGCCGAGGCTATTTGAACCACCCCACCGCCGGCACTCGGATAGTAATCTTGGGCATAGCATTTTACCAAATCACCTCATTCTTTGGGGCACACGTGAGGAACACAAATGCGAACAAGCCTGAATGGTCCCCAGGACAATATACTACTGAAAACTCACACCCCAGAAGTGACTCGAACCCATACTCCCAGAAGCAACGCAACTGGTATGTACAAGACGCCTTAATCCACTTGACCATCACGACCGGACATAATGAGGTGATAGCCGAGGCTATTTGAACCACCCCACCGCCGGCACTCGGATAGTAATCTTGGGCATAGCATTTTACCAAATCACCTCATTCTTTGGGGCACACGTGAGGAACACAAATGCGAACAAGCCTGAATGGTCCCCAGGACAATATGCAACTGAAAACTCACACCCCAGAAGTGACTCGAACCCATACTCCCAGAAGCAACGCAACTGGTATGTACAAGACGCCTTAATCCACTTGACCATCACGACTTATGACTTATAATCCACTCATTATGTCCGGTCGTGATGGTCAAGTGGATTAAGGCGTCTTGTACATACCAGTTGCGTTGCTTCTGGGAGTATGGGTTCGAGTCACTTCTGGGGTGTGAGTTTTCAGTTGCATATTGTCCTGGGGACCATTCAGGCTTGTTCGCATTTGTGTTCCTCACGTGTGCCCCAAAGAATGAGGTGATTTGGTAAAATGCTATGCCCAAGATTACTATCCGAGTGCCGGCGGTGGGGTGGTTCAAATAGCCTCGGCTATCACCTCATTATGTCCGGTCGTGATGGTCAAGTGGATTAAGGCGTCTTGTACATACCAGTTGCGTTGCTTCTGGGAGTATGGGTTCGAGTCACTTCTGGGGTGTGAGTTTTCAGTTGCATATTGTCCTGGGGACCATTCAGGCTTGTTCGCATTTGTGTTCCTCACGTGTGCCCCAAAGAATGAGGTGATTTGGTAAAATGCTATGCCCAAGATTACTATCCGAGTGCCGGCGGTGGGGTGGTTCAAATAGCCTCGGCTATCACCTCATAATGTCCGGTCGTGATGGTCAAGTGGATTAAGGCGTCTTGTACATACCAGTTGCGTTGCTTCTGGGAGTATGGGTTCGAGTCACTTCTGGGGTGTGAGTTTTCAGTTGCATATTGTCCTGGGGACCATTCAGGCTTGTTCGCATTTGTGTTCCTCACGTGTGCCCCAAAGAATGAGGTGATTTGGTAAAATGCTATGCCCAAGATTACTATCCGAGTGCCGGCGGTGGGGTGGTTCAAATAGCCTCGGCTATCACCTCATAATGTCCGGTCGTGATGGTCAAGTGGATTAAGGCGTCTTGTACATACCAGTTGCGTTGCTTCTGGGAGTATGGGTTCGAGTCACTTCTGGGGTGTGAGTTTTCAGTTATATATATATATATAAATATATATATATATATATACATATATATATATATATATATATATATATATATATATATATATATTATATATATATATATTATATATATATATATATATAATACAATATAATAAAATATATAATACAATTTAAATGATTTTGTTGATTTACTTTTATTTCCCATTTAATTATACATATATATCTTGAAGATATGTTCGTATTTAAAGAAGAAAAAATAGACAAAAATTGACTTTTAATAGCAAACTAAATGTTATTGTTTTTTACGACGCATAGCAAGATCCTGGGAGTGTAGCAAGTGAACATGGGAGCGTAGCGAGAGATCCTGGGAGTTTAGTAAGAGAGTCTGCTTGATACTTGCTTGATGGGGTTCTGGGAGTTCCTCTACTCCCCAAGCCCGGCCCGAGGCCAGGCTTGACATGTGAGAGTTTGCTCCACCAGGCTGTTGCTTGGAGAGGCCCGCAGGCCCACATACCCACCAAAGTCCGGTTGGTCCGCCACTTCTTGAAGACAACAATCTAGTTTTCTCGTGAAGATGTCCAAGGTTGTTCCAGCAATATTACTCATACTCGCTGGGAGGATGGTGAACAACCGTGGACCTTTGATGTTTATGTTCTCTGATTGTGCTTATGGCACCCATGCTGTTCACCTGGGAGCGTAGCGCGAGAACATGGGAGTGAGAGAGTTCCCCGACATTCTAGGAGCAGGTCCCATGTTACCTCAGTAAGGTTGGAATTTGAAGATGTTTCGAAATTATATTAGTAATTTGAGAGCAATTTAATTGAAAAATATTCTTGTATCTGCGAGTGTTTGTGTATTGAGTCCCCCCCCACCACGTAGTGTTCCCAACGGCAACTACGTCAATGGTTATTGTAAGCCTTCAGTCCCCAGAGCTGTTTTAATATACGTAAGGTAATTTACTTTTAGAAAAGCTTCCCTCCCTCCCAGAAGAAAAAGGAGGCCAACACCTGCTGGAGGTGTTGCAGCAGCCCGTCCTTCTAAGGCTTCCCACCCACAAGAAAACGGTGAAATTAGTGTCCTCTCCTAACCTACCAGAGGACCAATAACATAAAACGGGACAGAACGTTACTCTCACGAATCTCCTCCATTTTCTAGTACGACAATTTTTGACAAATTATCGCAAGCGAGCGATATGTGAAGGTCCTCGATAGAGGACACGTTGATCAGACGACGAAAACGTTTAAACCTTGTCTAATTTACTGTAATAATCTTGAATATATCTTTTCAAAATTTTCATTCAATCTTTACAGGGTAAACACTCATCACTGCACGCAGAATTTAATTAGTTATAACTTTCTATAAAGTTTACTAAAGAATATTTGTATTATCATTTGCAAAGTAAGGGAGATAACCTTAATTTTTTTGAATTTCCTTTGATAAATATATATTAATATTTTTATGCATTTATTGATCATCTTTTAATTGCTTGTAATTATATAAAATAAGCTTAAAACTATATTTGTAATCAAAAAGAAAAATGTAAAAGAAAAATTGATTTTATAGTACACTAAGTTATATTAGTTATTTACAACGCATAGCGAGAGAGCCTGGGAGTGTATCGAGAGAGCCTGGGAGCTTGAAGGAAATAATACCCCTGGATAGACCTTAGCGGGATTTGAATTATTTTTTTATTTACCATTTTATGCAAGTTGCATTGAGAGACGACCCCAAGCCGCCTATAACTAATGCCAATGACCGCCTTTAACTACCCAAACCTCGTACCCCGAACTACCAATCACTAAATTATAGATTCAATGAAGCCTATACATCCAAACCTTTTTCTCAATTTTCCACTCCAAAAAAACCGCAACTCTTAGCCTAACCAGAAGCTTACGAACCCAACCAACCCCCCCAACCCCATCGTGGCGTATGCATATCAAAACGTCAGTATTATGGCGCTTTAATTTGTAAGAACACGTCCCATTTATTAAGAGATTGGTCGACTCCGTCATGAATGTGACGTATTGGGGCAAGAGGACTAAGCACAAGAAGTTGACATTTAAAAGAAAAAGACTTTTCTTCAACAGAGGACACAGGGGGTTCCAGGGGTGTGGGCGTGGATCAACCACCCTGTTTGAGCACACAGGTCATGTAACAGGCGGTTGACAGGACTTAAAGTGCCCGTCAATAAGCCGTCAAAACAACGGGTGACAGAAATTTAGAAATAGACAGAAAGGCACAGACAGATCCTGCCCCCCCCCCTCCCCGTTATCCTTCATATAAATAATAATAATAGCAATGAGACAAATGTAACAGGGGGTCAGTCTGTCATGGGACAGTCTGTCAGGGGGACAATCTGTCAGGGGGTCAATCTGTCAGGGGGTCAGTCTGTCAGACGGTCAGTCTGTCAGACGGTCAGTCTGTCAGGGGGTCAGTCTGTCAGGGGGTCAGTCTGTCAGACGATGTAAACTCTTAACCCCATGACTGCGACTACCTAGCTTGGATAACTATGGATTTCTGCTATCCAAATTCCGTTGAAATCCATATATATCTGTATTGGAAGACAGTTTGGAAAGCAGACACGCAAGCACACAAACATGTACCCCCCCCCCAACACACACACGCAAAAACAAGCACGCACTCTCAGCTAACAATATATATATAGGTCATTCTGTGTGGACAGGAGGTTAATACCAACAGCCACAGTGACAGGACTTTGGAGCAATAACACAGGTACACGCATCAATATCCCGGAGGTTCGCGGCCCCTATTGATGGCCCTCTGTGAGCACACAGGATACCTACACCTGTTTTTAATTAACCCCTTCCTCCCCCCCCACTTTTGTCACCCCTTGTGTGTTTGTGTCTGTGTATATACATGTAGCCATACACACACACACACACACACACTATGATAAAGTAACGAGGATAAGACAGGACAGAGATGGTTGCGCAGACTGCATATTTCTGCACTGCCAAAAAGCCTTTGATACAGTACCGCACATGAGACTGCTGTTCAAGCTCGAGAGGCAGGCGGGGGTGGGGGGAAAGGTCCTAGCATGGATAAGGAACTACCTAACTGGAAGGAGCCAAAGAGTTACGGTAAGGGGCGAGAAGCCGGACTGCCGAACAGTAACAAGTGGAGTACCACAAGGATCGGTGCTGGGACCAATTCTATTTCTTGTATATGTTTACGACATGTTTACAGGCGTAGAGTCCTACATGTCGATGTTTGCGGATGACGCAAAGTTGACGAGAAGAGTTGTGACAGATGAGGATTGCAGGATCCTCCAAGAGGACCTGAACAGGTTGCAGAGATGGTCAGAGAAATGGCCACTGGAATTCAACACGAGCAAATGTAAAGTTATGGAAATGGGACTAGGAGATAGGAGACCAAAGGGACAGTACACAATGAAGGGGGAACAGCCTACCTGTGACGACGCGCGAAAGAGACCTGGGTGTGGACGTAACACTAATCTATCTCCTGAAGCACATATAAATAGGATAACGACAGCAGCGTACTCTACACTGGCAAAAGTTAGAACATCATTCAGAAACCTAAGTAAGGAGGCATTTAGGGCGCTTTACACTGCCTACGTGAGGCCAGTCATAGAGTATGCCGCCTCATCATGGAGTCCCCATCTGAAGAAGCATATAATGAAACTGGAAAAGGTTCAGAGGTTTGCAACGAGACTCGTCCCAGAGCTACGAGGGATGGGGTATGAGGAGCGCCTGAGGGAACTATGCCTTACGACACTAGAAAGAAGAAGGGAGAGGGGGGGACATGATAGGAACGTATAAGATACTCAGAGGGATTGACAGAGTGGACATAGACGAAATGTTCACACGGAATAGTAACAGAACGAGGGGACATAGGTGGAAGCTTGAAACTCAGACGAGTCACAGAGATGTTAGGAAGTTTTCTTTTAGCGTGAGAGTAGTGGGAAAATGGAATGCACTTCAGGAACAGGTTGTGGAAGCAAATACTATTCATAATTTTAAAACCAGGTATGATAGGGAAATGGGACAGGAGTCATTGCTGTAAACAACCGATGCTCGAAAGGCGGGATCTAAGAGTCAATGCTCGATCCTGCAGACACAACTCGGTGAGTACAACTAGGTGAGTACACACACACACATCCATCAATCACTCTCACACTCGCGAGAGAACAACCCAGTCACAGTTCAACCACAATCCACTCATGTTCCCACCAAAGAATTATTCCTTGCACCACTGACACCACGAAATGCTGCATCATCCACTTGCCTGAAACCCAACAGCATCACTGATGCCTCGCGTCCAGCCTCCTGGCGGTCTCATGCTCCCCAAAATGGGAACCTGAGATGGAGATGACCTGACCAATTCATCACACTGTAACCCGGAATGCCGAGAAAACATTTCTTCCCGCTCCCCGACTTCCGCTCTTCACCAGAGAGTCGATAAAACCAAGAGTAGCGTGTAGGCGGATAATTCAGTTTCGGGGTTTAAAATGAACCGGTTCTTCCCCAGGACCTTCCCCCCTGGGACGATCCCCAGAGAACCAGACCCATTTGCGATCTTTCTGGTAAACTAATGTTTCTACCTTTGTAAGTCTGAGATCCTTCGGTCAAGAATTTTGGGATTTTTATTTTCTTCCAGTACAGTGTGTTAAAACAGGATTTTTTTCCAGTACAGTGTGCTAAAACCGGATTTTCTTCCAGTACAGCGTATTAAAACAGGATTTTCTTCCCGTACAGTGTGCTAAAACCGGATTTTCTTCCAGTACAGTGTGCTAAAACCGGATTTTTTTCCAATACAGTGTGCTAAAACAGGATTATATATGTACTTCACACACACACACACACTATAGGTACTTGTAAGGGCAGATGAACACTAAAATACACCATAGGCATGTGTATGTGTATATAGGCATACATACACATACACCATAGGCATGTGAGTGTGTATGTGTATTTAGGACGCTGAGGGACAGATGGAGAGTTAAGGGGACGGTGTTGCTGGTATAAACAGGTCTTATAGACCTTACCATAACTTTATGACAACACCGCGTGCTGAGTTTGCATATGTTCCTTTGGCCTAAATGATTAAAGAGACTTGTTGCTTAATTTAAGACGTTGCTAAGGGAAGTCTGTGACAAAATTTAATATTGAGTATATATGCAAATTTAATGGAACTATAATATTAGGCAGTTTAATTTGGCCGGTTATAGGCTGTTGCTTAAATTGAATGTCGCCCTATATTATTACTGGGGGGAGTGGAGGGGGGATAGAGGGGGAGGGTCTCTTTCATCTATTTTACTATCCAAGTGTAGCCTCTATCCCCGTCTCCCTAACCCTGTAACTTTCCAGTTAATTAACTAACCCGGACGTAGGTTCGAACCCTCATCACGGCCCTTAACCATTTTACAAAATTGGGTTAGGATAGCACTAAGTATCTGGACTCCAGCCTCATAGAGACAACCTAACAGACAATCTTTATCTCTCTTTTACTTCATTATAATCAAAATGCTACAATAATGTAAGAACTCTAGTGTAAACAAAAAATAAATAAATACGCACATGACCAAATTCTATCACCTAACAAATTACGGACTAAAGTTCCTAAGATTTAACCTAAATCAAACATGTTTTACGATGATAAAATTGAAAGTTAATACTCGTTTCTACACTGCCGCCGCCCCCCCCCCCCCCCCCGCGTAGTGTTGCCAACGAAGCGACGTTCATTGAGAGAAAAATGGAAGATCAGACGACGACAGCGATTTGCACTCATCTTTACGATCATCATTGATATATACTATATTTATTTTTAATAATTATTGTCACGATGGTGGAGATATAACGTATGTTTTTGCGCTCATAATATAAAGATAAAAATTTTAAGAAAAAGTTTAAAGAAAAACATTTATATTATCTTTTGTAATATATCCAATTAACAATAAAATGTTTGTAAATATTTTTTAAAAATATATAATACAATTGAAATTTTTTGTTGATTTACTTTTATATCAGAATTAATTATACATATATCATGAACCTATGTTCGTATTTAAAGAAGAAAAAATATACACAATAATTGACTTTTAATAGCAAACTGAATTATATTGGTTTTTACGACGCGAAGCAGGAGATCCTGGGAGAGTAGCAGAAGAGTCTGCTTGATACCTGCGTGATGGGGTTCTGGGATTTCTTCCACTTCCTAAGCCCGGTCCGAGGCCAGGCTGGACATGTGAGAGCTTGGTCCACCAGACTGTTGCTTGGAGCGGTCTGCAGGTCCACATACTAGCCACAGCTCGGTTGGTCCGGCCCTTCTTGAAGAAAACTATCTAGTTTTCTTTTCAAGATGTCCACGGTGGTTCCGGCAATATTTCTTATACTCGCGGGAAGGATGTTGAACAACCGTGGACCTCTGGGATGCGAGCAGCCGCGTCGAACAGCCTGGTTGACCAGTCCAGCAACGAGGAGGCCTGGTCGACGACCGGGCCACGGGGTCGCTGAGCCTCGGAATCACCTCAAGGTAACCTCTGATGTTTATACAGTGTTCTCTGATTGTGCTTATGACACCCATGCTGTTCACCTGGGAGTGTAGCGTGAGAACATGGGAGTGTAGCGAGAGAGCCTGGGAGTGTAGCGAGGGAGCCTGGGAGTGTAGCGAGAGAGCCTGGGAGTGTAGCGAGAGAGCCTGGGAGTGTAGCGAGAGAGCCTGGGAGTGTAGCGAGAGAGCCTGGGAGTGTAGCGAGAGAGCCTGGGAGTGTAGCGAGAGAGCCTGGGAGTGTAGCGAGAGAGCCTGGGAGTGTAGCGAGAGAGCCTGGGAGTGTGGCGAGAGCGCCTGGGAGTGTGGCGAGAGAGCCTGGGAGTACAGCGAGAGAGTCTGGGAGTGTAGCGAGAGCGCCTGGGAGTGTAGCGAGAGAGCCTGGGAGTGTAGCGTGAGAGCCTGGGAGTGTAGCGAGAGAGCCTGGGTGTGTAGCGAGAGAGCCAGGGAGTGTAGCGAGAGAGCCTGGGAGTGTAGCGAGAGAGCCTGGAAGTGTAGCGAGAGAGCCTGGGAGTGTAGCGAGAGAGCCTGGGAGTACAGCGAGAGAGCCTGGGAGTGTAGCGAGAGCGCCTGGGAGTGTAGCGAGAGAGCCTGGGAGTGTAGCGTGAGAGCCTGGGAGTGTAGCGAGAGAGCCTGGGTGTGTAGCGAGAGAGCCAGGGAGTGTAGCGAGAGAGCCTGGGAGTGTAGCGAGAGAGCTTGGAAGTGTAGCGAGAGAGCCTGGGAGTGTAGCGAGAGAGCCTGGGAGTGTAGCGAGTGAGCCTGGGAGTGTAGCGAGAGAGCCTGGGAGTGTAGCAAGAGAGCCTGGGAGCGCAGCGATAGAGCCTGGGAGTGTAGCGAGAGAGCCTGGGAGTGTAGCGAGAGAGCCTGGGAGTGTTGCGAGAGAGCCTGGGAGTGTAGCGAGAGAGCCTGGGAGTGTAGCGAGAGAGCCTGGGAGTGTAGCGAGAGAGCCTGGGAGTGTAGCGAGAGAGCCTGGGAGTGTAGCGAGAGCGCCTGGGAGTGTAGCGAGAGAGCCTGGGAGTGTAGCGAGAGAGCCTGGGAGTGTAGCAAGAGAGCCTGGGAGTGTAGCGAGAGAGCCTGGGAGTGTAGCAAGAGAGCCTGGGAGTGTAGCGAGAGAGCCTGGGAGTGTAGCGAGAGAGCCTGGGAGTGTAGCGAGAGAGCCTGGGAGTGTAGCAAGAGAGCCTGGGAGTGTAGCGAGAGAGCCTGGGAGTGTAGCGAGAGAGCCTGGGAGTTTGAAGGAAATAATACCCTGGAAAGACCTTAGCGATATCATAATTTTTTTTTTTTATATTTACCATTTTATGCAAATTGCACTGAGAGTTGACCCCAAGCCGCCTATAACCAATCCCTATGACCGCCTATCACCACCGAAACTTTGTACCCCGAACTACCCGAACTACCAATCCGAGCTACCCCGAACTACCAATCTACTACCAATGTACTACCAATCACCAAATTATAGATTCTACGGAGCCTATACATCCAAACCTTTTTCTCAATTTTCCACTCCGAAAAAACGCAACTCTTAGCCTAACCAGAAGCGTACGAACCCAACCAACCCCCCAACCCCATAGAGGTTTATGCATATCAAAACGTCAGTATTATGGCGCTTTAATTTGTAAGAACACGTCCCATTTATTAACGGATTGGTCGACTCCGTCATGAATGTGACGTATTGGGGCAAGAGGACTAAGCACAAGAAGTTGATATTTAAAAGAAAAAGACTTTTCTTCAACAGAGGACACAGAGGGGGGGCGGTTGATCAACCCCCCTGTTTGAGCACACAGGTCATGTAACAGGCGGTTGACAGGTCATGAAACAGGTGGTTGACAGGTCATGTAACAGGCGGTTGACAGGTCATGTAACAGGCGGTTGATAGGTCATGTAACAGGTGGTTGACAGGTCATGTAACAGGCGGTTGACAGGTCATGTAACAGGCGGATGATAGGTCATGTAACAGGTGGTTGACAGGTCATGTAACAGGTGGTTGACAGGTCATGTAACAGGCAGTTGACAGGTCATGTAACAGGTGGTTGACTGGTCATGTAACAGGTGGTTGACTGGTCATGTAACAGGTGGTTGACAGGTCATGTAACAGGTGGTTGACAGGTCATGTAACAGGCGGTTGACAGGTCATGTAACAGGCGGTTGACAGGTCATGTAACAGCCGGTTGACAGGTCATGTAACAGGCGGTTGACAGGTCATGTAACAGGCGGTTGACAGGTCATGTAACAGGCGGTTGACAGGTCATGTAACAGGTGGTTGACAGGACCTAAAGTGCTCGTCAATAAGCCGTCAAAACAACGGGTGACAGAAATTTAGAAATAGCCAGACAGAACGAGATTAGACCAGGCACAGACAGGTTCCCCCCCCCCCCTGAACCTCTCTAAAAATTGCATCGGTCGGTCCTTCATATTAATAATAATAACAACAACAATGAGACAATTGTAACTGGAATTACAATTTTGATCATAATGAGAAAATCAGTACAGAAGCCCAGATGAGGCTTCGACCCTGTACACACTGGGAACTCATCCTCATCATATAGTTTCCACTCATTTCCTCATTGATTCATCACGTGAACGCGATTTCTTTGCACAATATGCATAAAACTATTTTAAAAATTAATGATAATAAGATAATAATTAATTTAATAAAAATAATAATAATCAACTTAACAGCGTCTCTAGCCGGTTCCATCACACGAACGCCGAGGCCCAAACTGGATTACTGACTGACGAACGCTGGCTTGGCGCGCTCCCTCAGCGGCGGTGCCGCTACAACCAACAAATGTGAGCTATTTGTACCTCCTTGTTCGGGTTCATGCCCTATTACACCTTGGATCACGTCAGGAGCTTCTGGAGCACATGACACGACGCTTGTTAACTACTGGACTAGGTGGTGAATGACGCCGTTAACTGTCTCGACCTTCCTCCTCGGATGCGACGGCACCTGTGTAAATGACGCGTTAGCGATGGTGCCAGATATCCTTAACTAGCAACCCTGAGAATAACTAGTACATTTTTTAAATACATAAATACTGTACCTACTAGACGAGCAACACTGTATTCTGATATCATGCATTTGTTGAAATATATTATTAATAGCCTCAAGGACCAGTCAAACTTCCTTAAAGAGCCAGGATTGAACAAGCAGTTACGCAACTACCTACGACTCTATATACATCTTTCTCAATCTTTGGGGACTTTGTTTACATTAAACAGCTGACGAGCGTCGGAACTTCCCAAGTAAATGTTGTTATAGTTATAATCAGCGTCCTGACGCCTCGCAGCTCATTGTACACTGTTTAATATATGTAAACAAACCCGCCAATGATTGTACAATAGATGTACAGGTTCGTAAGTGCTTGCGTAACTGCTTCGTGAATCCAGGGGCCAGATTTACGAAGTAGTTATGCAAGCACTAACGAACCTGTGCACCTTTCCTCAATCTTTGGTGGTTGAGGAAAGATGTATTCACATAGTTGTTGTGCTTGCGGGGGTTGAGCGTTGCTCTTTCGGCCCGCCTCTCAACTGTCAATCAACTATTGTTGACGTATGTCATCAATAGGTCCTTGTGAGGGCAGATGAACGCTAAAATACACCATAGACATGTATATGTGTATATAGGCATATACACATACACCATAGGCAGTGTCTGTAAGTGTATTTAGGACGCTGCGGGATGAATGGTGAGTCGAGGAGGGGTAACTGGTATAAACAGGCCTTATAGACTTTACCATAACTTTATGACAACACCGCGGGCTGAGTTTGCATATGTTCCTTTGGCCTAACTGATTAAACAGACTTGTTGCTTAATTTAAGACGTTGCTGAGGGAAGTCTGTGTGACAAAATTTAATATTGAGTATATCTGCAAATTTACTGGCAGTTTAATTTGGCCGGTTATAGTCTGTTTGTGGGAACCGACCTGTGAGATTTATATTTATTTAATTTATATGAATTTATATTTACGTTAATTTATATACTTCGATAGCAATTTGTATAATGATAAGTGGACTGTATTTCTGCAATAATCTCTTAATCTCACAAATCGATCCTCTACACATTAGGGGGGGGGGGGTTATTAAATTAATATATATATGCAGCCAATCAAACTACAGAAATAACTACATACATTAAAGAGGTTCCTTATCTTATAGTACAGCAGGTTAGTCCACCAGGTATAACTAGGGTGTAGACACCAAATTATCCTCTTTGAGGTAGCTTCCATATCACCCAGTAACTGGTGCACAAATCTTGCATCCTCGTCTTGACCTGTCAAAAGTGCGCTAGCTGTGAAGCCAGAATCCTATATATGACAAGCTATATCAGAGAAAACACTATACAGTACATGGAACATTAAAGACCTGGCTTAATTACCTTTAGTATGAGGCGATTTCGCGTTCTAACCGGCTAACCCTATATCCTGACATTAATGGCCATAAATGAATGATAAACGGGTTTCGGATAGACACTTAACTTGTATTTGTAGACAGCGTGTTGACAATGGTACACCTTTGGGTTCCATAACACTACGTCCAAGTAAATTTAACAGGAGCCGAATTTGCTCCCGTGTGAGCCTCTGGTCTCAATATAACAATGACTGTTTAACACTCCATACTATTGACGTTACTGGCCGACATTGTCCAGAATGATAGGAGCCGAATTTGCTCCACACGTCTCGGAGGTGACACAACAATGGCTGCCCTCCTTCCTCCCTGACGCCTGGCCTACTTTGTCCAGATTTCAGAAAGTGATAGAAGGGTCACATTTACTCTACTTTAATATTGATAATTAAGTTAATTTATATAAGATGTTTTATGATGGTAAAGTCCAAAGACTAATGTATTTAAGAATAATTCCCAGCAGAATAGCTGGTGAATTATAATGGTATGTGGTGATGATATCCCGTTTTCTTTAGACGGTAATTCCACTACAAGTTACGTTTTCTATGGGTAACTTGTTTATACAATACAGCTATTATCTGTATGATATTAAATGGTGTCGGATTTTCCGACATAATTCCCCAGGGGGCTGCTCACGGGTCGAAGTCCTCTTTAGAACAGACGAACACCGATACTCGTCCTTCGAATTATTTGATTAATTTGATGTTAGTAGTTAGTAATCACACATTTGTGCGTCTGTTCGTACAGGACGGATGTCCCGTACTAGAGTTGCAGGGGTTAGAAGTCTAATGCGATTTCATTTCCCTGTCAACTCTTGAAAGGCTAATATTCAAGCCTAATTACATATTATTTAACCCAGAAGACTGGATGTGATCAAGTACTACAGTCAAGTATGATTCAGGGACTGCAGTGAGATCAGTGACATCAGATATAACTTGAAGTTTCTTCAGGTAACTGGTCACTGATATATAAACACTGAGGCCCATGGAATACATCTTGATTAAATAATAAATGTATCAAATCAGTCATCAGATTTATTAGGGTTTAATTTAGTTAATTGATTCAGAAGATTGAACAGCTCATCATTAAAGTAAAGTATGGTTCTGAGACTGCAGTGGGTTCAGTGACATTGGTCGCAGTGACTTGTAGCTGTTTTAGGCTACTGTTCACTGATTTGCCACTGAGGCCTCATGAACTCATCTTCAGCTTTAAATGATGATACTAACATCAACTTCTGTTGGTATAGTCAGCTGTAATCTCCTTAGTATAATGCTACTGGAGAAATATAATCAGCTGACAAATTTAGATTTCTACTGGTATTGTTTATCTGCAGGCATAGGTCTCCTCAGGCTTGATACTGGGCCTGAGAGTAATTTACCTCCTGCAGAGTTTAACATGGTTATACCCTGATATTTAGTAGGGCTACCAATGAATTGATGGTAGTAATCTGTCCCCACAAGGACAGCCATTTGGCATTTGATTTGCTCAAATTTACCTGCAGCTGCTTGATAATAGCTTTCCAGGTCAGCATAATCATCTTGAGATTGTTGTGACAAATCTTCACATTTCTTGATCTGTCTTGTTAAGTGGCCTTTAAGACCTGCAAGGATTCTTTTCATTCTCCCTGCATTATCCATACTGGCTCGTTGGTGAAGCCTTGTGGGACTTGTACTTGGGCTGCTCATAATACTGAACAAGCTCTAATGGTAGCCTAGGGTCAAATTCTGCACTCACTAGGCAATAATCCTACCTCTACTAGAGGTTAGCACTTAAAATTAATACACATTATATATATACAATCATACACACTAATGATTTGAGTGATAAACCAGTGTCACTGGAAGTACCTTTAGGTTAGCTCTTCTATATCACCCTAGGATGGTAGAGACACTAATTAATCACTCAAAGGTGTAATGATCATAAGTAAATTATTATATATACAACTCAATTCGAGTTGATAAAAATTACACCCAAAATAGGGTCTGGACCATTCATTAATGGTGTTAGGTTGTTCAATATAGTACAACTGACTATAGTAATAATGGGACTAGGATGAACAATAATAGTTCAACTAGTCATATCCTACCCTGTTGTGGGTTGGCAATTAGTAAATATTATACTGTGATCACTAGTGCAATATATTAAATGATTCTCTATTTTGGAGAAATAATATACACAATTATTGATAATAGCCTCTTAATTAGCCTCTATGAAACTTCTAATATTATCTAGAAGTATTAAATATTATTAGTGACCTCGCGAAATAAAGTCCACAAAATTCGTAGATAATCTCTCGCGAAATGTAACACCACGAAATCCGTGAACAATCTCGCGAAGACACAGTCACTAATTAGGCTGGCTTCAATATTAGCGCTGTCATTTCACGAAATAACACGCCACCAAATATCTGTGGGTGTGCATGAAACCGCTGACGAAGCTGAACTGGGCTGAGGGAGGCTCCTGAGCTCCCTCGAGGCTAGGCTGCCGTCTTGACTGCTGGCCTTTGTTTAAATAACACTGCACTAGTATATTTAATGAATCCACTGGTTAACTGGTTCATCCGGTACTAAGATGACCAAATGTGGGTTCAAAGGATCAAATAATCCGTCATCCGGTTCGAAGATGACCAAATAATGTGGGGACCGACTTGTGAGATTTATATTTATTTAATTTATATGAATTTATATTTACGTTAATTTATATACTTCGATAGCAATTTGTATAATGATAAGTGGACTGTATTTCTGCAATAATCTCTTAATCTCACAAATCGATCCTCTACACATTAGGGGGGGGGTTATTAAATTAATATATATATGCAGCCAATCAAACTACAGAAATAACTACATACATTAAAGAGGTTCCTTATCTTATAGTACAGCAGGTTAGTCCACCAGGTATAACTAGGGTGTAGACACCAAATTATCCTCTTTGAGGTAGCTTCCATATCACCCAGTAACTGGTGCACAAATCTTGCATCCTCGTCTTGACCTGTCAAAAGTGCGCTAGCTGTGAAGCCAGAATCCTATATATGACAAGCTATATCAGAGAAAACACTATACAGTACATGGAACATTAAAGACCTGGCTTAATTACCTTTAGTATGAGGCGATTTCGCGTTCTAACCGGCTAACCCTATATCCTGACATTAATGGCCATAAATGAATGATAAACGGGTTTCGGATAGACACTTAACTTGTATTTGTAGACAGCGTGTTGACAATGGTACACCTTTGGGTTCCATAACACTACGTCCAAGTAAATTTAACAGGAGCCGAATTTGCTCCCGTGTGAGCCTCTGGTCTCAATATAACAATGACTGTTTAACACTCCATACTATTGACGTTACTGGCCGACATTGTCCAGAATGATAGGAGCCGAATTTGCTCCACACGTCTCGGAGGTGACACAACAATGGCTGCCCTCCTTCCTCCCTGACGCCTGGCCTACTTTGTCCAGATTTCAGAAAGTGATAGAAGGGTCACATTTACTCTACTTTAATATTGATAATTAAGTTAATTTATATAAGATGTTTTATGATGGTAAAGTCCAAAGACTAATGTATTTAAGAATAATTCCCAGCAGAATAGCTGGTGAATTATAATGGTATGTGGTGATGATATCCCGTTTTCTTTAGACGGTAATTCCACTACAAGTTACGTTTTCTATGGGTAACTTGTTTATACAATACAGCTATTATCTGTATGATATTACATGGTGTCGGATTTTCCGACACTGTTGCTTAAATTGAATGTCGCCTTATATTATTACTGGGGGGGGGGGATAGAGGGGGAGGGTCTCTTTCATTTCATTCATTTCTCTCTATTTTACTATCCAAGTGTAGCCTCTATCCCCGTCTCTCTAACCCTGTAACTTTCTAACAAATTAACTAACCCAGACGTAGGTTCGAACCCTCATCACGGCCCTTGTGGATTTGTTCTCTCTCTCCCCTCCGTATCTCTCAGAATATTTAATAGAGAATTCACGGTCATCGTTTTCGAGAGAAAAATGAAGGGACTCGGCTGGCAACCTTTCACCAATGTTGTGGTGGTGGTGGTTGTGTCACAGTTGGGCTCGAATTTCTCTTGAATAATAGGACCGACCCCCGACCAGCCTATGTGCGTCCCATACCCCAGACCAACCATTTTGCAAAATTGGGTTAGGGTAGCACTAAGTATCTGGCCTCCAGCCTCATAGAGACAACCTTACAGACAATCTCTATCGCTATATATTTTGTTTGTTATAATCAAAATGCTACAATAATGTATGAACTCTAGTGTAAACAAAAAATTAAAAAATACGCATATGACGAAATTCTAACACTTAACAAATTACGGACTAAAATCCCGAAGATTTAACCTAAATCAAACATGTTTTATGATGTTAAAATTAAAAGTTGATAACTGTGTTGATTGAGTAACTAAATATTGAATAACTGCTAATTGAAGTGTTGCAGCAGCCCGTCCTTCTAAGGCTTCCCAACGTCAAAAAAACGGTGAAATTAGTGTCCTCTCCTAACCTACCAGAGGACCCATAACAGAAAACGGGGCAGTACGTCACTTTCGCGAGCCGCTTCCATTTTCATGTACGACAATTTCCGGCTTAATGTAAATCATACAAGCGAAAAAGCGACATTCTTCGGAAGAAGTCAAGGTGATTTGACGACGAATGTCTTAAAAATCTTCGATAATATAAACTATATTTATTGTATCAAAAAATTTGAATTGAATGAATTCATATGACTTCACCACGCGACACTCACATTTGAAAATAAATTTTCTCATAAAAATTGACAAGAAATGTTTGTATCATTATTTGTAAACATTTTAGAAAACAATAAACTGTTTGCAAATATCTTATATGGTTATATATTACCATTTTTTTTTAATTTTATTTAACTTTAATAGCCTGTAATTATATATAATTAGCTTGAAACAATATTCACATTAAAATAGGAAAAATATACAAAAAATTTACTTTTTATAGTAAACTAAATTATATTGGTTATTTACGACGCATAGCTAGAAAACCTGGGAGCATAAATGGAGAGCCTGGTAGCATAGCACGAGAACATGGGAGCGTAGCAAGGGACCCTAGGAGCGTAGCCATAGAGCGTGGAAGCATAGCAAGAGAACATGAGAGCCTAGCGAGAGAGCGTGGGAGTGTAGCGAAAGAACATGGGAGCCTAGCGAGGGAGGCTGAGAGCAGAGAGAGCCTGTGAGCGTAGCAAGACAACCTGGGAGCAAAAGGAGAGAACATGGGAGCGAAGCTAGAGAACATGGAAGTGTAGCAAAAGAATCTGCTTGATATCTGCTTATTGGGAATTTGGGAATTCTTCAATTACCCAACCCCGGCCCGAGGCCAGGCTTGACATGGGAGAGCTTCGTCCAACAGGCTGTTGCTTTGAGCGACCCGCAGGCCCACATATCCACCACAGCCCGGTTGGTCCGGCACTTCCTGAAGAAAAGTATCTAGTTTTCTCTTGCAGATGTCCACGGTTGTTCCTGCAACATTTCTTATACTCGCTGAGAGAATGTTGAACAACCGTGGACCTCTGATGTTCTCTGATTGTAATTATGGCATCCATGCTGTTCACCTGGGAGAATAGCGTGAGAACATGGGAGTGAGAGAGTTCCCCGACATTCTAGGAGCAGGTCCCATGTTACCTCAGTAAGGTTGGAATTTGAAGATGTTTCGAAATTATATTAGTAATTTGAGAGCAATTTAATTGAAAAATATTCTTGTATCTGCGAGTGTTTGTGTATTGAGTCCCCCCCCCCACCACGTAGTGTTCCCAACGGCAACTACGTCAATGGTTATTGTAAGCCTTCAGTCCCCAGAGCTGTTTTAATATACGTAAGGTAATTTACTTTTAGAAAAGCTTCCCTCCCCCCCCCCAGAAGAAAAAGGAGGCCAACACCTGCTGGAGGTGTTGCAGCAGCCTGTGCTCCTAAGGCTTCCCAACGTCTTGAAAACGGTAAAATTGGTGTCCTATCCTAACCTATCAGAGGACCCATAGAAGAAAACGGGACAGTTCTTCACATTCGCGAGCTGCTTCCGTTTTCAAGTACGACAATTTCCGGCCAAAGGTAATTCATACGAGGGAAAGGCGACAGTCTTCGATAGAAAGACAAGACGATTACACGACGATTGCCTTTTAACTGAGTCTTAAAGATCTTAAGTAATATTTGGTATATATTGTTTCAAAAAATTTAAAGATCATCCCAAAAATATGAATTAAATATGTGGCACTCAACATTTAATGAGATAAATGTTATCATAAAAATTGACCAAGAACGTTTGTATTATTATTTGTAGACTTCTTAGCAACTAATAAAGTGTTTGCAAATATCTTAAATGGTTATATAATAATTTTTTTATTAATCACTTATTTAACTTTAGTAGCATACAATTATATATATAGTTAGCTTGAAAAAATATTTGTATTAAAAACGGAAAAAAATATAGAAAGAACATTGACTTTATAGTAAACTAAATTATATTGGTTATTTACGACACATGAGGAGAGAGCCTGGGAGCGTACTGAGAGAACATGGGAGAGTAGCGAGAGAACATGGGAGCATAATGAGAGAACATGGGAGCGAAGCAAGAGAGCCTGGGAGGGGAGCGAGAGAGTCTGGGAGCGTCACAAAAGAATCTGCCTGATACCTGCTTGATGGGATTGTGGGAATTCTTCAACTCCCCAAGCCCGGCCTGAGGCCAGGCTTGACTTGTGAGAGCTTGATCCTCCAAGCTGTTGTTTGGAGCGGCCCACAGGCGCACATATGCACCACAGCCCGGTTGATCCGGCATTTCTTGAAGAAAACTACCATGTTTTCTCTTCAAGATGTTCACGGTTGTTCCGGCAATATTTTTTACACTCGCTGGGAGGATGTTAAACATCCGTGGACCTCTGATGTTTATACAGTGGTCTCCGATTGTGCTTATGGCACCCATGCTGTTCACCTGGGAGCGTAGCGCGAGAACATGGGAGTAAGAGTATTCCCCGACATTCTGGGAGCAGGTCCCATGTTACCTCAGTAAGGGTGGAATTTGCAGATGTTTCAGAATTAAATTAGGAATTTGAGAGCAATTTAATTAAAAATTGTTCTTGTATCTGCGAGTGTTTGTGTTTTGAGTGTCCCCCCCCCACGTAGTGTTGCCAACGGCAACTACGTCAATGGTTATTGTAAGCCTTCAGACCCCAGAGCTGTTTTAATATACGTAAGGTAATTTACTTTTAAACAAACCTCCCCTCTCACCCCCCCCCCCAAAAAAAAAGGAAAATTTACGTCCTGCTGGAGGTGTTGCAGCAGCCCGTCCTTCTAAAGCTTCCCAACGTCTTGAAAACGGTGAAATTGGTGTCCTATCCTAACCTACCAGAGGACCCATGACAGAAAACGGGACAGTTCTTCACTTTCGCGAGCCGCTACCATTTTCAAGTACGACAATTTCCGTCCTAAGGTAATTGATATGTGCGAAAAGCGACATTCTTCGCAAGAAGACAAGGTGATTAGAGGACGATAGCCTTGTAACTTTGGTTTCTAGATCATCGGTATTATAATCTATAAATATTGTTATAAAAAGTTTTCGCAAGAATAATTGAGCTAAAGTTTAATCGCGGAACTCGATATTTAATGAAATATATGTTATTTTAATAATATTACAAACATTTGTAGTGAATTATTATAAACTTTTCATTAAACAATAAAATGTTTGCAATTCCTGTTATGCTTATATATTATATTTTTTATTTTTATCTTCTTAACTTTAACACTATATAATTTTATATAATTACTTTGAAAAAATATTCGTTTTCAATGAGTAAAAAATATTGAAAGCAAAAGGACTTTTTATAGTAAACTAAATTATATTGGTTATTTTCGACGTATAGCTAGAAAACCTGGGATCGTAACAAGAGAGTCTGGGAATGTAGCAAGAGAACATGGAAGCGTAGCGAGAGAGCCTGGGGACGTAGCGAGAGAACAATGGGAGCGTAGCAATAGAACCTGGGAGCAAAGGGAAAGGGCTTTAGTGCGTAGCGTGAGAACATGGGAGCATATCGAGAGAGCTTGGGAGCGTAGCCAGAGAGCTTGGTTCAAGTATGTTTATTGAGAAAAGAAAAAAGATACATCTCAAAGGGATAGAGTAGCTTAGGCTATCTCTACCCCCCCCCCCCCCCCCCCTATTTCAAGTCCCTCAAGGGGCGCACAAATTCAGAGAGTACAAGTACAAGAATCCCATTTAATATTTCAGGTTAATATAGTATTCTCTAAGAGTATAATAGAGTACATCCACCGCACTAGTTTTTAACCCATTAACGTTCCAAGATAATATCCTCACTCTACTTTCATCCATGATTAATAATAAAACTACCATTGGCCTGTCCGTCACATTCCATGAGATACGAGTTTCTTCGACACTCTCTCCCAACATTAACATTTTTGCTTTCTCTTCACTTGCACAACAGTTACTAACATCAAAGGTAATATTATTCATATATTTTTTTTTTATTCTGTCTACCGTTTTACTTTAACCTTTGTTTCAACATTTGTCGCTACAGAAGCTTGAACACCGCTAACACTACTAGAAAGTTCATTTTCCTGACTATCCTCTATCATCAATACGTCATGTTCTTCCTTACTTTCTTCTACGCACGTTTCACTTTCTATTTCACGTCCTGTTTCACTTTCCATTTCACGTCCTGTTTCACTTTCCATTTCACGTCCTGTTTCACTTTCTATTTCACGTCCTGTTTCACTTTCCATTTCACGTCCTGTTTCACCACCATCTTCACCCCGTCTACCCCTCCATAGCTAATTTTTCTAATGCCTCAATCCTCTGATCTACTTTTTATTTTTAGATATTCCAATATTTGAGTACCAACCTCCAAGTTCACTATATTGTCCTGAACCCTGTCTCCACAAGGTTTAATTTTTTTTTTCAGCGGCATTACCTACTTTCCCTAGGCTCGCCTTAATTATCTCCGTTCCTTTCTCCCACACATTGTTCACAGGGGCTGTCGTTGGCTTCCAGCTGTTTCCTCCATGTTTCTGCTGCACAATCTTTCCTTCCTTCGAGGATACATCTATCCTGCTTGTAGGACCCGTCCTGGAGTCTCTCAGATGAGGCTTCATGCGACATAGATAGGATCCAGCTGTGTGGCTGCCTCGACAATTGCAACAAGATGGGACGATTTTTTCACAGTTTTTAATCTTCACTCTACACATTCGAGAGTCGTGTTTCTTACCACAGTACCGACACCTGGGTTCAAACTGGCATTTCCAAGCAATATTGCCGCAACGAGAACACTTCATGCATAATATGGGCTCCTCAATGTATATTGAAACTTTCCTGTAACTTAGTTCATGCACAAAAAGTCTCTCCGGAGCCTCACCCTTTACCAAGGCAAAAACCTGGTTTTGTTTTTCACCACGAACCCTTTTCCTCTTTGCCCAAACAACACTATCATTGTTATTAAGAAGATAATCAGGATCCAAATAATTTGGATACTTAAAAACTATGATCTTGGTGTGCATCATACCTTCTTCCGGAGTAACCATCACAATATTCTCAAACCCATCCGTCGTTAGGTGTTCCACGGCCTCTTCTGTCCCAACTGTTATGTAGGGCCTGTGAGCACCCTCCTTGAATAGTGGTTCATATTAAAAAAAACTCCTTAGCCAAACGAACCGTCCACTCCAGCTTTTGATGAAAGTTCAGTTGACACGCTGTAGGGAACAACAGACTCTTCCTTCCATTAGTCTGGATCTCCCGCGTCCTGTTGAACAGGGTTTCATTTTTTGGTCTCTGTTATTTCATCCTCACTGTCACTGTCTCGCTGTCTGTCAATATTTCGCCGTTTATAACTGTTCATTGCTGCTTGATATGGCCTAGTATCATCCTATCTGTCATCCTCACTCTCACACTCTCCAGGGGCCAGTGCAGGATCGTCCATCACCTAGGCAGACCGCCTCAGCCATTTCCTCGACACACGAAGGTACTGTATCATTGCAACAGTCGAGAACAAATTCACACCATCCAGCTGCAGCAGCCACGTGCAAACACGAAGATACGGAGCAACACGTCCACCTCGCATAAAGCAGCAGACCTCACTGCCAGAGAGCATGGGAGTGTAGCAAGTAAGTAATTATCAAAAGAAGGCACCAAACCGGGAAGGCTACGTAGGGAGTGTAGCAAGAGAATCTGCTTGATGGGGTCCTAGGAATTCTTCTACTCCCCAACCCGGCCCGAGGCAAAGCTTGACTTGTGAGAGCTTGGTCCACCAGGCTGTTGCTTGGAACGCCCCGCAGGCTCGCATATCCACCACCGCCCGGTTGGTCCGGCATTTCTTGAAGAAAACTATCTAGTTTTCTCTTGAAGTTTTCTCATGTCCACGGTTGTTCCGGCAATATTTCTTATACTCTCTGCGAGGATGTTGAACAACTGTGAACCTCTGATGTTTATACAATGTTCTCTGACTGTGCCTATGGCACCCTTGTTGTTCACCTGGGAGCGTAGTGCGAGAACATGGGAGTGAGAGAGTTCCCTGACATTCTGGGAGCAGGTCCCATGTTACCTCAGTAAGGGTGGAATTTGAAGATGTTTGGAAATTAAGTTCGGAATTTGAGAGCAATTTAATTGAAAATTGTTCTTGTATCTGCGGTGGTTGTGTTTTGAGTGCCCCCCCCCCCCCTGAATAGTGTTGCCAACGGCAACTACGTCAATGCTTATTGTAAGTCTTCAGTCCCCAGAGCTGTTTTAATATACGTAAGGTAATTTCCTCTTAGACAAGCTCCCCCCCTCCCAGGCTTCCCATCGTCAAGAAAACGATGGACTTAGAATCCATTCCTAATCTACCAGAAGACCCATAACAGAAAACGGGACAGTACGTCACTTTCGCGAGCCACTTTAATTTTCTAGTAGGAAAGTTTTTTGGCCTTATGTAACGCATACGAGCCAGAAGCGATGTTCATTGAGAGAAAAATGAAAGAACAGACGACGACAGTGATTTGCACTCATCTTTACGATCTTCATTGATATATACCATATTTATTGTTAAAAATTATTGTCACGATGGTGGAGATAAAACGTTTATTGCTGCGCTCATTATATAAGGAGATAAATTTTAAGAAAAAGTTTAGAAAAAAACATTTATATTATCGTTTGTAAAATGTCCAATAAACAATAAAATGTTTGTAATTTTTTTTTTAAATATATAATACAATTTAAATTTTTTGTTGATTTACTTTTATATCGGAGTTAATTATACATATATCATGAAGCTATGTTCATATTAAAGAAGAAAAAATTAACTTTTAATAGCAAACTAAATTATATTGGTTTTTACGACGCAAAGCAGGAGAGCCTGGGAGTGTAGAAACAGAGTCGTCTTGATACCTGCTTGATGGGGTTCTGGGATTTCTTCCACTCACCCTGACATGTGAGAGCTTGGTCCACCAGACTGTTGCTTGGAGCGGTCTGCAGGCACACATATTAGCCACGGCCCGGTTGGTCCGGCCCTTCTTGAAGAAAACTATTTAGTTTTCTTTTCAAGATGTCCATGGTGATTCCGGCAATATTTCTTATACTCGCTGGGAGGATGTTGAACAATCGTGGACCTCTGGGACGCGAGCAGCCGGGTTGACCAGTTTAGTAAGAAGGAGGCCTGGTCGACGACCGGGCCACGGGGCCGCTGAGCCCCGGAATCACCTCAAGGTAGCCTCTGATGTTTATACAGTGTTCTCTGATTGTGCTTATGGCACCCATGCTGTTCAACTGGGAGCGTAGCGCGAGAACATGGGATAGAGTAAGTTCCCCGACATTCTGAGAGCAGGTCCCATGTTACCTCAGTAAGGGTGGAATGTTTCGAAATTAAATTCGGAATTTGAGAACAATTTAATTGAAAATCGTTCTTGTATCTGCGAGTGTTTGTGTTTTGAGTCCCCCCCCCACCCCGCGTAGTGTTGCCAACGGCAACTACGTCAATGGTTATTGTAAGCCTTCAGTCCCCAGAGCTGTTTTAATATACATAAGGTAATTTGCTTTTAGACAAGCTCCCCCCCCCCCTAAAAAAATAAGGAGGCCAAATTAACGTCCTGCTGGAGGTGTTGCAGCAGCCCGTCCTCCTAAGGCTTCCCAACGTCTTGAAAACGGTAAAATTAGTGTCCTATCCTAACCTACCAGAGGACCCAAAACAGAAAACAGGACAGTTCTTCACTTTCGCGAGCCGCTTCCATTTTCCAGTACGACAATTTCCGGCCTAAGGTAATTCATATGAGCGAAAAGCGACAGTCTTCGATAGGAAGACAAGGTGATTAGACAACGATAGCCTGTTAACGTAGTCTATAAATTCTTCTGTAATATGTGCTATATATATTGATTTAAAAATTGTTTATTTATACAACTACAATAATGTCATGATGCAGCACTTAATATTTAAAAAGATAAATGTTACCATAAAGACTTACCAAGAACGTTTGTATTATTATTTGTAGGCTTCTTATTGTACAATAAAATACTTGCAACTTTCTTGAATGATTATATAATAATTTTTTTACTTAAACTTTATTTAACTTCAATAGCATACAAATATATATAATTTGCTTGAAAAGTTATTCGTATTAAAAGAGGAAAAAATATAGAAATAAAATTTACTTTTTATAGTAAACTAAATTATACTGTTTATTTACGACGCATAACGAGAGAACCTGGGCGTGTAGCGAGAGAGCCTGGGAGTGTAGCGAGAGAGCCTGGGAGTATAGCCACAGAACATAGGAGTGTAGTAAGAGAACGTGGAAATATAGCAAGAGAACATTGGAGTGTAGTGAGAGAGGCTGGGAGTGAAGCAAAAGAACATGATAGAAATGAGAGAGAACATGGGAGAGAATTGGAGGGCCTGGAAGCGTATTAAGAGAATCAACATGATACCTTCTTGATGGGGTTCTGGGAGTTCCTCTACTCCAAGCCCGGCCCATGGCCAGGCTTGACTTGTGAGAGTTTGGTCCACCAGGCTGGGAGAGGCCCGCAGGCCCACAGGGTGCAACCTGTTCTCTTAAAAATATAACGTCACTTTTGGCTGGTGTGCGCACTATGGCCAAATTTGGACGTAATTTGAAATGAAATCGACTCACAAAAGTGACGTACTGTTCCGTTTTCTGTTTGAGTCGCCCGGCCGACTCTGTAAGGTTAGAATAGATGACTTTCAATTCACGTTTTTCATAACGTTTTAAAACTTTATAAGAATTTCCTGCCTACCTTACCTATCAGAGGACTCTTAACTTACTGTTGTTGAAAAAAGAAATCCCAAATTTATTTTCATTTTCAAATTACGTCCAAATTCGGCCATACTGGCAAACGGCCAAAAGCAACGTTCTTTTTAAGAGGACAGGTTGGAACCCACCACAGTCCGGTTGCCACTTCTTGAAGACAACAATCTAGTTTTCTCGTGAAGATGTCCACGGTTGTTCCAGCAATATTACTCATACTCGCTGGGAGGATGGTGAACAACCGTGGACCTCTGATGTTTATGTTTTCTGATTGTGCTTATGGCACCCATGCTGTTCACCTGGGAGCGTAGCACGAGAACATGGGAGTGAGAGAGTTCTCCGACATTCTAGGAGCAGGTCCCAAGTTACCTCAGTATGGGTGGAATTTGAAGATGTTTCGAAATTAAATTCGGAATTTGAGAGCAATTTAATTGAGGATTGTTCTTATATAAGCGAGTGTTTGATCTCCTACCCCCCCCCCCTTCGTAGTGTTGCCAACAGCAACTACGTCAATAGTTATTGTAAGCCTTCAGTCCCCAGAGCTGTTTTATTAATATACGTAGGGTAATTTCCTTTTAGACGACTTCCCCCGGCCCCCTATAGAAAAGGAGGCCAATTTAACGTCCTGCTGGAGGTGTTGCAGAAGCCCGTTCTTCTAAGGCTTCCCAACGTCTTGAAACGGTTATATTGGTGTCCTCTCCTAACTTACCTGAAGACCCATAATAGAAAATGGGACATTTCACTTTCGCGAGCCGCTTCCATTTTCAGGCAAGAGAATTTCGGGCCTAAGGTAATTCATATGATTGAAATGCGATAGTCTTCGAAAGAAGACTAGGTAAAAACGACCATAGCCTAGTCTTCAAAACCATCAGCATTATGAGCAATATAATGTTTCAAAAATTAGAGTATAGATTTTTTATTACAATCACATAACGGCACTTGTTATTTAATTAGTTTTATATTACTATAAAAATTGACCAGAAATCTTTGTATTATTATTTGTAGATTATTTAGTAAATAATAAAGTATTTGCAAATATCTTTTATTGGTATATTTTAAAATTTTTATTCAAGCCTTGCAAAACTTCTGTATAGCATATAACTATATATAATTAGCTTGAAACAATATTCGTATTAAAAGAAGAAAAATAAAAAAAATTGACTTTATAGTAAACTAAATTATACTGGTTATTTACCATGCATAGCCAGAGTACCTCAGAGTGTAGCAAGGGAACATGGGAGTGAAGCAAGAGAACATGGGAGTGAAACAAGAGAACATGGGAGTGAAGCAAGAGAACATGGGAGTGAAGCAAAAGAACATGGGAGCGTAGCGAAGACCCAGGGAGTGTAGTGAATGAGCCTGAGAGTGAAGCTAGAGAGCCTGGGAGTGAAGCTAGAGAGCCTAGGAGTGCAGCAGGAGAGCCTGGGAGTGAAGCAGGAGAGCCTGGGAGTGAGGCTAGAGAGCCTGGGAGTGAAGCTAGAGAGCCTGGGAGTGAAGCTAGAGATCCTGGGAGTGAAGCTAGAGAGTGTAGCAAGTAACACTACAGAGTGTAACACTACACATGGGAGTGTAGCGAGAGAACGTGGGAGCGTAGTGAGAGAGCCTGGGAGTGTTGAGAGTGTGCCTGGGGTCATAGCGAGATACCCTGGGAGCGTAGCAAGATACCCTGGGAGCGTAGCAAGAGAACATGGGGGAGTAGAGAGAGAGAACATGGGAGCGAAGCGAGAGAATCTGCTTGATGGGATTCTGGGAGTTCTTCTATTCCCCAAGCCGGCCTGAGGCCAGGATTGACATTTGAGAGCTTGGTCCACCAGGCTGTTGCTTGGAGCGGCCCGCGGGCCCACGTATCCACCAACTACCCGGTTGGTCCGGCACTTCTTGAAGAAAACTATCTCGTTTTCTCTTTAAGATGTCCACGGTTGTTCCGGCAATATTTCTTATACTCGCTGGGAGGATGTTGAACAACCGTGGACCTCTGATGTTTATACAGTGTTCTCTGATTGTGCTTATGGCACACATGCTGTTCACCTGGGAGTGTAGCGCGAGAACATGGGTGTTACGACCCTGGGTTCTTCAGTGGAAACCAGAGGTCAAAATTGAACTAAATAAGCTACGTTAGAGTAGCAAAATGCAACTCGACGTGTCTTTGTTTGTATCTTCCCTGCCAGACGTAAGACTATTCTTGTTTCTCAAAGAGCATTTAAAGACCGAGCTGGGGGTTGATTATTAAATAATAACATAGGCACCAACTATGTTTACTAATACTCTAATCATTTGTAAAGTAACAATATGTTGCATAGGGGAAGATTTTTAATGTGCTTAGCTGCACGATCAATTACGTTCCTTCCGGCACCACCACATGCGGGAGGCCTAAGTTGGTCGCTGGGAGCGTTCTTCTTCTGGCTGGCGTTTGTGGGGACGAGACCTACTCTGTGGCTGCACCCCTACTCTCCTCCCTTCTCTTACTTATTTCCCTTACCTTAAGTTCCTGTACCATTAAGTTAAGTATGGTGTTTTAAGTGTGCCTACTCTGGTAGTAACGATTGGTGAGACCTGGGGGGTAGTATTTGCCAGTGTTTTGGGTACCCCTAAGTGTTGTGTTTTGTATTAGGGTACCACGTGGTCTCACTACCCTAAGCTGCATCCAGCTTCAGTGCTTATTCAATAGTAGAGCTTTACCCTAGCTTGTGTTCAGTGTAAAACCTTGTATCCCGCTTATGTGGACCAAGGCTTTTAACGTAAGGTAGTGTGGTAAAGTTATTATTATTATTGTTATTGGTGTGAATGTATATGGGGGGCTGTTAAGGGGTTAATAAATATGTACATGAATTATAAGAGTATCATTCTTCCTGTGTAGGAGATCTTGATCATTCCCTAGACTGACCTTGTTGTGTAGCTAAGTAGTCAGCACTACTTCTAGTTTCCATGGGGGCCGGGCCTTACTGATCTCCCCAAATAGATACATCTTTATTCTGACTGACCTTACCCCTGAATAGCACTAGTTTCCCCATAGTACAAAGAGAGAGTTCCCCCGATATTCTGGGAGCAGGTCCAATGTTACATCAGTAGGGGTGGAATTTGAAGATGTTTCGAAATTAAATTCGGAATTTGAGAACAATTTAATTGAAAATTGTTCTTGTATCTGTGAGTGTCCTCCCCCCCCCCCTGGCGTAGTATTGCCAACAGCAACTACGTCACTAGTTATTGTAAGCCTTCAGTCCCCAGAGCTGTTTTAATATACGTAAGGTAAGTTCCTTTTAGTCAAGCCCCCCCCCCCCCCGAAGAAAAAGGAGGCCAAATTAACGTCCTGCTGGAGGTGTTGCAGCAGCCGGTCCTTCTATGACTTCCTAACCTCAAGAAAACGGTAGAATTAGTGTCCTCACCTAACCTACCAGAGGACCTATAACAGAAAACGGGACAAAACGTCACTTTCCCGAATCTCCTCCATTTTCTAGTACGACAATTTTTTACATAAATTAACGCAAGCGAGCGATATGTGAAGGTCCTCGAAAGAGGACACGTTGATCAGACGACGATAGCCTTTAAACCTCGTCTCTAACTTATTCTGTAATAATATTTTATATAATGCAAAATTTTTTTTTTATACAACTTCGAAGATTAAAAACTCATCACTGCACGCAATATTTAAATAGGTAAAGCTTTCTATAAAGCTTAGAAAAAAAATATTTGTATTATCATTTGTTGATTATTAGGTTACCCATAACTTTTTTGCAATATCATTTTATGGATATATATTAAAAATTTTATGCGTTTATTGATAAACTTGTTTATTGCTTGTAAATATATATAATAAACTTAAAACTATATTTGTATTCGAAAAGAAAAATGTAAAAAAAAAATTGACTTTTTATAGTACACTAAATTATATTAGTTATTTATAACCCATAGCGAGAGAGCCGGGGAGTGTAGCCAGAGAGCCTGGGAGTGTAGCGAGAGAGCCTGGGAGTGTAGCGAGAGAGCCTGGGAGTGTAGCGAGAGAGCCTGGGAGTGTAGCGAGAGAGCCTGGGAGTGTAGCGAGAGAGCCTGGGAGTGTAGCGAGAGAGCCTGGGAGTGTAGCGAGAGCGCCTGGGAGTGTAGCGAGAGCGCCTGGGAGTGTAGCGAGAGCGCCTGGGAGTGTAGCGAGAGCGCCTGGGAGTGTAGCGAGAGTGCCTGGGAGTGTAGCGAGAGCGCCTGGGAGTGTAGCGAGAGCGCCTGGGAGTGTAGCGAGAGCGCCTCGGAGTGTAGCGAGAGCACCTGGGAGTGTAGCGAGAGCGCCTGAGAGTGTAGCGAGAGCGCCTGGGAGTGTAGCGAGAGAGCCTGGGTGTGTGGCGAGAGAGCCTGGGTGTGTGGCGAGAGAGCCTGGGTGTGTGGCGAGAGAGCCTGGGAGTGTGGCGAGAGAGCCTGGGAGTGTAGCGAGAGAGCCTGGGAGTGTAGCGAGAGAGCCTGGGAGTGTAACGAGAGAGCCTGGGAGTGTAACGAGAGAGCCTGGGAGTGTAGCGAGAGAGCCTGGGAGTGTAGCGAGAGAGCCTGGGAGTGTAGCGAGAGCGCCTGGGAGTGTAGCGAGAGCGCCTGGGAGTGTAGCGAGAGCGCCTGGAAGTGTAGCGAGAGCGCCTGGGAGTGTAGCGAGAGCGCCTGGGAGTGTAGCGAGAGCGCCTGGGAGTGTAGCGAGAGCGCCTGGGAGTGTAGCGAGAGAGCCTGGGAGTGTAGCAAGAGAGCCTGGGAGTGTAGCGAGAGCGCCTGGGAGTGTAGCGAGAGCGCCTGGGAGTGTAGCGAGAGCGCCTGGGAGTGTAGCGAGAGCGCCTGGGAGTGTAGCGAGAGCGCCTGGGAGTGTAGCGAGAGACCCTGGGTGTGTGGCGATAGAGCCTGGGAGTGTAGCGAGAGAGCCTGGGAGTGTAGCGAGAGAGCCTGGGAGTGTAGCGAGAGAGCCTGGGAGTGTAGCGAGAGAGCCTGGGAGTGTAGCGAGAGCGCCTGGGAGTGTAGCGAGAGCGCCTGGGAGTGTAGCGAGAGCGCCTGGGAGTGTGGCGAGAGCGCCTGGGTGTGTGGCGAGAGAGCCTGGGTGTGTGGCGAGAGAGCCTGGGAGTGTACTGAAAGAGCCTGGGAGTGTAGCAAGAGAGCCTGGGAGAATACCGACCACGAGCAGCCTATGTGCGTCCCATACCCCAGACTCCATTTTACAAAATTAGGTTCGGGTAGCACTAAGTATCTGGCCTCCAGCCTCATAGAGACAACCTAACAGACAATCTCTATCGCTATATATATTGTTTACTTCGGTATAATCAAAATGCTACAATAATGTAAGAACTTTAGTATATAACAAAAAAATAAGATAATACGCATATGACCAAATTCTAACACTTAACAAATTACGGACTAAAGTCCCGAAGATTTAACCTAAATCAAACATGTTTCATGATGTTAAAATTAAAAGTTAATTACTTGACTCGTCTCTACACTGCTCCCCCCCCCCCCCCCCCCCGGCGAGTAGTGTTGCAACTACGTCAATGGTTATTGGAAGACTTCAGTCCCCAGAGCTGTTTTAATATACGTAAGGTAATTTACTTTTTAACAAGCTCTTTCCCCCCTCCCCCCCCCCCCCAAAAAAAAAGTCGGCCACATTAACGTCCTTCTGGAGGTGTTGCAGCAGCCCGTCCTCCTAAGGCTTCCAATCGTCAAGAAAACGATAGACTTAGAATTCATTCCTAACCTACCAGAGGACCCATAACAGAAGACGGGACAGTACGTCACTTTCGCGACCCGCTTCAATTTTTATGGAGGAATATTTTTGGCCTTATGTAATGTATACGAGCCAGAAGGGACGTTCACTGAGAGAAAAATCGAAGATCAGACGACAACAGCATTTTACACTCATCTTTATGGATATATACTACATTTATTGTTACAAAATTTTTATCACGACACTGCCAAATAGTGCATGTCCCAGCGCTCATAATATAAAAACATAAATTTTAAGAAAAAGTTTTGAAATAAACATTTATATTATCGTTTGTAAAATACTCAATAACAAATATAATGTTTGTAATAAGTCTTTAAAAATATATAATACAATTTAAATCTTTTTATTGATTTACTTTTATATAGCATTTAATTATACATATATATCTTGAAGCTATGTTCGTTTTTAAAGAGGAAAAAATAGACAAAAATTGACTTTTAATACCAAACTAAATTATATTGGTTTTTACGACGCACAACAAGAGATCCTGGGAGTGCAGCAAGTGAACATGGGACCGTAGCGAGAGAGCCTGGGAGTGTAGTAAGAGAGTCTGCTTGATACATGCTTGATGGGGTTCTGGGATTTCTTCCACTCCCTAAGCCCGGCTTGGCATGTGAGAGCTTGGTCCACCAGACTGTTGCTTGAAGCGGTCTGCAGGCCCACATATTAGCCACATCCCGGTTGGTCCGGCCCTTCTTGAAGAAAACTATCTAGTTTTCTTTTCAAGATGTCCACTGTGATTCCGGCAATATTTCTTATACTCACGGGAAGGATGTTGAACAATCGTGGACCTCTGGGACGCGAGCAGCCACGTCGAACAGCCTGGATGACAAGTCCAGCAACGAGGAACCTGGCTGACGACCGGGCCACGGGGTCGCTGAGCCCCGGAATCACCTCAAGGTAACCTCTGATGTTTATACAGTGTTCTCTGATTGTGCTTATGGCACCCATGCTGTTCAACTGGGAACGTAGCACGAGAACATGGTGTAACGGGGGGTGGGGGGAAATAGCTCTATCTTGTCCATTATTCCACCCCCCAGTTAACTAACGAGGCCGGGGGAAACAGCTCTCTCTAGTCCGTTATCCCGTCCCCAGTTAGCTAACTATTCTAGAGTACTCCCAGAGTTCCTAAGGCAACCTCTCTCGTTCAACACCTTGTAACCTAGGTATTTGACTACCTAGGTGCTAAGACTACAAGGCGCCGTCACTTGATCAGTTACCCGAAACTCCAGAGAGAACTCTAGAATACAGAATCATTGCCCCAAACGTATAAGAGAAAACGAAAGGAAAGAAATGAATAGTGAAGTAATTAGTGAGGGTTTGGGGTGAGAGGTAGAGAGGTGGGAGGAGCGAGGAGGGTCATTAGTTGAAAGTGAGAGTTCAGAGAGGGGTGGAGGGAGAGGTGTAGATAGGTAGAAGTAGAAGAGTAGATAGTAGAAGTAGAAGAGTAGATAGTAGGAGACGAAATGCTGCCACCATCCATTCATGATCATTACATACAAGACAAGGAATGGAACTTGTCTGTATCACAAAATTCTCAAAAGATGTTATCAAGAGATCATTATTAGTATGGTCCCATCTTTATCATGTACTCATTCTAAACCATGAAACCAGTAACTACAGAGGCTTTCTCACCTCAACTCAAAATCTCTAGGGAACAAAGTTAAACACAATTTAAATAATAAATTCATAATTATATTTCACATGAAGTATCATAATTTAGCAATTCAATTAAAATGTTCCAGTTTAATATGCAAAGTGAGTCATCATCCAAGAATTCGAGAACCCTACAACTTGACTGCCCCTGATCATCACACAACATATGTAAACACGACCAAGTCACCTTACTGCTCAACTCACCAAGTGTCTCTGCCTATAGCTGGATAGAGAGGGGGGGGGGGTCTGTAGTTGACAGAGACTCCCGCCCTGCCGGCCGACCGCCTCCCTGCTAGGGCCGTCTCCTCTGCTTCTGCTGACTGCCGTTCTGTCTGTTAATGCTCAATGCTCGATAGCTCTCCGAGTTTATATTGGGGAACCTAGTAGCTAACTCCGCCCACAAATAGATAGCCTCCGGCACTACCAAGCCACTCCTTAAACGTCGGCATGTTTGAAGGCTACCAGACTACAATTAAGAGATTAGTAGAAGCAAGGTGAAATTCGCATGATCTGACCTCAGGTCACTTGGGGTCATTAACGCTTAGAGGTGTGAGATCTCAGGCAGACAACTGGCGCCTCTCAGATCCCTGTCTGTGACTCGTGTACTCTATGTATGTATTAAACTAAACCAAACACTTTTACAGTGTTACAATGGGAGTGAGAGAGTTCCCGACATTCTGAGAGCAGGTCCCATGTTACCTCAGTAAGGGTGGAATGTTTCGAAATTAAATTCGGAATTTGAGAACAATTTAATTGAAAATCGTTCCTGTATCTGCGAGTGTTTGTGTTTTGAGCCCCCCCCCCTCGCGTAGTGTTGCTAACGGTAACTACGTCAATGGTTATTGTAAGCCTTCAGGCCCCAGAGCTGTTTTAATATACGTAAGGTAATTTCCTTTTACACAATTCCTTCCTCCCCCCCCCCTAATAAAAACGGAGGCCAAGTAAGTAATTATCAAAAGAAGGCACCAAACCGGGAAGGCTATGTAGCACCATCAAATACGCAAAATAATCAGAGGGCGCTAAATATCACCAAGGATGCCAATACGAGAACAAAAACGCATCAGGCGAACGATATCAAAAGTATCCGAGTCACCAAGAATTCTATCGAGGGACAGGTGACCGCGAGGGGCGGTCGGAAAGCAAGACACACGCTCGTCCTGGAAGTCAGGACATTCAAGAAGGACATGCACGACCGTAAGAGGGACAATGCAACTAGGACAATAAGGAGCAGGGCGGCGTTCCATCAAGTGACCATGGGTTAAGCGAGTATGGCCAATACGCAACCTCGCCAGAGCCGTTTCCCACCGCCGGTTACGGTGGAAGGAGGACGGCCACGAGGAAACACAACATTTAAGAGTACGTAGCTTGTTACCAGTAACAGACAACCAAGAAGCCTACCAACGGGTAAGGACTGAGGAATGGATAACCGGGTAAAAGTCGGAATACGGAATGCCTTTACGAGAGATGGGACAAGAGCGGACAGCTTCCTTGGCGGCAGCATCTGCACGCTCATTTAAAGACACACCAATATGGCTGGGAACCCAACAAAACTCAACCGACTTAAATTTACTGTGAACGAGAAACAGCCAATGCTGGATCTCGACAACTACTGGATGAACCGGATTAAAGGACCCGAGAGCCATGAGGGCACTACGAGAGTCAACAACAACCACAAAGGAAGACTGACAACGAGAAAGCAGGAGACGAAGAGCATAGAGAATAGCATAAAGTTCCACTGTAGAGATGCTAGTCTCCGGAGGCAAGCGACACATATAAGTGCGATCAGGAAAAACAACAGAGTAGCCAACACCGTCCGCTGACTTAGACCCATCGGTGAAGACAGAAACGGAGCGGGAGTGAGAAGAAAAGTGCTTGAGGAAAAGGCGTTTTAGAACCGTAGGAGGGGTAAAAGCTTTAGTGATACGGGTCAAGGATGTACAAAACCGTGGAAGAGGGACCCTCCACGTGGGCAAAGAAGGAACAACACGAGGAGAAACATCAGAAATACGAACGGAAAGAGAATCCTGTAGGCGAGATAACCGGACAGAAAGAGGGAGGTGGTGAAGAGGAACAGGAACCGCAGGAGGGGTAAAAGTTAAAGCACGACAGAGGCGAGAGGAAGGATGTTGCAAGGACCGCGCAAGATAGCGAAGACAGTAGCGATCACGGCGGTCCTGGAGAGACAGGAAGCCAGTGTCAACATACAAGCTAAGGATGGGAGTCGAACGAAAGGCACCAGAACTGAGGCGCAACCCAGTATGGTGCAAAGCATCAAGACGGCGAAGAGTAGAAGGAGAAGCAGACGAGTAAGCAGGGCAACCATAATCGAGCTTAGACAGGACGAGAGAGGAATGTAAAGCAAGGAGAGTGCGCCTATCTGCCCCCCAAGAAGTATGGGACAAGACCCGAAGGAGGTTAAGTGCCTTAGAGCACTCAACACGGAGGTAAGAGATATGGGGAGACCAAGACAAACGAGTGTCAAGGAATAACCCCAAAAGCTTCGCGGAATCTTTGTATTCAAGGGGATGACCATAAAGTGACAAAGAGGGACGAAGAACAACCCGTTTCCGCGTAAAAGTCATGGCACAAGTCTTAGAAGTAGAGAACTTGAAGCCATGACCTGTGGCCCAAGACGACACGGCATCAATTGCAAGTTGAAGCCGGCGTTGAAGGAGAGGCGAATCATCACCCTGACAACAAAGGGTAAGATCATCGACATAGAGAGCGGAGAAGACACCAGAAGGAAGAGAGGAAAGAAGACCATTGAGGGCAACCAGAAAAAGAGTAGTGCTCAGAACACTACCCTGGGGCACACCTTCGTATTGCTGAAAAGAGGGAGAGAGAGCGGTACCAAGGCGCACCCGAAAGGAACGACGAGAGAGGAAGCTGCGGAGAAAGAGAGGGAGATGACCACGAAGGCCAAAAGAATGAAGTTGAGATAGGATATGATAACGCCAAGTGGTGTCGTAAGCCTTTTCTAGGTCAAAAAGGACGGCAACAACGGAGGTCTTCGCAGCAAAAGCAGTACGAATATAGACCTCCAAGTTCACCAGGACATCTGTCGTGCTGCGGCACTTACGGAAACCAAATTGAGAAGGGGAGAGGAGGTGATGGTGTTCCAGGAACCACATCAGACAAACGTTAACCATACGTTCAAAGAGTTTGCAGACACAACTTGTGAGAGCAATAGGGCGAAAGTCCTTAGGGGAAGTACCCAGAGACCCCGGTTTGCGAACAGGGAGGACAACGGCATCGAGCCAGTCCTCAGGGACTGACGACGACTCCCAGATCCGATTATACAGACTCAGTAAATACTGAGACGTGCTCGGAAGGAGATGGCGAAGCATCTCATAATGAATACCATCGGAGCCCGCCGCCATAGAACCGCAGAGGGCCAAGGCAGAACGAAGTTCAGAGAGAGAGAAGGGATCATTATAGGGAAGCTGAAGATGAGTGCAGAAATCTAAAGGATGAGACTCAAGGACAGGTTTACGAAGAAGGAAAGATTGGGGAAGATGAAGACCAGAGCTAACAGAAGAAAAGTGGGAACCCAGTTCGGAAGCGAGCTGCAACGGGTCCGCCACAAGAGTATCATGGAGGTGAAGGACCGGTGAAACATCGGGAACGAACTTACCCGCTATCTTGCGGATACGCTTCCAGATCTGGGCAAGAGGGGTTTCGGACGTAATTGTTGAGACATAAGACGCCCAACATTCACGTTTAGCCGTACGGATGGCCCTACGGGCCACCGCACTCGCTTTCCGAAAGAAAAGAAAAGAATCGGTCGTCTGCCTACGGCGGTGCCTCTTCCAGGCTGCACGCTTACAGCGGACAGCCCGAGCACAGTCCGCATTCCACCAGGGAACGCACTTCCGTGGACCCCGAGAGGAAGAGCGAGGAATAGAGCGGAGGGCAGCGTTGAAGACAGTGTCATGAAAAAGGAGGAGAGCGCGAGAGAGAGGCAGAAGGAAGAGGTCAGAGAGAGCAGCACTGAAGGTAAATAGGGTCCAGTCTGCCTTAGCAAACTGCCACCTAGGGAAAGAGATGGAAGGGCGAAAAGAGAAAAAGGAAACAAGGATGGGGAAATGATCACTTCCATGGAGGTCATCAAGAACCTGCCACGTGAAATCTAAGTAAAGAGAAGAAGAGCAGAGAGTAAGATCAAGACAAGAAAGGCTGCGAGTCCGAGAGTCCAAATGAGTGAGCTCACCAGAATTCAGAAGAGACAGGGAAGAAGAGAGGAGAAACGGCTCAAGAAGGCGACAACGGGTATTCGTCAGGACGTCACCCCAAAGAGAATGACGACAATTGAAGTCACCCAGCAGGAGCACAGGCTCCGGCAAGGAGTCTAGGAGGTGTTTCAAATCAGGAAGAGAGAGCGGGACACTCAGGGGGAGATAAATGGAACAAACTGTGTACCATTTCCCCACAAAGATACGAGCAGCAGAACAATGGAGAGGCGAAGGAAAAAGTAAAGGAACAAAGGGAACATCAGCCCGAATCAAGAGAGCAGAAGAATTAGAAGCCCCAGCAATGGCTGGGGGGGGGGGGGAGAGAAAGGAATAGCAACGAAAACGACCAGGACAAGCACCAAGCATTGGCTCCTGGAGACAGACACAAAGGGGCGAAAACCGCAAAATCAGAAGTTGGAGTTCGAGGAAATTGGCGTAATAACCTCGAACGTTCCATTGAAGAATGGACAACGACGAGAAGAGAAAGGACAAAAACAGAGAACAAGGAAGAAACAAAGGCGAAAGAGCAACAGAGCACGTTAAAGAATATCAGGGTCGGGATCAGGGTCAGCAAAGTCAGGGTTAGGGGGCATGGGTAAACTGAGCAAAGACGGAGGGAAGGAAACGGGAGAACAGATCAGAGGTGGGCGGGCAGGGTCCGGAGGAGGAGGAGGAAGAGGAGGAGACAACGGAGAGGAGCAGTCAAGGACAGCAGCAGGAAGAGGGGGAGTAGAAAGAGGGGAGCGCACCCCAGCAAGAGCAGCAACCGAAAGGGAAGCAGGGGCCAAATAAACCTCCATAGCAGGAACAGGAGGCGCAAGCACTGAAACGGGAGGGGAAGGAGCAACAGAGCCAGAAGGAGGAGCTGAGGAAGAAAGCGAAGCCTTCTTACCTGCTGGGGAAGAGGAAGGAGAGGAGCCAGGCTTACGCTTCTGACTTAAAGAGACCGGTGTCCCAGCAACTACGTACCGGGCAATGGATTCCAGTGTCTCAACAGAAGCCGAACGAGAGCACACACGACGGCCGTTAGGAGAGCGATGGACATCCGCCCGCACCGACAGGCGGTGGGGAGAGCCGATAGATGGAGGAAGAGGATGGGAAGGAGGATCGGAGGGGGACGAGGAAGAAGACACAGAAGACACGACAGACCGGGTAGAAGGAAGGGGAACCCCAGACAGAGGACCAGGAGGAGGATCCTTCGGGAGAGAACCCAAAGGAACAGAGGAGGGGGCAGTGGGCGCATCAGGGTCCAAGGCCCGGAAACGGTTGTGAGTCTGAGGAAGGCGGGAAGGACGAGGAGAGGAAGAGCGCAACACGCGAGCATAAGAGATATTAGCATAAGGCGGGAGCCGGCGAACCTGGCGCCTCGCCTCAGGAAAAGATAAACGCTCCCGATGCTTCAAGTTGAGGACGGCTGCCTCAAGCTTGTAATGGACACACACACGGGAGAAGGTAGGATGGGCCTCACCGCAGTTGAGGCAACGAGCCTGGGGAGAAGTGCACTCCGACTTAGAGTGACCTTCGCCACCACACAAAGGACAGAGAGAGACAGTCCCGGAGCAGCGGAGGGCACCATGCCTAAACCTCCAGCACTTGTTGCAGAGCTGAGGAGAAGGAATGTACTCCTGGACAGAGCACCTGGCACCAGCAAGAATGACAGAGGGTGGAAGGGTCCTACCATCAAAGGTAATCTTCACAACCCGGAGGGGTTGACGGCGACTACCACGAGGGGGACGAGTAAACGTGTCCACCTGGAGAAGAGAATGGCCCTGGGCAGCGAGGATATGTCGAATATCGTCGTGGCAGTCGCGCAGGTCCCGAACACCGGTCGCAACATGGGGCGGGAGCAAAATAGTGCCAACACTGGCATTCAACTGAGCGTTCTTCGAGACCCGAACGGGGGTCTCGCCAAGGCAGGATAAGGCAGCCAAGCGGGAAGCAGCATCCTGAGAAGGAGCAGCAACGACACGTGTACCGAGACGAGTGGGGTTGAAAGTAATGGAGGCATCCACGGAATCAATGAGATGTCGATGGAGGGAGAAATCGTCAGGAGGCGCAGAATCAAGAGGGAGGAGATCAAAATATTTGGCCCACGAAGCAGGACCAAACAAGGCTTGATAGGTAGCAGAACTGGAAGGAATCGAGCGAGGGCGGCCGTGACGAGGACGGCGGTGAGAACCCCCAGAGAGAGAGGGGTTAAAAGGCGCAGTAGTTACAACTAGAGAAGGAGCCACGCCAGGGGACGAGGTAGTCACCACTGGGGGCTTGGGGCTCGACCCAACCACAGAGGAGGGAGGGGAGCCAGGGGAAGGAGTCAGAGAGGCCAAAGGAGGAGCAAGGTCGGGGCCCAATGCAGCGGAGGCTACAGAGCCCGGTCTTCCAATACGGACCGACTCGGGGGCTTGGTCGCTCACCCCACGAGCCTGAGAAGGTAAACCAGAAGAAGCCGAAACAGGGGTTATCATCTTGACGAAAAGAAGAATTCATTCACGAATGTGCTCCCACACCCACCATGGAGCCACAATTAGAGGCAGGACACCCAACAAGAGGCTATCGCCGATCTTGTCGGGGCCTCCTAGGGGTGCGTCGTGAGTATACGCCCCACAAACGCCACCTTAAGAAACCGACAGTCCGTCGAGATCGGGTTCAGTGACGAAAGGGGGATTGACAATAAAAGGTTCCCCTCGCTCTCGACGTCGGGTACTACAGTTCTACGGGTGCAAGAGTATGCCTCCTCAAGCACCCGGGCGTCAAAATAGAAGAAGTCCAAGGGAAGAACCAGAACGAGCAAAAGGTCGGCAGGAAACGGCAAGCAGATAGGAGAAGAGGGGGGAGAAAAACGAAACAGGAGGAAAAGGAAAAGATGCCCAGCAGAATTGGAGAGGACGGCAGCAGGAGCACAAGGCTAGAAAAGGACAGAGGACTGTCCCAAGGAGCATCACACTCCGGCAGCCGCCCACTAAGCCCCCACACGGCGACAACGAGCTAAGCGGGGAGGGGGAAAAGTAGGCCAAATTAACGTCCTGCTGGAGGTGTTGCAGAAACCCGTCCTTATAAGGCTTCCAACATCTTGAAAACGGTTAAATTGGTGTCCTCTCCCAACCTACCAGAAGACCCATAACAGAAAACGGGACAGTTCACTTTCGCGAGCCGCTTCCATTTTCAAGTACGAGAATTTCCGGCCTAAGATAATTCCTATGATTGAAATATGATATTCTTCGAAAGAAGACTAAGTGACAAATCGACCATAGCCTAGTCTTCAAGACCATCAGCATTATGAGCTATATAATGTTTCAAAAATTTAGATATAGATTTGTTTATTATAATCACATAACGGCACTTGTTATTTAATTAGTTTTATATTATCATGAAAATTGACCAGAACTCTTTGTATTATTATTTGTAAATTATTTAGTAAATAATAAAGTATTTGCAAATATCTTTTATGGGTATATATTAAAATTTTTATTCAACTCTTACAAAACTGCTGTATAGGATATAACTATATACTGTATAATTAGCTTGAAACAATAATCGTATTAAAAGAAGAAAAAATATATAAAAAAATGACTTTTTATAGTAAACTTAAATTATATTGGTTATTTACCATGCATAGCCAGAGTACCTCGGAGTGTACAGAGGGAACATGGTAGTGAAGCAAGAGAACATGGGAGTGAAGCAAGAGAACATGGGAGTGAAGCAAGAGAACATGGGAGTGAAGCAAAAGAACATGGGAGCGTAGCGGGAGACCCAGGGAGTGTAGTGAATGAGCCTGAGAGTGAAGCTAGAGAGCCTGGGAGTGAAGCAAGAGAGCCTGGGAGTGAAGCAGGAGAGCCTGGGAGTGAAGCTAGAGAGCCTGGGAGTGAAGCCAGAGAGCCTGGGAGTGAAGCTAGAGAACATGGGAGTGTAGCGAGAGAACGTAGGAGCGTAGTGAGAGAGCCTGGGAGTGTTGAGAGTGTGCCTGGGGTCATAGCGAGATACCCTGGGAGCGTAGCAAGAGAACATGGAGGAGTAGAGAGAGAGAACATGGGAGCGAAGCGAGAGAATCTGCTTGATGGGATTCTGGGAGTTCTTCTATTCCCCAAGCCGGCCCGAGGCCAGGATTGACATTTGAGAGCTTGGTCCACCAGGCTGTTGCTTGGAGCGGCCCGCAGGCCCACGTATCCACCAACAACCCGGTTGGTCCGGCACTTCTTGAAGAAAACTATCTCGTTTTCTCTTGAAGATGTCCACGGTTGTTCCGACAATATTTCTTATACTCGCTGGGAGGATGTTGAACAACTGTGGACCTCTGATGTTTATACAGTGTTCTCTGATTGTGCTTATGGCACCCGTGCTGTTCACCTGGGAGTGTAGCGCGAGAACATGGGAGAGAGAGTGTTCCCCGACATTCTGGGAGCAGGTCCCATGTTACCTCAGTAAGGGTGGAATTTGCAGATGTTTCGAAATTAAATTCGGAATTTGAGAACAATTTAATTGAAAATTTTTCTTGTATATGCGAGAGTCCTCCCCCAAGGCGAAGTGTTGCCAACGGCAACTACGTCAATGGTTATTGTAAGCCTTCAGTCCCCAGAGCTGTTTTAATATTCGTAAGGTAATTTATTTTTAGAAAAGCTTCCTTCCCCCCGCCCCCAGAAGAAAAAAGAGGCCAAATTAACGTCCTGCTGGAGGTGTTGCAGCAGCCCGTCCTTCTATGACTTCCTAACCTCTAGAAAACGGTAAAATTAGTGTCCTCTCCTAACCTACCAGAGGACCCATAACAGAAAACGGGACAGAACGTCACTTTCGCGAATCTCCTCCATTTACTAGTACGACAATTTTTGACATAAATTAACGCAAGCGAGCGATATGTGAAGGTCCTCGAAAGAGGACACGTTGATCAGACGGCGATAGCCTTTTAACCTCGTCATTAAACCTTCTGTCATCTTGAATATATTTTTTCAAATTTTTTTATTAATTCATTAATTGGTAATGTTGCATTACTGCACGCAGAATTTAACTTGGTAAGTCTTTCTATAAAATTCACTAACAAATATTTGTATTATCATTTGCTAGTTATGGAGTTAACCTTAATTTTTTTGCAATGTCCTTTTAGGGATATATATTAAAAATTTTATGCATTTATTGATAAATTTTTCTATTGCTTGTCATTATATATAATAAACTTAAAATTATATTTGTATTGAAAAAAAAATGTAAAAGAAAAATTGACTTTTTATAATACACTAAATTATATTTGTTTTTTTTAACGCATAGCGAGAGAGCCTGGGAGTGTAGGGAGAGCGCCTGGGAGCGTAGCGAGAGAGCCTGGGAGCGTAGCGAGAGAGCCTGGGAGCGTAGCGAGAGAGCCTGGTAGCGTAGCCAGAGAGCCTGGTAGCGTAGCCAGAGAGCCTGGGAGCGTAGCCAGAGAGCCTGAGAGCGTAGCCAGAGAGCCTGGGAGCGTAGCCAGAGAGCCTGGGAGCGTAGCCAGAGAGCCTGGGAGCGTAGCCAGAGAGCCTGGGAGCGTAGCCAGAGAGCCTGGGAGCGTAGCCAGAGAGCCTGGGAGCGTAGCCAGAGAGCCTGGGAGCGTAGCCAGAGAGCCTGGGAGTGTAGCCAGAGAGCCTGGGAGTGTAGTCAGAGAGCCTGGGAGTGTAGCCAGAGAGCCTGGGAGTGTAGTCAGAGAGCCTGGGAGTGTAGTCAGAGAGCCTGGGAGTGTAGCCAGAGAGCCTGGGAGTGTAGCCAGAGAGCCTGGGAGTGTAGCCAGAGAGCCTGGGAGTGTAGCCAGAGAGCCTGGGAGTGTAGCCAGAGAGCCTGGGAGTGTAGCCAGAGAGCCTGGGAGTGTAGCCAGAGAGCCTGGGAGTGTAGCGAGAGGGCCTGGGAGCGCAGCGAGAGCGCCTGGGAGCGCAGCGAGAGCGCCTGGGAGCGCAGCGAGAGAGCCTGGGAGTGTAGCGAGAGCGCCTGGGAGTGTAGCGAGAGCGCCTGGGAGTGTAGGGAGAGCGCCTGGGAGTGTAGCGAGAGCGCCTGGGAGTGTAGCGAGAGCGCCTGGGAGTGTAGCGAGAGCGCCTGGGAGTGTAGCGAGAGAGCCTGGGAGTGTAGCGAGAGAGCCTGGGAGTGTAGCGAGAGAGCCTGGGAGTGTAGCGAGAGAGCCTGGGAGTTTGAAGGAAATAATATCCTGGAAAGACCTCAGCGATATCATAATTTTTATTTTTTTAAATTTACCATTTTATGCAAATTGCACTGAGAGTTGACCCCAAGCCACCTATAACCAATCCCTATGACCGCCTATCACCACCGAAACTTCGTACCCCGAACTACCTGAATTACCAATCCGAGCAACCCCGAACTACCAATCACAATCAATGCACTACCAATCACCAAATTATAGATTCTACGGAGCCTATACATCCAAACCTTTTTCTCAATTTTCCACTCCAAAAAAACGCAACTCTTAGCCTAACCAGAAGCCTAACTAACGAACCCAACCAACCCCCCCAACCTCATCGTGTCCTATGCATATCAACACGTCAGTATTATGGCGCTTTAATTTGTAAGAACACGTCCCATTTATTAACGGATTGGTCGACTCCGTCATGAATGTGACGTATTGGGGCAAGAGGATTAAGCACAAGAAGTTGACATTTAAAAGAAAATGACTTTTCTTCAACAGGACACACGGGGGGAAGGGGGGGGGCGTGGATCAACCACCCTGTTTGAGCACACACGTCATGTAACAGGTGGTTGACAGGATCTAGAGTGCTCGTCAATAAGCCGTCAAAACAACGGGTGACAGAAATTTAGAAATAGCCAGACAGTACGAGTTTAGACCAGGCACAGACAGGTCCCCCCCCCCCCCTGAACCTCTCTAAAAATTGCATCGGTCGTTCCTTCATATTAATAATAATAACAGCAACAATGAGACAATTGTAACTGGAATTACAATTTTGATCATAATGAGAAAATCAGTACAGAAGCCCAGATGAGGCTTCGACCCTGTACACACTGGGAACTCATCCTCATCATATAGTTTCCACTCATTTCCTCATTGATTCATCACGTGAACGCGATTTCTTTGCACAATATTCATAAAACTATTTTAAAAATTATTAAGATAATAATTAATTTAATAAATATAATAATAATCAACTTAGCTGCTTCTCAAGCCGGATCCACCACATGAACGCCAAGGCCCAAACTGGATTACTGACTGACGAACGCTGGCTTGGCGCGCTCCCTCAGCGGCGGTGCCGCTACAACCAACAAATGAGAGCTATTTGTGCCTCCTTGCTCGGGTTCATGCCCTATTACACCTTGGATCACGTCAGGAGCTTCTGGAGCACATGACACGACACTTGTTAACTACTGGACTAGGTGGTGAATGACGCCGTTAACTGTCTCGACCTTCCTCCTCGGAAGCGACGGCACCTGTGTAAATGACGCGTTAGCGATGGTGCCAGATATCCTTATCTAGCAACCCTGAGAATAACTAGTACATTGTTTAAATACATAAATACTGTACCTACTAGACGAGCAACATTAATCTGGTTTAATGCATTTGTTCATATATATTATTATCCAGCCTCAAGAACCAGTCAAACTGCCTTAAAGGGCCAGGATTGAACAAGCAGTTACGCAACTACCTTTGACCCGATATACAGCTTTCTCAATCTTTGGCGGCTTTGTTGACATTAAACAGCTGACGAGCGTCGGAACTTCCCAAGCAAATGTTGTTATTGTTATAAACAGCGTCCTGACGCCTCGCAGCTCATAGTACACTGTTTAATATATGTAAACAAACCCGCCAGAGATTTTACAAAAGATGTACAGGTTCGTAAGTGCTTGCGTAACTGCTTCGTGAATCAAGGGGGCCAGATTCACGAAGCAGTTATGCAAGCACTTACGAACCTATGCACCTTTCCTCAATCTTTGGCGGTTGAGGAAAGATGTATTCACCTAGTTGTTGTGCTTGCGGGGGTTAGCGTTGCTCTTTCGGCCCGCCTCTCAACTGTCAATCAACTATTGTTGAGTTTTGTCAACAATAGGTCCTTGTAAGGGCAGATGAACACTAAAATACACCATAGACATGTATTTGTGTTTATAGGCATATACACATACACCATAGGCAGTATGTGTATGTGTATTTAGGACGCTGAGGGATGAATGGGGAGTCGAGGAGGGGTAACTGGTATAAACAGGCCTTATAGACCTTACCATAACTTTATGACAACACCGCGGGCTGAGTTTGCTTATGTTCCTTTGGCCTAACTGATTAAAGAGACTCGTTGCTTAATTTAAGACGTTGCTGAGGGAAGACTGTGAGTATTGAGTATATATGCAAATTTAATGGAACATATTAGGCAGTTTAAATTGGCTGGTTATAGGCTGTTGCTCAAGGGGGCATATTACGGGTTTCGTAAAAAGTGTTCAATTTGTTTATAAATTTATTTATGAAATGGTTATAGAAAGAGCTGCAACTGGTCCAAGTTTCAGCATCACACCCTAAACAGAAAAGGAGAAAAAAAATACACAACGTATTATGCAACGAATTTTCGACATTTTCAAATAATTTCAGGGAACACATGTGTCAACTAAAATCATTTCTATAACACTCAGATATTAAACTTACACATAATAATAGATTATATTGATCAGTTTTATCAAGGAAAGTGTTTAGTGCAATAATATAATTTTTCAAAGTTACCCTTCCAAAAATATGCAATATATGATGTTTATAAATTTTTATAAAATCAACAAATGGACTTTGGACTAAAATGTCTCAATAGGTTTGTAGAAGCACAAACTCTACATATAAGGTGTAATTTGCATGTAAATTGATTAATAAATGAAAGCTGAGAAACGCCTTGAAGTTGTAAATTACTTTCCAGAGTAAAATAAAGATCCAAGTTCGGCCACCTGTAGCTGAGCTTGACTTCGACAGATTTCGTTCATAATTGGCACCCTTGAAGATAGGCATCCATTGAGCAAGGTGTGCAAGTTTCATGCAAATCCCTTGATAGCAAACAAGAAAAAAAAATTGGCCAAAAAAAAAAAAGAAAAAAAAAAGAAAAAAAAAAAAAAAAAATACATATAAATATATTGCACATACATATTACAATTATTACAAGAGTTTGTGCTTCTACAGCACATAGACATTTTAGTTGACACATGTGTTTCCTGAGATTATTTGAGAATGTTGAACATTCGTTGCATAATACGTTGTGTATTTTTTTTCTTCTTTTCTGTTTAGGGTGTGATGGTGAAACTTGGACCAGTTGCAGCCCTTTCTATAACCATTTCATAAAAAAATTTATAAGCAAATTGAACAACTTTTAATTTAGTGTGATAAGCCCCCTTAAATTGAATGTCGCCTTATATTATTACGGGGGGGGGGGGGGGGGGGGGGGGATAGAGGGGGAGGGTCTCTTTCATCTATTATACTATCAAAGTGTAGCCTCTATCCCCGTCTCTCTAACCCTGTAACTTTCTAACAAAAATAACTAACCCGGACGTAGGTTCGAACCCTCATCACGGCCCTTGTGGATTTGTTCTATCTCTCCCCTCCGTAACTCTCAGAATATGTCATAAAGAATTCAAGGTCATCGTTTTCGAGAGAAAAATGAAGGGACTCGGCCGGCAACCTTTCACCAATGTTGTGGTGGTGGTGGTTGTGTCACAGTTGGGCTCGACCTTCTCTTGAATAATAGGACCGACCACGAGTAGCCTATGTGCGTCCCATACCCCAGACCAACCATTTTGCAAAATTGGGTTAGGATAGCACTAAGTATCTGGCCTCCAGCCTCATAGACACAACCTAACAGACAATCTTTATCTATCTTTTACTTCATTATAATCAAAATGCTACAATAATGTAAGAACTCTAGTGTAAACAAAAAATATAAAAATACGCACATGACCAAATTCTAACACTTAACAAATTACGGACTAAAGTTCCGAAGATTTAACCTAAATCAAACATGTTTTACGATGCTAAAATTAAAAGTTAATAACTTGACTCGTCTCTACACTGCCGGCCCCCCTCCCCCCCCCCCGCGTGTAGTGTTGCCAACGGCAACTACGTCAATGGTTATTGTAAGCCTTCAGTCCCCAGAGATGTTTTAATATACGTAAGGTAATTTCTTTTTAGAAAACCTTCCCCCCCCCCCCGAAAAAAAAGGAGGCCAAATTAACCTCCTTCTAGAGGTGTTGCAGCAGCCCGTCCTCCTAAGGCTTCCAATCGTCAAGAAAACGATGGACTTAGAATCCATTCCTAACCTACCAGAGGACCCATAACAGAAAACGGGACAGTACGTCACTGTTTAGAGTCGCTTTAATTTTCTAGTAGGAAAATTTTTGGCCTTATATAACGCATACGAGCCAGAAGCGACTTTCTTTGAGAGAAAAATGGAAGATCAGACGACGACATCCATTTACACTTTTCTTTACGATCTTCATTGATATATACTATATATATTGTTACAAAATTATCATCAAAACTTCCGAGAAGTAACGTACGACGAAGATTAAGCCACCCAAAAGGTGGCACGGGCATGAATAGCCAGTAAGTGGAGGCTTTTCTGAGCCATTACCAGTATCAATAGATGATACTGGAGATCTGTGGAGGTGCGATTGCACCCTGCGTGACGGGAGATGTCTCCCGTGAAGTAACGTACGAAGAAGATTATGAAGATTAAGCCACCCAAGAGATGGTACGGGCATGAATAGCCTGTAAGTGGTGGCCCTTTTGAGCCATTTCCAGTATCAAGAGCTGATACTGGAGATCTGTGGAGGCGCGACTGCATCCTGCGTGACGTGACGGGAGATGTCTCCCGGACCAAGTGGTGACCAGATGGTGGAAGTAAAGTACGTCGCGGCGCTCATAATATAAAGAGATAAATTTTAAGAAAAAGTTTACGGAAAACATTTATATTATCGTTTGTAAAATACTCAATAAACAATAAAATATTTGTAAACACTCTTTAAAAATATATAATACAATTTAAATCTTTTTGTTGATTTTCTTACATATCTATAATTAAATGCTATATAAATCTTGAAGCTATATTCGTAATTAAAGAGGAAAAAATATAGACAAAAATTGACTACTAATAGCAAACTAAATTATATTGTTTTTTTACGAAGCATAGCAAGAGATCCTGGGTGTGTAGCAAGTGAACATTGGAGCCTAGCGAGAGAGCCTGGGAGTGTAGTAAGAGAATCTGCTTGATACCTGCTTGATGGGGTTCTGGGATTTCTTCCACTCCCCAAGCCCGGCCCGAGGCCAGGCTTGACATGTCAGAGCTTGGTCCACAAGACTGTTGCTTGAAGCGGTCTGCAGGCCCACATACTAGCCACAGCCCGGTTGGTCCGGCCCTTCTTGAAGAAAACTATTTAGCTTTATCTTCAAGATGTCCATGGTGGTTCCGGCAATATTTCATATACTCGCTGGGAGGATGTTGAACAATCGTGGGCCTCTGGGACGCGAGCAGCCTCGTCCAACAACCTGGTTGACCAGTCCAGCAACGAGGAGGCCTGGTCGACGACCGGGCCACGGGGTCGCTGAGCCCCGGAAGCTCCTCAAGGTAACCTCTGATGTTTATACAGTGTTCTCTGATTGTGCTTATGGCACCCATGCTGTTCACCTGGGAGCGTAGCACGAGAACATGGGAGTGAGAGAGTTCCCCGGCATTCTGGGAGCAGGTCCCATGTTACCTCAGTAAGGGTGGAATGTTTCGGAATTAAATTCGGAATTTGAAAACAATTTAATTGAAAATCGTTCTTGAATCTGTGAGTGTTTGTGTTTTGAGTGCCTCTCCCTCCCCCCCCCCCCCCCCCTTCGCGTAGTTTTGCCAACGGCAATTACGTCAATGGTTATCGTAAGCCTTCAGTCCCCAGAGCTGCTTTAATATACGTAAGGTAATTTCTTTTTAGACAAGCTCTTCCATCCCCCCCCCCCCCAAAAAAAAATGGAGGCCAAATTAACGTCCTGCTGGAGGTGTTGCAGCAGCCCGTCCTCCTAAGGTTTCCCAGCTTAAAAAAAACGGTGACATGTGCCTTCCCTAACCTAGGGGAGGACTAATAACAGAAAACGAGACAGTTCTTCACTTTAGCGAGGCGCTTCCAGTTTCAAGTACGACAATTTCCAAAGGTACTTCCTACGAGCGAAAAGCGACAGTTTTCAATAGAAGACAACGTGACAAGATGACCATAGCCCTTTAAAGTTGTCTTCAAGGTTTTCGGTAATAAAATATATATTTATTGTTTGAAAATTTTAACATGTTCTGAATCCGTTAGTTACAAGCGGCACTCATTATTTAATTAGATTAAATGGTAAGCTAAGAATTGACCAGAAACGTTTGTAAAATCATTTGTAAATTACTTAATAAACAATAAAACTTTTAAAATTTTCTTTTATAAATATATATTAAAAAATTTATTCAATCATTATGTAATCTTTATATAGCGAATAATTATATATATAATTAGCTTGAAACAGTTATCGTATTAGAAAAGGAAAAAATATAGAAACAAAAATTCACTTCTATAGTAAACTAAATTATATTGGTTATTTACGACGCATTTCAAGAGAACCTGGGAGTGAAGCGTGACAGCCTGGGAGTGTAGCGAGAGAACATGGGAGTGCAGCGATAGAACATGGGAGAGTTGCAAGAGAGCCTGGGAGTGGGGCAAAGAGTGTATCGAGTGAGCATGGGAGTGTAGCAAGAGAACGTGGGAGCGAAGCCAGAGAGCCTTGGAGTGAAGCGAGAGCGCCTGGGAGTGTAGCGAGAGCGCCTGGGAGTGTAGCGAGAGAGCCTGGGAGTGTAGCGAGAGAGCCTGGGAGCTTGAAGGAAATAATACCCTGGATAGACCTTGGCGAGATTAGAATTTTTTTATTTTTATTTACCATTTTATGCAAGTTGCATTGAGAGATGACCCCAAGCCGCCTATAACTAATGCCTATGACCGCCTATAACCACCCAAACCTCGTACCCCGAACTACCAATCACCAAATTATAGATTCTACGAAACCTATACATCCAAAACTTTTTCTCAATTTTCCACTCCGAAAAAAAACGCAACTCTTGGCCTAACCAGAAGCGTACGAACCCAACCAACCCCCCCAACCCCATCGTGGCTTATGCATATCAAAACGTCAGTATTATGGCGCTTTAATTTGTAAGAACACGTCCCATTTATTAACGGATTAGTCGACTCCGTCATAAATGTGACGTATTGAGACAAGAGGACTAAGCACAAGAAGTTGACATTTAAAAGAAAAAGACTTTCCTTCAACAGAGGACACACGGGGAGGGGGGTGGGGGGAAGGTTGGCGTGCATCAACCACCCTGTTTCAGCACACAGGTCATGTAATAGGTGGTTGACAGGTCATGTAACAGGCGCTTGACAGGACTTAAAGTGCTCATCAATAAGCCGTCAAAACAACGGGTGACAGAAATATGGAAATAGCCAGACAGGCACAGACAGATTCCCCCCCCCCCCTGTTATCGTTCATATTAATAATAACAACAACAATGAGACAATTGTAATTGTAATTACAATTTTAATCATAATGAGAAAATCAGTATATAAGCCCAGATGAAGCTTCGACCCAGTACACACTGGGAACTCATCCTCATCACATAGTTTCCACTCATTTCCTCATTGATTCATCACATGGACGCGATTTCTTTGCACAATAATCATAAAACTACTTTAAACATTAATTATATTAGATACCAATTAATTTAATAAATTAATAAATATAATGATAATCAACTTAGCTGCTTCTCAAGCCGGATCCACTACACGAACGCCGAGGCCCAAACTGGATTACTGACTGACGAACGCTGGCTTGCGCGCTCCCTCAGCGGCGGTGCCGCTTCAACCAACAAATGAGAGCTATTTGTACCTCCTTGCTCGGGTTCATGCTCTATTACACCTTGGATCATGTCAGAAGCTTCTAGAGCACATGATACGACGCTTGTTAACTACTGGACTAGGCGGTGAATGACGCCGTTAACTGTCTCGACCTTCCTCCTCGGAAGCGACGGCACCTGTGTAAATGACGCGTTAGCGATGATGCCAGATATCCTTATATTGCAACCCTGAGAATAACTAGTACATTGTTTAAATACATAAATACTGTACCTACTAGACGAGCAACATTAATCTGGTTTAATGCATTTGTTCATATACATTATTAACAGCCTCAAGAACCAGTCAAACTGCCTTAAAGAGCCAGGATTGAACAAGCAGTTACGCAACTACCTTCGACCCGATATACAGCTTTCGGGAGTTGTTTGCTGTTTTGGTTGCCAGGTGGTGTGGGCGTCCCTGCCCTACCAGTTTTGTTGCCTGCCTGGCTGCGTTGACGTGGCAGTTCTAACATGGGGGGCTGTCTTCCTCCTGTTCGGCGTGTGAACTCCGTGGGCCTGGAGTTCACTTGTAAGGCTGGTTATCCGACCATCGAGATGGTGTTGTGTGACTTGCTTCGTGTCCCGGTGGAAGCTGTTTACGGTGTGGAGCTAGTTACGGCCCATCGGGTTGTTATTAAGTTCGTGGGGGAGGACGAGTACCGGGACTTCCTCCGTCGGTACGGGGGGCGTACGTTGCCGTTGCCAGACGATGCCGGCTCTGTGGCGATTTCGGACCGCAGTTGTGCCCTGACTTATGTCAGTATCCATGGTGCGCCCCTGGAATTCCCTGATGACCTCCTCCGGTGTTACTTCGGAGGTTTTGGTACTGTTGTCAGCGTGCAGGTGAACACGCTCTCCTCGGGGCGGTATGCTGGGAGGCGTACAAACATTCGCACGTTGGGGATGCGCCTGCGGTCGGATATACCTTCTTCTGTCCGGCTTATGGGGTACTACGTCCGGGTGTATTATGCCCGGCAGCCTCGTACCTGTTTCCGGTGTGGCCTGTTGGGGCATCAGGCTGCCGGGTGCTCTGCGGCCCCTGCTGCTCCTGTCAACTTGTTCCGCGACGAGGATTTCCCGCCGCTCCCTCTGGAGGCAGTGTCCGGTGATGTTGATGAGGTGGTGCGCGTCCTGTCTGCTGCTGCAGCTTCCCCGGCGGCGCATGCCGTTCCTCCGGTTGTTGCCGTCCCTCCTCCGGTTCTTGAGGTACCGTCGGTTGGTCTGCTTGATCCTGTCGCTGTTCCAGCTGCTCCCGTGGGCCTTCCTGGAGCCCCCTGTGTGACGTCGCTGTCTTCTCCCTCGTCTTCTGATGCTGCGCCTGGCCCTGTGTCCGTGACTCGGGTCCCGGATGTGCTGGGTGCTGAGGTGGCTGCGGAGCCTCCTGCTGTGTGTGGCCCAGTTCCCCCTGTGATAGAGGCTGCTGCCGTCCTGGCGTCGGTTCCTTCGGCTCGTGGTAACCGTGTTTCTGGGTCACTTACCGGCTCTGATGATATCCGGCCGGTGCCCAAACGTTCCCGGCGTTCGTCTTCTTCCTTCTTCTTGTTCTTGTCTTGTCCTTACTCTCATGGTGGGTAGAGTAAATAGTTCCGTGATTTGGGTGTTCATGGTAGGTCGCTCTATTCTTATGTGAATTGCCTCAAGAATTTGTAATCTTCTTGAATCTTGGGTTTTGTCTATTATGCAAGTATTCTTGTTCAACATTTCTCTTGTTAGAGTAATGTCATGGGCTTGTCTCATGTGATTCCTAGGGGCACCAGATTGAAGATGGCATGTCAAACGCCTCGTCAGCTTGGTCGACGTCATACCTATGTACTTACATTGAAGGTTACATCCTTCGTGGGGGCAAGTGTACATGTATACAACGCTTGACTGCTGTAGAGGGTTCTCCGTCGGCTTCGGGCTGTTTTTGATAAGGAGTTCGGAAGTCTTCTTGGTTTTGTAGAATATTATCAGGTTTATGTTTTGGTTAGGAGTAGTGCTTTTTACTCCTTTACGGATTATTTCTTTCATTATTCTTTCCTCTTTTATATGTTCACTGTGCATGGTTGATTTGTAATATAATTTTATTGGGGGTGTTGTGGTTTCTGTTCTAGGTTCTGAATTATACCAACGGTCCAAGTGTCTTCTTATAGCAGCGTTTATTTCCGCGTTGCTATATCCGTTGTTCACCAATACCTGAGTTACTCTTTCAAACTCTCTACTCACGTTGCTCCATTCAGAGCAGTGGGTAAGCGCTCGACGAATATAAGCATTGAGAACACTGGCTTTGTATCTTTGGGGGCACTCACTTCTACCGTTCAGGCATAATCCTATGTTGGTGGGCTTGGTATAAACGTTGGTGCTTAAAGAGGTTCCTGTTTTTGTTATTAGTACATCCAAGAATGGCAGACTGTTATTTTCACTATTTTCATGTGTAAATCGGAGTACTGACTCTCTCTCTAGGTGTCTTTTTAGGTCAATTAGTTCATCTGAGTCTTTTACTATTACGAATATGTCATCTACATAACGGCAGTATACAGTTGGTTTTTGTCTGCTACTGAAGACCCTATCTTCGATGGTTCCCATATAAAAATTAGCAAATAAAACTCCTAAGGGGGAGCCCATTGCTACTCCGTCTATTTGTAAATACATGTCTCCTTGTGGACTGATGAAAGGGGCTTCCTTTGTACATGCTTCGAGAAGACTTTTCAAGTGTGGCTCAGGTATGTCTAATTTGGGGGTGCTCTCGTCTCTGTATACTCTGTCCAGTATCATTCCTATGGTTGTGTCGACTGGGACGTTGGTAAAAAGGGATTCAACGTCCAGGGAAGCGATGATTCCATCGGGCTGGGTAGATTTGATCAATTCTAGGAAATTTGCTGATGATTGTAGACTAAACTTGGAGTGTATGGAGTTAGAGAGAGAGAGCCAGTACTCCGATTTACACATGAAAATAGTGAAAATAAGTCTGCCATTCTTGGATGTACTAATAACAAAAACAGGAACCTCTTTAAGCACCAACGTTTATACCAAGCCCACCAACATAGGATTATGCCTGAACGGTAGAAGTGAGTGCCCCCAAAGATACAAAGCCAGTGTTCTCAATGCTTATATTCGTCGAGCGCTTACCCACTGCTCTGAATGGAGCAACGTGAGTAGAGAGTTTGAAAGAGTAACTCAGGTATTGGTGAACAACGGATATAGCAACGCGGAAATAAACGCTGCTATAAGAAGACACTTGGACCGTTGGTATAATTCAGAACCTAGAACAGAAACCACAACACCCCCAATAAAATTATATTACAAATCAACCATGCACAGTGAACATATAAAAGAGGAAAGAATAATGAAAGAAATAATCCGTAAAGGAGTGAAAAGCACTACTCCTAACCAAAACATAAACCTGATAATATTCTACAAAACCAAGAAGACTTCCGAACTCCTTATCAAAAACAGCCTGAAGCCGACGGAGAACCCTCTACAGCAGTCAAGCGTTGTATACATGTACACTTGCCCCCACGAAGGATGTAACCTTCAATGTAAGTACATAGGTATGACGTCGACCAAGCTGACGAGGCGTTTGACATGCCACCTTCAATCTAGTGCCACGAGGAATCACAAGAGACAAGCCCATGACATTACTCTAACAAGAGAAATGTTGAACAAGAATACTTGCATAATAGACAAAACCCAAGATTCAAGAAGATTACAAATTCTTGAGGCAATTCACATAAGAATAGAGCGACCTACCATGAACACCCAAATCACGGAACTATTTACTCTACCCACCATGAGAGTAAGGACAAGACAAGAACATATCGATGCCAACACAGAAGACAATGTCCAACATAACAGGCCAATTACACTGGATTAATCTTTGTGTTTAGATAGGAGATGCCTCGTATGGGCCAATAAGCCTTCTGCAGCCCCTATGTTTATCCCTTATGTATCCCCGCATGTTTTCACCTTCATTGTATTATCACCTGACCTAATGCGGGTATAAAATCAACTAGTATTGTAAGATCTGTTCACTTGAGAATGAACCATGGAGGTTCGAAACGTCGTGCAAATTATACAAATAAGTGTAATACACTCTATAGTAAATCACTTCTTTTCTTCACCTTAAAAGTACGAAAATGAGTTTTGGAGAACTCCTATTTCAATTAAGCCCTGATGCTAAGAAAATAGTTAGAGGGATAGAAGCCCTAAACCAGAAAATAATAAATACAGAATATGCGGTCATATTCAATGAAACATGTTTAATATATGTAAACAAACCCGCCAGAGATTGTACAAAAGATGTACAGGTTCGTAAGTGCTTGCGTAACTGCTTCGTGAATAAAGGGGCCAGATTCACGAAGTAGTTATGCAAGCACTTACGAACCTGTGCACCTTTCCTCAATCTTTGGCGGTTGAGGAAAGATGTATTCACTTAGTTGTTGTGCTTGTGGGGGTTGAGCGTTGGTCTTTCGGCCCGCCTCTCAACTGTCAATCAACTATTGCTGACGTTTGTCAACAATAGGTCCTTGTAAGGGCAGATGAACACTAAAATACACAATAAACATGTATATGTGTATATAGGCATATACACATACACCATAGGCAGTGTGTGTATGTGTATTTAGGACGCTGAGGGATGAATAGTGAGTCGAGGAGGGGTAACTGGTATAAACAGGCCTTATAGACCTTACCATAACTTTATGACAACACCGCGTGCTGAGTTTGCATATGTTCCTTTGGCCTAACTGATTAAAGAGACTTGTTGCTTAATTTAAGACGTTGCTGAGGGGAGTCTGTGTGACAAAATTTAATATTGAATGCAAATTTAATGGAACTATTATATTAGGCAGTTTAATTTGCCTTGTTATAGGCTGTTGCTTAAATTGAATGTCGCCTTATATTATTACTGGGGGGGGGATAGAGGGGGAGGGTCTCTTTCATCTATTTTACTATCCTAGTGTAGCCTCTATCCTCGTCTCTCTAACCCTGTAACTTTCTAACAAATTAACTAACCCGGACGTAGGTTCGAACCCTCATCACGGCCCTTGTGGATTTGTTCTTTCTCTCCCCTCCGTAACTCTCAGAATATGTCATAGAGAATTCAAGGTCATCGTTTTCGAGAGAAAAATGAAGAGATTCGGCCGGCAACCTTTCACCAATGTTGTGGTGGTGGTGGTTGTGTCACAGTTGGGCTCGACCTTCTCTTGAATAATAGAACCTACCACGAGCAGCCTATGTGCGTCCCATACCCCAGACCAACCATTTTGCAAAATTGGGGTAGGATAGCACTATATATCTGGCCTCCAGCCTCATAGAGACATGTTCGCCATACAACAGGCATTCGCATATGTGATTGCACAAAACACTCAAAATGCAATCATACACACAGACTCAAAAGCTGCACTTCAAATACTAGGACAAAAACAGTGGAAAGATAATTTGGAAATAATTACCACCATTTTGTATCTTGGAGCAGTCGCTAAAGGCAAAGGCCTCAACATAACTTTAAACTGGATCCCATCCCATATTGGAATCCCATTAAATGAAAAAGCTGATGAAATTGCTAAATTGGCAACTCGTCATCCAGTGATACATAAAACAATTCAACCCAGCCTAGAGAACATAAAAATCATCATCACCAAAAAACTCTCACATCTCAACAAAGCCGACCTACACCAGAGAATAGCTGAAGGTTCGCCATCTGCAACATGGTATCTTCAGGCAACCAAATTAGAAAGGTTAAATATCCCAAAAGGAATCCACAGGGAAATAGCAGTTAGGCTATATAGACTACGTCTAGGTTACAGATGCAACTGGGAGATTGGTGAACCCCGACAGAGAGAGTGCATCTTCTGCCAAACTGTCACAGAAAAGCCATTACTTCACTATCTTCTGGAATGTGAAGCAACCAATGACCTTAGAAGAGCTTTAAGAGTTCCTGAATCATGCAGTGGCCATCCTGAAGCCATCAACACAGCCACTCTCCTGGTCAACAAAGGTGTCCAGCAGCTGGACACCCTCATAAAGACTGTGAAGCAGTATCCTCCCCCACGATAACAGCTTGATGGTTAAATGCAACCTCAGAACACTGGGAAAAAAAAAAAAAATTGTACCACTTACGAGCTATTCATGCCCGTGCCACCTCTTGGGTGGCTTGGGTGGAGGTGGGGTCCCTCGATTGTTTCAAGCACGGGTTGGACAAGTATATGAGTGGGATTGGGTGGTTATAGAATAGGAGCTGCCTCGTATGGGCCAATAGGCCTTCTGCAGTTACCTTTGTTCTTATGTTCTTATGTAATCTTTATCAATCAATCAATCGTTAGCAGTGAGATCACCATCTGATCACCATTTGGTCCGGGAGACATCTCCCGTCACGCAGGGTGCAGTCGCACCTCCACAGATCACCAGTATCATCTATTGATACTGGAAATGGCTTAAAAGGGCCACCACTTACGGGCTATTCATGCCTGTGCCACCTTTTGGGTTGCTTCATCTTAACACATTCATAAGGGAGACATCTCCCGTCATGCAGGGTGCATTCGCACCTCCACAGATCTCCAGTATCAGCTCTTGATACTGGTAATGGCTTAAAAGGGCCACCACTTACGGGCTATTCATGCCCGTGCCACCTTTTGGGTGGCTTAATCTTCATCAATCAATCATCAATCATAGAGACACACCATTTGGTCACCACTTGGTCCGGGAGACATCTCCCGTCACGCAGGGTGCAGTTGCGCCTCCACAGTTCTCCAGTATCATCTTTTGATACTGGTAATGGCTCGAAAGGGCCACCACTTACGGGCTATTCATGCCCGTGCCACCTCTTGGGTGGCTTAATCTTTATCAATCAATCAATCATAGAGACAACCTAACAGACAATCTTTATCTCTCTTTTACTTCATTATAATCAAAACGCTACAATAATGTAAGAACTCTAGTGTAAACAAAAAATATAAAAATACGCACATGACCAAATTCTAACACTTAACAAATTACGGACTAAAGTCCCGAAGATTTAACCTAAATCAAACATGTTTTATGATGTTAAAATTCAAAGTTAATAACTTGACTCGTCTCTACACTCTGCCCTCCCCCCCCCCCTGGGAGCCGGTCGGCCGAGCGGACAGCACGTTGGACTTGTGATCCTGTGGTCCTGGGTTCGATCCCAGGCGCCGGCGAGAAACAATGGGCAGAGTTTCTTTCACCCTGTGCCTCTGTTACCTAGCAGTAAAATAGGTACCTGGGTGTTAGTCAGCTGTCACGGGCTGCTTCCTGGGGGTGGAGGCCTTGTCAAGGACCGGGCCGCGGGGACACTAAAGCCCCGAAATCGAATCAAGATAACCACCCTGTGTAGTGTTGCCAACGGCAACTACGTCAATGGTTATTGTAAGCCTTCAGTCCCCAGAGCTGTTTTAATATACGTAAGGTAATTTCCTTTTAGACAAGTTCCCCCCCCCCATACAAGGAAAGGCAGCCAAATTAAGGTCCTGCTGGAGGTGTTGCAGCAGCCTTGGACTTAGAATCCATTCCTAACCTACCAGAGGACCCATAACAGAAAACGGGACAGTACGTCACTGTTGAGAGTCCCTTTAATTTTCTAGTAGGAAAATTTTTGGCCTAATATAACGCACACCAGCCAGAAGCGACGTTCATGAGAGAAAAATGGAAGATCAAACGACGACAGCGATTTGCACTCATCTTTACGATCTTCAATGATATATACTATATATATATATTACAAAAAAATTTCAAGATGAAGTCACTGTAACGTATGTCGCTGCGCTCATAATATAAAGACATAAATTTTAAGAAAAAGTTAAAAAAAAAACATTTATATTCCCGTTATATTCAAGGGAAGTCACATTTCACCGTGTTTTTTTTTAAGCTGGGAAGCCTTAGGAGGACTGGCTGCTGCAACACCTCCAGAAGGACGTTAATTTGGCCTCCTTTTTTTGGGGGGGGGAAGAGCTTGTCTAAGAGGGAATTATCTTACGTATATTAAAACAGCTCTGGGGACTGAAGGCTTACAATAACCATTGACGTAGTTGCCGTTGGCAACACTACGTGGGGGGGGGGGACTCAATACACAAATACTCGCTGATATAAAAATATTTTTAAATTAAATTGCTCTCAAATTACTAGTTGAATTTTGAAACATCTTCAAATTCCACCCTTACTGAGGAAACATGGGACCTGCTCCCAGAATTTATACCCATTGTTTCGTGTTCTGTCTTGATATTGCATTTGATTTGCAATATCTTTCCAGCCGGCAATTGACACCAAGTGCCCTCGACATCCATTCATTTCCCACTCCCTTTCTTGGAAGAATGCCACATATGATCGGGATTCATCCCTTGCTCCTAACGAATTCAATGGCTGTCCTGAATCTCTGTTCCTCACTCCTAACTCGCCCAACATCATTACCCCCTGCACTAATACAAATAATGGTTTTTTTTTCCCATTTCCCATCATAATATCATTCATGTTTCCAACAATATCACCAATTCCAGTTCCCGGATAGCAAACCTTTAATCTGTTCCCCCTATCTCTGGCACAAAACGTTCTGTCTAAATACCTCACCTGAGAATCTCCCACAACCAAAATTCGCTTCGGTACCTCCTTAACTTTCTTAGCAGCCTGAGGAGCCTGCACTCTGCCGCTCCTCGCTGATTTCCGTTCTGAGTGAACTGCAGGCTCACCACAGCACTCGTCCTCCAACACGGCAAATGAATTTGCTGTCCTTAGGGCGTCTGTAGGTGGCCTTGTCAAGGCCTTCTTAAGACCCCTGTCCTTCACGACTCTCTACGATGAGGTCCCGTCAACACTGGCCTCCTCCTTCGTTTCCTCCCAAAGTCTCAGCCGTCGTACCTCCTCCTGCAGGGAATCCATCTCTGCTTTCAGAGCTCCAACCATACTCACCAATTTGCAGGGGGTAATGATGTTGGACGAGTTAGGAGTGAGGAACTAATACAGAGATTCAGGACAGCTATTGAATTAGTTAGGAGCAAGGGAGGAATCCCGATCATATGTGGCAAAGCAAATCGGACACTTGGATTTATTAATCGCAGTGTTAGTAACAAGACACCTGGTGTGGTTCTCAAGCTATATCTTGCTCTAGTTAGGCCCAATTTAGATTATGCAGTTCAGTTTTGGTCGCCATATTATAGAATGGATATAAATTCACTTGAACGTGTCCAGCGTAGGATGACTAAGTTAATTCCCCAAATTAGAAATCTTTCATATGAAGAAAGATTAACAAAGCTTAAGTTGCATTCACTGGAAAGGCGAAGAGTTAGGGGTGACATGATAGAGGTTTACAAGTGGGTGAATGGACATAACAAAGGAGATATTAATAGAGTATTAAAAGTATCAACCCAAGACAGAACACGAAACAATGGGTATAAATTGGATAAGTTTAGATTTAGGAAAGACTTGGGTAAATACTGGTTCAGTAACAGGGTTGTTGATTTGCGGAACCAATTACCACGTAACGTGCTGGAGGTGGGGTCCCTCGATTGTTTCAAGCGCGGGTTGGACAAGTATATGAGTGGGATTGGGTGGTTATAAATAGGAGCTGCCTCGTATGGGCCAATAGGCCTTCTGCAGTTGCCTTTGTTCTTATGATCTTATGTTCTTCCAAGAAAGGGAGTGGGAAATGAATGGATGTCGAGGGCACTTGGTGTCAATTGCCGGCTGGAAAGATATTGCAAATCAAATGCAATATCTTTCATAGACAACTGGGAACACTTTTATGGAAGAAATGAAATGTATGCTCGTGATGGGGTGCATCTATTGAGGGCTGGGGTTGTTGCAGTTGCGAACTCGTTGGAACCAGTGGTTAGAGGTGTTTGTTTGCGTTTAAACTGTTAGTAGATAGTGGTATGGGAATTGATTTGGAGGAAGGAGGTAATAAAAGTATGTGTTCCTGGGAGAAAAGAATTGGCAAAATGATCAGGGAAAGAAAAGAGCCTCAAAATAACAATTCACTTAGGATATATTACACTAACAGTAGAAGTCTAAGAAATAAAATAAACGAATTAAATGCTCTTGTCTGCACAGAAAAAATAGATAATATCGCGCTTACCGAAATGTGGATGAATGTAGAAAATAGAGAACTATTAGCTGAATATCAAATAGATGGATTTAAACTATTTCACACAGATAGATATATTAGACGAGGAGGGGGAGTAGCCATATACATTAGGGACAATTTGAAATGTAGTCTCAAAGAGGCAATCAAGTCTGAGCCATACACAGAAACTATTTGGATAGAATTAAACGCAAAAGCAAATAATATTATAATAGGAGTTATATATAGGCCACCAAATTTAGAGAGAATGGAAGCAAAGCATCTATGGGATGGAATATCAAGAGCTTCTAGAACTAACAGTATTTATGTCATGGGTGACTTTAATTTTAGTTGAATAAACTGGGTGAACAAAACAGGGAATAGTGAAGCAGAAGATTTTCTAGAATTAATTGACGATTGCTTTCTTACGCAAAACATTAAGGAACCAACGCGGGGAAATAATATTTTAGATTTAGTGTTAACTAACAGGGAAACACAAATTAATGACATCGAAATAGGGAGTGAGCTAGGGAACAGTGATCACAAAGTAATCAGATTTAGCATAGAATGGAATAGACCTGAAGGAGAAAATTCTGTCAAAGTGCCAGATTTTCGAAAAGCTGATTTTAATAGCCTAAGAATTTTTTTTGGTCAAATAGATTGGAAAGTCTTGGGTATGGGGTGTGGGCCGGTCTTAGAGCGAGACATGAACCCAGCGATAGGTAACGTAAAAGGGGATTTCGATGTGGATTTAATATATAGCTTATTTAAGAATATTCTAAACAAAGCACAGGAACGTAGTATACCACATAAATTGAATAGATCGAATACTAATGACCCAAAGTGGATAACAAATAATTTAAAGAACCTTATAGGTAAAAAGAGAGCTTGGTACTAAAGGATTAAGAATGGGGAAGTCAGTTTAGAACAGGAATTCATACAACTGGTTAGAAATGTTAAAAAAGAGATTAGAAAAGCAAAAAGAAACTATGAAGAAGCAGAGCAAGCAAAGTCAAATCCTAAAGGTTTTTTTCAGTTATATCGAACTAAGACTAGGGAAAGGATAGGTCCATTAAAATCTGAGACAGGTCAAATAACGGATAATGACAAGGAAATGAGTAGTATTTTTAACAAATATTTTATATCTGTATTTACTAAAGAGGAACTTAACAATATGCCTTCAGTCGAACAAGTATATGTGGGTGGGGACGAGGACAGGTTGACTAGTTTAGCAGTTACCAGGGAGGATGTAATTAAACAAATAGTTAAACTCAAACCAAACAAATCCCCAGGGCCGGATGAAGTGTTTGCCAGGGTGCTTATAGAATGCAAAGAGGAGCTTTGCTACCCACTGTCTACCATATTTAATAAATCAATACAATTAGGCAGAGTGCCAGAGTTATGGAAAGTTGCTAATGTGATACCAATTTTTAAGAAAGGAAACAGATCACTTGCGTCAAACTATTGACCAATTAGCCTAACGTCAATTGTGGGAAAGTTACTTGAATCGATAATTGCAAATAAAATTCGCCTTCATCTTGAAAAACACAAATTAATAAATGAGTCGCAACATGGTTTTACAAATGGCCGTTCAAGATTAACAAATTTGCTATCTTTTTATTCCAGCATAGTTGAGGCAGTTAATAGTGGTAAAAGGATCAATGCATGAATGTGGGCCGTTTAATCCATTGATTAAAAGGATCAATGCATGAATGTTCGTAATAAGGCAAATAGGAAACTCGGATTTATTAATCGAAGCGTTAGTAACAAGACACCTGGTGTGGTTCTTATTTAAGCAATATCTTACTCTGGTTAGGCCCCATTTAGATTATGCAGTTCAGTTTTGGTCGCCGTACTATAGAATGGATATAAGTTCACTTGAACGTGTCCAGCGTAGGATGACAACGTCAATTCCCCAAATTAGAAGTCTTTCATATGAAGAAAGATTAATAAAGTTACTTGAATGACCAATTGTGGTGAGACTGCAGATAGCGCAAAATTGAAAGCAACGATGAGCAAGGAAGCGCAGGCCCCTCAGAGAGTAAAGGAAGTACCTAAGCAAACCTTAGTTGTGGGAGATTCCCAGATAAGGTATTTCGATAGAACGTTTTGTGCTAGAGATGGGGGGAGCAGGTTAAGGGTTTGCTGTCCCGGAGCTGGCATTGGTGATATTGTAAACAACATGAATGATGTTATGGCTGGAGGTGGGAGCGGTCCCATTATTTGCATTGGCATGGGGGGAGGTGGCGTTGGTCGGGTTGGGGGTGGGGAGATGATTCGGGGGTATAGGGCAGCCGTAAAATTGGTTAGGAGCAAGGGAGGAGTCCCGATCATGTGTGGCGTTCTTCCGGGAGGGGGAGTGGGGGTGGGTGGATGTCGGGGGCACTTGGTGTCGGTTGCCGGCTGGAAAGATGTTGCGGGTCGGGTGCGGTGTCTTTCGTGGACAATTGGGAACACTTCTGTGGGGGAGGTGGGGTGTGTGCTCGTGGTGGGGTGCATCTGTCGGGAGCTGGGGTTGTTGCTGTTGCGGGCTCGTTGGGGGAAGTGGTTGGAGGTGTTTGTTTGGGTTTGGACTGTTGGTGGGTGGAGGTATGGGAGTTGATTTGGAGGAGGGAGATGGTAGGGGTGTGTGTTTGTGGGAGAAAGGAGTTGGCGGGGTGATCGGGGAGGGAGAGGGTCCTCAGGGTAGCAGTTCACTTGGGGTGTGTTGCGCTGGCAGTGGGGGTCTGGGAAGTAAAATTGACGAGTTGGGTGCTCTTGTCTGCACGGAGAAAATAGATGTTGTTGCACTTGCCGAAACGTTGATAAGTGTGGAAGGTGGAGAACTGTTGGCTGAATGTCAGATAAATGGATTTGGGCTGTTTCACACAGATAGATGTATTGGACGAGGAGGTGGAGTGGCCATGTATGTTGGGGACAATTTGAAGTGTGGTCTCGGGGAGGGAATCGGGGCTGGGCCGCACACGGAGGCTATTTGGATGGGATTAGGCGAGGGGGCTGATGATGTTGTAATAGGAGTTATATGTGGGCCACCGAATTTGGACAGAGTGGGGGCGGGGCACCTGTGGGATGAAATGTCTAGAGCATCTGGATCTGACAGTGTTTGTGTCGTGGGTGACTTTAGTTTTGGCGGAGTGGGCTGGTTGAGCGGGGCAGGGGGTGGTGAGGCGGAAGATTCTCTGGAGTTGGTTGACGATTGCTTTCTTACGCAGCACGTTGGGGAGCCAGCACGGGAGGGTGATATTTTGGATTTGGTGTTAACTGACAGGGAAGCGCAGGTTGGTGGCGTCGAGGTGGGGAGTGGGCTGGGGAACGGTGATCGCAGGGAGATCGGATTTGGCATGGGGTGGGGTTGGCCAGTGGGAGAGGGTTCTGTTGGGGTGCCAGATTTTCGAAGAGCTGATTTTGGTGGCCTAGGAGTTTTTTTGGGTCAAATTGATTGGAGGGTCTTGGGTGTGGGATGAGGGCCGGTCTTGGAGCGAGACGTGGGCCCAGCGGTGGGTGACTTGGGTGGGGATTTCGATGTGGATTAAATGTGTGACTTATTTGAGAGTGTTCTGGGCAAGGCGCAGGAACGTAGTATGCCATACAAGTTGAGTAGATCGAATGCTGGTGACCCGGGGTGGATGGCAGGGAGTTTGAGGGGCCTTATGGGTGAAGGGAGAGCTTGGTGCAAAGGGATTGGGGGTGGGGAGGTCGCTTTAGAACGGGAGTTCGTGCAGCTGGTTGGAGATGTTCGGGGGGAGATGGGGAGAGCAGGGGGAAACTGTGGAGTTCGCATAGCGGGGCAGGCGGGGACGGGTCCTGGAGGGTTTTTTCGGTTGTGTCGTGCTGGGACTGGGGAAGGGATGGGTCCATTGAAGGCTGAGACGGGTCAAGTGGCGGATAGTGGTGGGGAGATGAGTGGTGTTTTTGATAGATATTTTGTGTCTGTGTTTACTAAAGAGGAACTTAGCAATGTGCCTTCGGCCGAGCAAGTTATATTATCATAGCAATATGGAAGTTGTAGTGAAGGACCTGGTGACTCTAGTGGGAGCCCTGAGGACAGAGTTGGACTCTCTGCGGGAGGAGGTGCGTCAGCTTAAAAAACAACGAGAAGTAACGAAGGAGGAGACCAGCAGTAAAGGGACCTCGTCTTGGAGAGTTGCGAAAGACAGGGGCCTTAAGAAGACTTTGATAAAGCCGCCTTCAAACGCCATAGCAACTTCAAATTCATTTGACGTTTTGGAGGACGAGTGCTGTGGAGAGACTGTGGATCGCGCAAAAGGGAAAGCAACGAAGAGAAAGGAAGCGCAGGCCCCTCAGAAAGTAAAGGAAGTACCTAAGCAAACATTAGTTGTGGGAGATTCCCAGATAAGGTATTTGGATAGAACGTTTTGTGCTAGAGATAGGGGGAACAGGTTAAGGGTTTGCTATCCCGGAGCTGGCATTGGTGATATTATAAACAACATGAATGATATTATGGCTGGTAATGGGAACAATCCCATTATTTGCATTAGCGTGGGAGGAAATGATGTTGGTCGAGTCAGGAGTGAGGAACTGATTCAGAGGTATAAAACAGCCATAGAGTTAGTTAGGAGCAAGGGAGGAATCCCGATCATATGTGGCATTCTTCCAAGAAAGGGAGTGGGAAATGAATGGATATCGAGGGCACTTGGTGTCAATTGCCGGCTGGAAAGATATTGCAAATCAAATGCAATATCTTTCATAGACAACTGGGAACACTTCTATGGAAGAAATGAAATGTATGCTCGTGATGGGGTGCATCTATCGAGAGCTGGGGTTGTTGCTGTTGCGAACTCGCTAGAAGAAGTGGTTAGAGGTGTTTGTTTGGGTTTAAACTGTTAGTAGATAGAGGTATGGGAATTGATTTGGAGGAAGGAGGTAATAAAAGTATGTGTTTGTGGGAGAAAGGAATTGGCAAAACGATCAGGGAAAGAGAAGGTCCGCAAAATAACAATTCACTTAGGGTATATTACACTAACAGTAGAAGTCTAAGAAATAAAATTAACGAATTAAATGCTCTTGTCTGCACAGAAAAAATAGATATTATTGCACTTACCGAAACGTGGATGAATGTAGAAAATAGAGAACTATTAGCTGAATATCAAATATATGGATTTAAACTATTTCACACAGATAGATATATTAGACGAGGAGGTGGAGTAGCCATATATGTTAGGGACAATTTGAAATGTAGTCTCAAAGAGGGAATCAAAACAGAGCCACACACAGAAACTATTTGGATTGAATTAAACGAAAAAGCTAATAATATTATAATAGGAGTAATATATAGGCCACCAAATTTAGACAGAATGGAAGCAAAGCATCTATGGGATGAAATATCTAGAGCATCTAGATCTAACAGTATTTATGTCATGGGTGACTTTAATTTTAGCGGAATAAACTGGTTGAACAAAACAGGGAATAGTGAAGCAGAAGATTTTCTAGAATTAATTGACGATTGCTTTCTTACGCAACACATTAAGGAACCAACACGGGAAAATAATATTTTAGATTTAGTGTTAACTAACAGGGAAACGCAAATTAATGACATCGAAATAGGGAGTGAGCTAGGGAGCAGTGATCACAAAGAAATCAGATTTAGCATAGAATGGAATAGACCAGTAGGAGAAAATTCTGTTAAAGTGCCAGATTTTCGAAAAGCTGATTTTAATAGCCTAAGAAATTTTTTGGGTCAAATTGATTGGAAAAGCTTGGGTATGGGGTGTGGGCCGGTCTTGGAGCGAGACATGAACCCAGCGATAGGTGACTTAAATGGGGATTTCGATGTGGATTCAATATATAACTTATTTAAGAATATTCTAAACAAAGCACAGGAACGTAGTATACCATACAAATTGAATAGATCGTATACTAATGACCCAAAGTGGATAACAAAGAATTTGAAGAACCTTATAGGTAAAAAGAGAGCTTGGTACAAAAGGATTAAAAATGGGGAGGTCACTTTAGAACAGGAATTCGTACAACTGGTTAGAAATGTTAAAAAAGAGATTAGAAAAGCAAAAAGAAACTATGAAGTTCGCATAGCAGGGCAAGCAAAGACAAATCCTAAAGGGTTTTTTCAGTTATATCGTACTAAGACTATGGAAAGGATAGGTCCATTAAAAACTGAGACAGGTCAAATAACAGATAGTGATGAAGAGATGAGTAGTATTTTTAATAAATATTTTGTATCTGTATTTACTAAAGAGGAACTTAACAATATGCCTTCAGCCGAACAAGTCTATGTGGGTGGGGACGAGGACAGGTTGACGAGTTTAGCAGTTACCAGGGAGGATGTTCTTAAACAAATAGTAAAACTCAAACCAAACAAATCCCCAGGGCCGGATGAAGTGTTTGCTAGGGTGCTTAAAGAATGCAAAGAGGAGCTTTGTGACCCACTGTCAACCATATTTAATAAATCAATAGAGTCAGGCAGAGTGCCAGAGTTTTGGAAAGTTGCTAATGTGATACCAGTTTTTAAGAAAGGAGATAGATCACTTGCGTCTAACTATCGACCAATTAGCCTAACGTCTATTGTGGGAAAGTTACTCGAATCTATAATAGCAAATAAAATTCGTCTTCATCTTGAAAAACATAAATTAATAATTGAGTCGCAACATGGTTTTATAAATGGCCGTTCATGTTTAACAAATTTGTTATCTTTTTATTCTAGCATTGTTGAGGCAGTTGATAGTGGTAAGGATTGCGATGTTGTATACCTTGACTTTAGCAAAGCTTTTGATACAGTGCCACATGAAAGACTGATTAAAAAAATAGTCTCATGGTATTGGGGGTGCTATATTAAGCTGGATTAGGGCATGGCTATACCAAAGGAAACAGAGAGTTAGTATAAATGGAATCAAGTCAGAGTGGGAAAATGTTGTAAGTGGAGTGCCTCAAGGCTCTGTCCTGGGACCTCTGTTGTTTATAATATATATAAATGATTTAGATTCAGGTTTGAGTAGCAACATTTGCAAATTTGCCGATGATACGAAAATCGGTAGGGAAATTAATTCGGAGGAGGACTCACTATCACTTCATGGTGATCTAGATAGGGTTTTGAAATGGTCAAAGGATTGGCAGATGCAGTTTAATGCTGATAAATGTAAAGTTCTGAGGTTAGGTAATGATGATAGAGTTACAAGATACGAGCTAGATGGTGTTGTGATTGCGAAGTCGGATTGCGAAAGGGATCTGGGAGTTATGATTAGTAAGAATTTAAAACAAAAGGATCAATGCATAAATGTTCGTAATAAGGCAAATCGGACACTTGGATTTATTAATCGCAGCGTTAGTAACAAGACACCTGGTGTGGTTCTCAAGCTATATCTTGCTCTAGTTAGGCCCCATTTAGATTATGCAGTTCAGTTTTGGTCGCCATATTATAGAATGGATATAAATTCACTTGAACGTGTCCAGCGTAGGATGACTAAGTTAATTCCCCAAATTAGAAATCTTTCATATGAAGAAGGATTAACAAAGCTAAGTTGCATTCACTGGAAAGGCGAAGAGTTAGGGGTGACATGATAGAGGTTTACAAGTGGATGAATGGACATAACCGGGGGGATATTAATAGGGTATTAAAAGTATCAACACAGGACAGAACACGAAACAATGGATATAAATTGGATAAGTTTAGATTTAGGAAAGACTTGGGTAAATACTGGTTCAGTAACAGGGTTGTGGATTTGTGGAACCAATTGCCGCGTAACATTGTGGAGGTGGGGTCCCTCGATTGTTTCAAGCACGGGTTGGACAAGTATATGAGTGGGATTGGGTGGTTATAGAATTGGAGCTGCCTCGTATGGGCCGGTGGGCCTTCTGCAGTTGCCTTTGTTCTTGTGTTCTTGTGTTCAAGTCTGTGTGGGTGGGGACGAGGGCGGGTTGACGAGTTTGGCGGTTGCCAGGGAGGATGTTCTTGGACAGGTGGTGGGGCTCAAACCAGGCAAGTCCCCAGGGCCGGATGGGGTGTTTGCCGGGGTGCTTGGGGAGTGCAGGGAGGAGCTTTGTGGCCCGCTGTCAACCATATTTGGTGGATCAATGGAGTCGGTCGGAGTGCCAGAGTTTTGGAGGGTTGCTGGTGTGATGCCGGTTTTTGGGAGGGGAGATGGATCACTTGCGTCTGGCTGTCGGCCGGTTGGCCTGGCGTCTGTTGTGGGGGGGTTGCTCGAGTCTATAGTGGCGGGTAGGGTTCGTCTTCATCTTGAAAAACATAGGTTGGTGGTTGAGTCGCAACATGGTTTTGTGAGTGGCCGTTCATGTTTGACAAGTTTGTTGTCTTTTTGTTCTAGCATGGTTGGGGCAGTTGGTGGTGGTGGGGATTGTGATGTTGTGTACCTTGAATTTGGCGGGGCTTTTGATGCAGTGCCGCATGAAGTGCTGGTTGGGGACATGGAGTCTCATGGTATTTGGGGTGCTATATTAAGCTGGATTAGGGCATGGCTATACCAAAGGAAACAGAGAGTTAGTATAAATGGAATCAAGTCAGAGTGGGAAAATGTTGTAAGTGGAGTGCCTCAAGGCTCTGTCCTGGGACCTCTGTTGTTTATAATATATATAAATGATTTAGATTCAGGTTTGAGTAGCAACATCTGCAAATTTGCCGATGATACGAAAATCGGTAGGGAAATTAATTTGGAGGAGGACTCACTATCACTTCAAGTTGATCTAGATAGGGTTTTGAAATGGTCAAAGGATTGGCAGATGCAGTTTAATGCTGATAAATGTAATGTTCTGAGGTTAGGTAATGATGATAGAGTTACAAGATACGAGCTAGATGGTGTTGTGATTGCGAAGTCGGATTGCGAAAGGGATCTGGGAGTTATGATTAGTAAGAATTTAAAACAAAAGGATCAATGCATAAATGTTCGTAATAAGGCAAATCGGACACTTGGATTAATTAATCGCAGCGTTAGTAACAAGACACATGGTGTGGTTCTCAAGCTATATCTTGCTCTAGTTAGGCCCCATTTAGATTATGCAGTTCAGTTTTGGTCGCCATATTATAGAATGGATATAAATTCACTTGAACGTGTCCAGCGTAGGATGACTAAGTTAATTCCCCAAATTAGAAATCTTTCATATGAAGAAAGATTAACAAAGCTTAAGTTGCATTCACTGGAAAGGCGAAGAGTTAGGGGTGACATGATAGAGGTTTACAAGTGGGTGAATGGACATAACAAAGGGGATATTAATAGGGTATTAAAAGTATCAACACAAGACAGAACACAAAACAATGGGTATAAATTGGATAAGTTTAGATTTAGGAAAGACTTGGGTAAATACTGTTTCAGTAACAGAGTTGTTGATTTGTGGAACCAATTTCCGCGTAACGTGCTGGAGGTGGGGTCCCTCGATTGTTTCTAGCGCGGGTTGGACAAGTATATGAGTGGGATTGGGTGGGTATAAATAGGAGCTGCCTCGTATGGGCCAATAGGCCTTCTGCAGTTGCCTTTGTTCTTATGTTCTTAAAGCTTAAATTGCATTCACTGGAAAAGCAAAGAGTTGAGGGTGACATGATAGAGGTTTACAAGTGGATGAATGGACATAACAAAGAGGATAATAATAGGGTATTAAAAGTATCAACTCAAGACAGAACACGAAACAATAGGTATAAATTGGATAAGTTTAGATTTAGGAAAGACTTGGGTAAATACTGGTTCGGTAACAGGGTTGTTGATTTGTGGAACCAATTACCGCGAAACGTGGTGCAGGTGGGGTCCCTTGATTGTTTCAAGCGCGGGTTGGACATGTATATGAGTGGGATTGGGTGGTTATAGATAGGAGCTGCCTCGTATGGGCCAATAGGCCTTCTGCAGTTACCTTTGTTCTTATGTTCTTATGTACTCCATATGGAAGGCAACAGTCCATCGCTGTTTGCTCTGTGATGGCAATCACCCCGCTATTTCCTACCGCTGCCCCCGCAGACAGGAAAGCATCAAGGCCCAGGTTGAAGCCAAGAGAAACAATCCTTCTACCTCCTCGACCAGAGCCCCTAGTGTTCAACCCACCACCTTAGCTAATTCTCACTAATCGACCAGAAGACTTTCCAGTCTTACCTGCATGTGGCTCCTCCCAGCAGGCGACACAGCCTTCTCATTGGGGACCCAAGGTCCCACATGTTCCTTCCCACAAGCTCCTTCACAGCCCCCTGCATCACGTGCAGGCATTATCCCTGGTCTTATTAAACTAGCGGAAAGGCTTGCAGGACCAAACAATCAGCGCTTTGTCAGTGAACTAAACGCATTATACATAGACAATGGCCTGGCCTCTATCATAGCCACTAGCGTAAATCTCACTGCCTCCTCTACCACTCCGGAGACTACCACCAGGACGACCAGGTGGTCAACTTCAACACCGACTCCAGAACCGCCCATGACCCGGGCGACACAAACAGAGGTAATTCCTTCTCGGGAGGAAGCAACACTCAGCTCCCAACACTCCTACAATCACTATCTCAGCAGCCGCGCTAGCAGACTTGCTGTCTACAAACGATAACAGCACCACCAGCGCTCCTGAAATAGCTGCAACCACCAATCAACGACACCTAAGCCAACCAAAGGTTTTTGTCTTTGAGGCGAGAGACAAAATCGCTTACTACGGAGGTTACAGACTCCTCATACAAGGAAATCATAGTAGGAGCTCCACCGCCGCATCACAAACACGACACCTACACGATTCAAGACTTCCTCATGGAGGCCACGTCACCAAACTCCAACAACAGCACTGCTCAGCCAAAGTCGCAGGCAAAGAAAAAACGGAAAACCTAAAGCTCCACACTAATCCCACCAGCTCCAAAACTGGTATAGCCAGCCCCCAAGGCTGAAAACCATCATGAAGACCCCCATCCATCGCCAGATCTCTAGTATCAGTCACTGATTCAGATAATGGCTCCAAAGAGCCTCCACTTATGGGCTCACCATAGCCCGTGCTACTAGAGCTTATTGTTCTGAGTAGCGAATCTTAAACAACAACAACGTCAGAGTGATGGATGGTTGCTAATATGGTACCAATTTTTAAGAAAGGAGATAGATCACTTGCGTCAAACTATCGGCCATTTTAGCCTAACGTCTATTGTGGGAAAGTTACTTGAATCAACAATTGCAAATACAATTCGTCTTCATCTTGAAAAACATAAATTAATAAATGAGTCGCAACATGGTTTTACAAATGGCCATTCATGTTTAACAAATTTGCTATCTTTTTATTCCAGCATAGTTGAGGTAGTTGATATTGGAAAGGATTGTGATGTTGTGTACCTTGACTTTAGCAAAGCTTTTGATACAGTGCCACATGAAAGACTAATTAAAAAGATAGAAGCTCATTGTTGCTGTCATCCTACTCTGGACACTCACGTGTCCAGCGTAGGATGACTAAGTTAATTCCCCAAATTAGAAATCTTTCATATGAAGAAAGATTAACAAAGCTTAAATTGCATTCACTGGAAAGGCGAAGAGTTAGGGGTGACATGATAGAGGTTTACAAGTGGATGAATGTACATAACATAAGAACATAAGAACAAAGGTAACTGCAGAAGGCCTATTGGCCCATACGAGGCAGCTCCTATTCTATAACCACCCAATCCCACTCATATACTTGTCCAACCCGTGCTTGAAACAATCGAGGGACCCCACCTCCACAATGTTACGCGGCAATTGGTTCCACAAATCAACAACCCTGTTACTGAACCAGTATTTACCCAAGTCTTTCCTAAATCTAAATTTATCCAATTTATACCCATTGTTTCGTGTTCTGTCCTGTGTTGATACTTTTAATACCCTACTAATATCCCCCCGGTTATGTCCATTCAACCACTTGTAAACCTCTATCATGTCACCCCTAACTCTTCGCCTTTCCAGTGAATGCAACTTAAGCTTTGTTAATCTTTCTTCATATGAAAGATTTCTAATTTGGGGAATTAACTTAGTCATCCTACGCTGGACACGTTCAAGTGAATTTATATCCATTCTATAATATGGCGACCAAAACTGAACTGCACAATCTAAATGGGGCCTAACTAGAGCAAGATATAGCTTGAGAACCACACCAGGTGTCTTGTTACTAACGCTGCGATTAATAAATCCAAGTGTCCGATTTGCCTTATTACGAACATTTATGCATTGATCCTTTTGTTTTAAATTCTTACTAATCATAACTCCCAGATCCCTTTCGCAATCCGACTTCGCAATCACAACACCATCTAGCTCGTATCTTGTAACTCTATCATCATTACCTAACCTCAGAACTTTACATTTATCAGCATTAAACTGCATCTGCCAATCCTTTTGACCATTTCAAAACCCTATCTAGATCAACTTGAAGTGATAGTGAGTCCTCCTCCGAATTAATTTCCCTACCGATTTTCGTATCATCGGCAAATTTGCAAATGTTGCTACTCAAACCTGAATCTAAATCATTTATATATATTATAAACAACAGAGGTCCCAGGGCAGAGCCTTGAGGCACTCCACTTACAACATTTTCCCACTCTGACTTGATTCCATTTATACTAACTCTCTGTTTCCTTTGGTATAGCCATGCCCTATACAGAGGTATAAAATACAGAGGTATAAAATACTAATCATCTTACTAATCATAACTCCCAGATCCCTTTCGCAGTCATAGTGAAGCAGAAGATTTTCTAGAATTAATTGACGATTGCTTTCTTACGCAACACATTAAGGAACCAACACGGGAAAATAATATTTTAGATTTAGTGTTAACTAACAGGGAAACGCAAATTAATGACATCGAAATAGGGAGTGAGCTAGGGAGCAGTGATCACAAAGAAATCAGATTTAGCATAGAATGGAATAGACCAGTAGGAGAAAATTCTGTTAAAGTGCCAGATTTTCGAAAAGCTGATTTTAATAGCCTAAGAAATTTTTTGGGTCAAATTGATTGGAAAGGCTTGGGTATGGGGTGTGGGCCGGTCTTGGAGCGAGACATGAACCCAGCGATAGGTGACTTAAATGGGGATTTCGATGTGGATTCAATATATAACTTATTTAAGAATATTCTAAACAAAGCACAGGAACGTAGTATACCATACAAATTGAATAGATCGTATACTAATGACCCAAAGTGGATAACAAAGAATTTGAAGAACCTTATAGGTAAAAAGAGAGCTTGGTACAAAAGGATTAAAAATGGGGAGGTCACTTTAGAACAGGAATTCGTACAACTGGTTAGAAATGTTAAAAAAGAGATAAGGAAAGCAAAAAGGAACTATGAAGTTCGCATAGCAGGGCAAGCAAAGACAAATCCTAAAGGGTTTTTTCAGTTATATCGTACTAAGACTAGGGAAAGGATAGGTCCATTAAAAACTGAGACTGGTCAAATAACAGATAGTGATGAAGAGATCAGTAGTATTTTTAATAAATATTTTGTATCTGTATTTACTAAAGAGGAACTGAACAATATGCCTTCAGCCGAACAAGTCTATGTGGGTGGGGACGAGGACAGGTTGACGAGTTTAGCAGTTACCAGGGAGGATGTTCTTAAACAAATAGTAAAACTCAAACCAAACAAATCCCCAGGGCCGGATGAAGTGTTTGCTAGGGTGCTTAAAGAATGCAAAGAGGAGCTTTGTGACCCACTGTCAACCATATTTAATAAATCAATAGAGTCAGGCAGAGTGCCAGAGTTTTGGAAAGTTGCTAATGTGATACCAGTTTTTAAGAAAGGAGATAGATCACTTGCGTCTAACTATCGACCAATTAGCCTAACGTCTATTGTGGGAAAGTTACTCGAATCTATAATAGCAAATAAAATTCGTCTTCATCTTGAAAAACATAAATTAATAATTGAGTCGCAACATGGTTTTATAAATGGCCGTTCATGTTTAACAAATTTGTTATCTTTTTATTCTAGCATTGTTGAGGCAGTTGATAGTGGTAAGGATTGCGATGTTGTATACCTTGACTTTAGCAAAGCTTTTGATACAGTGCCACATGAAAGACTGATTAAAAAAATAGAGTCTCATGGTATTGGGGGTGCTATATTAAGCTGGATTAGGGCATGGCTATACCAAAGGAAACAGAGAGTTAGTATAAATGGAATCAAGTCAGAGTGGGAAAATGTTGTAAGTGGAGTGCCTCAAGGCTCTGTCCTGGGACCTCTGTTGTTTATAATATATATAAATGATTTAGATTCAGGTTTGAGTAGCAACATTTGCAAATTTGCCGATGATACGAAAATCGGTAGGGAAATTAATTCGGAGGAGGACTCACTATCACTTCAAGTTGATCTAGATAGGGTTTTGAAATGGTCAAAGGATTGGCAGATGCAGTTTAATGCTGATAAATGTAAAGTTCTGAGGTTAGGTAATGATGATAGAGTTACAAGATACGAGCTAGATGGTGTTGTGATTGCGAAGTCGGATTGCGAAAGGGATCTGGGAGTTATGATTAGTAAGAATTTAAAACAAAAGGATCAATGCATAAATGTTCGTAATAAGGCAAATCGGACACTTGGATTTATTAATCGCAGCGTTAGTAACAAGACACCTGGTGTGGTTCTCAAGCTATATCTTGCTCTAGTTAGGCCCCATTTAGATTATGCAGTTCAGTTTTGGTCGCCATATTATAGAATGGATATAAATTCACTTGAACGTGTCCAGCGTAGGATGACTAAGTTAATTCCCCAAATTAGAAATCTTTCATATGAAGAAAGATTAACAAAGCTTAAGTTGCATTCACTGGAAAGGCGAAGAGTTAGGGGTGACATGATAGAGGTTTACAAGTGGATGAATGGACATAACCGGGGGGATATTAATAGGGTATTAAAAGTATCAACACAGGACAGAACACGAAACAATGGATATAAATTGGATAAGTTTAGATTTAGGAAAGACTTGGGTAAATACTGGTTCAGTAACAGGGTTGTTGATTTGTGGAACCAATTGCCGCGTAACATTGTGGAGGTGGGGTCCCTCGATTGTTTCAAGCACGGGTTGGACAAGTATATGAGTGGGATTGGGTGGTTATAGAATAGGAGCTGCCTCGTATGGGCCAATAGGCCTTCTGCAGTTACCTTTGTTCTTATGTTCTTATGTTCTTATCCGACTTCGCAATCACAACACCATCTAGCTCGTATCTTGTAACTCTATCATCATTACCTAACCTCAGAACTTTACATTTATCAGCATTAAACTGCATCTGCCAATCCTTTGACCATTTCAAAACCCTATCTAGATCAACTTGAAGTGATAGTGAGTCCTCCTCCGAATTAATTTCCCTACCGATTTTCGTATCATCGGCAAATTTGCAAATGTTGCTACTCAAACCTGAATCTAAATCATTTATATAAATTATAAACAACAGAGGTCCCAGGACAGAGCCTTGAGGCACTTCACTTACAACATTTTCCCACTCTGACTTGATTCCATTTATACTAACTCTCTGTTTCCTTTGGTATAGCCATGCCCTAATCCAGCTTAATATAGCACCCCCAATACCATGAGACTCTATCTTTTTAATCAGTCTTTCATGTAGCACTGTATCAAAAGCTTTGCTAAAGTCAAGGTATACAACATCGCAATCCTTACCACTATCAACTGCCTCAACAATGCTAGAATAAAAAGATAACAAATTTGTTAAACATGAACGGCCATTTATAAAACCATGTTGCGACTCAATTATTAATTTATGTTTTTCAAGATGAAGACGAATTTTATTTGCTATTATAGATTCGAGTAACTTTCCCACAATAGACGTTAGGCTAATTGGTCGATAGTTAGACGCAAGTGATCTATCTCCTTTCTTAAAAACTGGTATCACATTAGCAACTTTCCAAAACTCTGGCACTCTGCCTGACTCTATTGATTTATTAAATATGGTTGACAGTGGGTCACAAAGCTCCTCTTTGCATTCTTTAAGCACCCTGGCAAACACTTCATCCGGCCCTGGGGATTTGTTTGGTTTGAGTTTTACTATTTGTTTAAGAACATCCTCCCTGGTAACTGCTAAACTCGTCAACCTGTCCTCGTCCCCACCCACATAGACTTGTTCGGCTGAAGGCATATTGTTAAGTTCCTCTTTAGTAAATACAGATACAAAATATTTATTAAAAATACTACTCATCTCTTCATCACTATCTGTTATTTGACCTGTCTCAGTTTTTAATGGACCTATCCTTTCCCTAGTCTTGGTACGATATAACTGAAAAAACCCTTTAGGATTTGTCTTTGCTTGCCCTGCTATGCGAACTTCATAGTTTCTTTTTGCTTTCCTTATCTCTTTTTTAACATTTCTAACCAGTTGTACGAATTCCTGTTCTAAAGTGACCTCCCCATTTTTAATCCTTTTGTACCAAGCTCTCTTTTTACCTATAAAAGGAGATATTAATAGGGTATTAAAAGTATCAACACAAGGCAGAACACGAAACAATGGGTATAAATTGGATAAGTTTAGATTTAGGAAAGACTTGGGTAAATACTGGTTCGGTAACAGGGTTGTTGATTTGTGGAACCAATTACCGCGTAACGTGGTGGAGGTGGGGTCCGTCGATTGTTTCAAGCGCGGGTTGGATAAGTATATGAGTGGGATTCAGTGGTTATAGATAGGAGCTGCCTCGTATGGGCCAATAGGCCTTCTGCAGTTACCTTTGTTCTTATGTTCTTATAAAAAAACACCACTGTCAGACCTCTTTAATATTAATAATAAAGTTGGCAGTATTCCTAGTAAATGGAAAAAGCTATGATCATCCCTATCCCTAAAGCCAATGGAGAGTACAGACCTGTGTCAACCTTGTATTTTTGTATAATGATGGAGAGGGTAATTTTAAATAGACTTTTTCATTTGATATTGAGTAGCTGTCTAGTAATTTGTTCGGATTCCTCAAAAGCAAAAGTACCTCTGACTATATTATTAAATGTCTAGCTAATGATTATGATTACTATAAAGCTTTATTGATAAAGCTTATGAAGTAGTTTTCTAATATGAACTAGCTGGTCTTGGTGTTAAAGGAAGATTATTGCGTGGATAGGGGGATTACCTACACAAAAGAAAGGCTTAGGTGTGGTATCAAGTTTGTATGTCAGGTGTAAGATTTTTTGAACTCGGCACACCTCATGGTACACACCTCATGGAGGAGTGTTGAGTCTCACCCTGTATAATATACTAATGAATAGGATAGCATCTGAGAGATATTGAAATGAGGCAACTCCGATCATATAAGCCGATGATATTTTGTTTGAGGACAAAGATATTTCAAAGGTACAAACGGTGTTGGACAATTTCGGAAATCTGTGTCCCCAAATGGAACTCGTGGTTAATGAAGAGAAAACTAAGTTTGAATGTAGAAGTTAGAGACCTATTATATTGAAAATAAATGGTAAGAATATGGAGAGTTAATTAATATGTATAAATATTTAGGTTCATGTGCTGGATATACCCACGAGAGTTTGGAAGCTGAGATGAACAGACTGTTGGGTCAATGTTGGAAGAGATTAAACCTCTGAAGGCCTTGGCATGTTGTGGAAATGGAGTGGGAGTTCCTTTGCTACGAATGATATACTCGAATAGTGTGAGATCTCTTATTGATTATGGTGCACTTGTCATTTATTGTTTTAGTAAAGGCAGACTGGGCAAGTTGGAGAAGGTACAAAATGAAGCAGCGAGAATAATCTTAGGATTCCCAAGAAATGCTAGGATTGAGATAATGAGACTGGAATTGAATCTGAAGAGTATTGGGGATAGAATTTCAGAGATAAATGTAGCCTCTACCATTAGATTAATGAGAGGTGAGGGAGCTAATGAATTAATCCTCTCAGTTCAAAAGGTGGGGAGTAATAAACATTGCATATTAAAGTATAAATACGAGAGCATAAATGAATATCTTATGTTCTAATATCATAAAGTATGATGTTATTCCTGAATGTATTGCTCTGCCCAAGAGACAATTCACACCACTATTAGAGGATTGTAACGTATGTATGAAAAACGTATGTATGATTGTAAAGTATGTATGAGATAGGAGAGCTGAGGGCAACATATATTTGAATAATTAGCAAATTACCTACAGAAAAACTCAACATGTATATTGTGATGGATCAGTAGCTAGGGATGGGAAGGCAGGATGTAAAGTCTTGATCAGGGTGTACACTGACATCGGCACTATAGATACTGTTATTGGACGCCGCTTAACTGACAATGTCTCTTCAACTCAGGCTGAACTCCTAGGTGTATTAGCAGGATTACAGGAAGTAGTCAAAAATGGTAAAAATGCCTGTTTATTTATAGACAGTAGAGGAGCGTTTGAGTCTTTAAATAGCAGACAATACCAGAGTAATGTGATCGAGTGTTGACAGAATGTTAAGACAGAAGAAAAAATGGGTATGAAATTAGATTCATGTGGATCCTTTACATGTGTAAGCACTGTTGAATGAGGCAGTTGATGACAAAGCGAAGTGCAAGAAAAAACTCTTGTCGAAGTTGTGTGTCAAATTTTTTTTAAAGAAATTAAGACAAGAATCAAGATGATTTCCCCCGTCCAATCCTGATCCCTTCCAAGAGCTATATATTCGTAATGGCTTGCCGCTTTCCCCTGCTAATTCCCTCCAAACCTTTCTCATTCTTGCTCAATACCCCATGCTCTCCCTTTCTCTCATGCTCTTCCATTCTTTCTTGTTCTCTCACTCTTATTTTCTCACTCACATTCTCTGTTACGCTCTCATGCTCTTCCATTCTTTCTTGTTCTCTTATTTTCTCACTCACATTCTCTGTTAAGCTCTCATCATCTCCCATTATTTTATTCTCTCATTTTCTCGTTCTCTCTCAGTCTTATATTCCATCTCGTCCCCTCTCATTCTCCTCACTTCCTCTTACTCCCTCATTTTCCTATTCTCTCGTGTTCTCCCATTCTCCCTTTCACTCTTATTCTCTCTTATTACCCCATTCTCTGTTGTTATCCCATTCTCTATCTCATTCCCCCTTTTCTCTTATTCTCTCATTTTTAAAATCTCACTCATTCTTTACTGAACTATATGTTTTGCAGATCTCTGACCCTGTCCATGGAGGACAGAAGAAAATATATATATGATGGTTAGCATTGTAAATGTGTGGCCACGTCTGTGGTAGAGCGTAATAATACAAAAATGCACCTCTCCTCCCTTAAGCCTCTGGGAATATGCCACCCCTGGATACCCACACCCCCCCCCCTCAGGCGGCACCCTGACCTCTAACCCCACGCCCTGCTGAGAATCTTAGTATCTCTCTGGCCGTTGTGATCAACAGTCTTACAGTGACCCAAGGAACGACTGAACAATTCACGCTATTTCAAAAGCTAGGGTATACTGCTGAAGGTATACTATACACCCTGTACATTCCACTAGGGTGAGTCTGCTATTTAGGTGTAATCGTGTGCGGTTGTGCCTATATTTGTATGTGTCGTTGTATAATGACCAAACCACACGTTACATGATCAAGAAACGACGACGTTTCGGTCTGGACCATTATCAAGTCGTGTGACTTGATAATGGTCCAGGACGGACCGAAACGTAGCCGCTTCTCCATCTTCTGATGTGTGGTTTGGTCATTATATCTTCAGCTACGTTACTGTGACTCATCGTGTGCATGTGTGTATATGTATACCAGTAGTTCCCGTGGCCATACAAGAATGTACAAGTGTGTGTGTGTGTATCATGAAGAAATTAACACGACTAACAATGTCACAGTGTCAGACCACGAAGGAAGGATTAAAACAGGAATTTCCTTAAGTACTTTCATATATAATAGTTTATCTTCAGAAGGATGGATGTACAGTTGATTGATTGATGAAGATTAAGCAACCCAGGAGGTAGCACGGGTATGAATAGCTCGATAGTGGTAGAATTTGTGGAGTGACTATACTGTGTCTGAGGTCACACTGAAATCGTCAGTCCTTAATATGTGGTTACTATCGCGGGGGAGCATACTACTTGATAGTATTTATGAGGATGACCAGCTGTTGGACACTTTTTTGACCAAAATAGTGGCAGTGTTGTTAGCTTCAGGATGGTTACTGCAAGATTCAGGGACTCTTAAAGCTCAACACTATGGTCGTTGGTTTATTCACATTCCCCGGGATAACAAAGTAGTGGCCTTTCTGTAACTGTTTGGCAGAAGATGCATTCCCTCTGCTGGGTTCACTAATTTCCTAGTTGTATCTGTAACCTAGATGTAGTCTATATAACCGAACTGCTATTTTCCTGTGGATTCCTTTTGAGAGATTTAACCTTTCGAACTTGGTGGCCTGAAGATACCATATTGTAGAGGGTGACCCTTCTGTTACTCTCTTGTGTAGATGGGCTTTGTTGAGGAGTGTTTTTTGGCGATTGAGTTTTTTTATATACTCTTGGCTGGGTTGGATTGTTTTGTGGATTACTGGATGACGAGTTGCCCATTTAGCAGTTTCTTCGACTTTCACATTTAATGGAATGGGATCCTGTTTAAGGTTATGTTGAGTCCTTCTCCTTTAGCTACTGCTCCAAGATACAAGATGGTAGTAATTATTTCCACGATGTCTAAACATTTTTTCCAAATATTTGAAGTGCAGCTTTGGAGTTTAAGTGATTGCATTTTTGGTGTTTTGTACAATCACATATGCGAATGCCTGTTGTATGGCAAACAGTTCAGTTTGGGTTGATGACACTGGTCCTGTCAGTCTCCAATATGCGTGTTCGCTGTCCGTGCAAAGAGCAGCACCAGTACTCTCATATTCTGTGTCAACCGATCCGTCTGTGAAGATATAAGTGGCTTCTGCTACTGCAATGCTGCTCATTTGCTTTTCTATGATGCGCCTTAGGATTGATTAGGATTGTTGGATCATAGGCAGCATTATTTATTGGAACATCGTCTATTACTATTTTGAAGGTAAGCTCCTCCCACGGTGGGGAACAGGTGAAGTTTGGGTGTGGTTGATAACTTCTTCTATCATTAATCTTGCTTTTTAATTGAAGTCTGCTAAGAACTTCTCCCGCTCTGGCAGCCCAAGAATTTCCGTTGTTTTGGCCAAGTCCAACCACCAAGGCCTGTCATACTGGGAGTGGATCAGGGAAAACTTACTGATCTTACTGATAATCTTACTGATTATCTTACTGATAATCGTAGCAGTTCTTTGAGATATTCTTTCTTGAAGAGCGGGCAAACCCGTTTCCAGTCTTAGAGTTTCAAGCCTGGTCCACATCGGGGCTCCCAGGGCAGCTCTCATTGCATTGTTTGGCCCTACTTCAAACTTTTTCCACTGATGTTGTGTTAGACTTGAGAGTATAGGTGCTACATAGTCGATCACCGATCTGACTGCGTGTACATAGTATGAGTGAAGGAATAGCAGATTGGCTCCTGCAGACAGGGAGGTTAGCAACGGTTGGGAGTGTGATGAGGGTGAGGGTGTGTTGAGGTAGGGAGTGTGTTGAGGTAGGGAGTGTGTTGAGGTAGGGAGTGTGTTGAGGTTGGGAGTGTGTTCAGGTTGGGAGTGTGTTCAGGTTGGGAGTGTGTTGAGGTTGGGAGTGTGTTGAGGTTGGGAGTGTGTTGAGGTTGGGAGTGTGTTGAGGTTGGGAGTGTGTTGAGGTTGGGAGTGTGTTGAGGTTGGGAGTGTGTTGAGGTTGGGAGTGTGTTGAGGTTGGGAGTGTGTTGAGGTTGGGAGTGTGTTGTGGTTGGTAGTGTGTTATTGTTGGTAGTGTGTTGTGGTTTGTAGTGTGTTGTGGTTTGTAGTGTGTTGAGGTTGGTAGTGTGTTGTGGTTGGTAGTGTGTTGTTGTTGGTAGTGTGTTGTTGAGGATGGTAGTGTGTTGAGGTTGGTAGTGTGTTGACTTTGGTAGTGTGTTGTAGTTGGTAGTGTGTTGTGGTTGGTAGTGTGTTGTGATTGGTAGTGTGTTGTAGTTGGTAGTGTGTTGTAGTTGGTAGTATGTTGTAGTGTGTTGTTGAGGTTGGTAGTGTATTGTGGTTGGTAGTGTGTTGATGTTGGTAGTGTGTTGTGGATGGTAGTGTGTTGTGGATGTTAGTGTGTTGTGGTTGGTAGTGTGTTCAGGTTGGTAGAGTGTTGTGGTTGGTAGTGTGTTGTGGTTGGTAGTGTGTTGAGGTTGGTGGTGTGTTGAGGTTGGTAGTGTGTTGAAGTTGGTAGTGTGTTGTGGTTGGTTGTGTTGGGGTTGGTAGTGTGTTGAGGTTGGTAGTGTGTTGTAGTTGGAAGTGTGTTGTGGTTGGTTGTGTGTGGAGGTTGGTTGTGTGTTGAGGTTGGTAGTGTGTTGTGGTTGGGAGTGTGTTGTGGTTGGGAGTGTATTGAGGTTGGGAGTGTGTTGAGGTTGGGAGTGTGTTGAAGCTGGGAGTGTGTTGAGTTTGGTAGTGTGTTGAGGTTGGGAGTGTGTTGTGGTTGGGAGTGTGTTGTGGTTGGGAGTGTATTGAGGTTGGGAGTGTGTTGTGGTTGAAAGTGTCTTGTTGTGTAGTGTGGTGAAGTTGGGAGTGTGTTGAGTTTGGTAGTGTGTTGAGGTTGGGAGTGTGTTGAGGTTGGGAGTGTGTTGTGGTTATGAGTGTGTTGTGGTTGGGAGTGTATTGAGGTTGGGAGTGTGTTGAGGTTGGGAGTGTGTTGAAGCTGGGAGTGTGTTGAGTTTGGTAGTGTGTTGAGGTTGGGAGTGTGTTGTGGTTGGGAGTGTGTTGTGGTTGGGAGTGTATTGAGGTTGGGAGTGTGTTGAGGTTGGGAGTGTGTTGAGGTTCGGAGTGTGTTAAGGTTGGAAGTGTGTTGTGGTTGGGAATGTGTTGAGGTTGGGAGTGTGTTGAGGTTGGGAGTGTGTTGTGGTTGGGAGTGTGTTGAGGTTGGGAGTGCGTTGAGGTTGGTAGTGCGTTGAGGTTGGTAGTGCGTTGAGGTTGGTAGTGTGTTGTGGTTGGTAGTGTATTGAGGTTGGGAGTGTGTTGAGTTTGGGAGTGTGTTGAGTTTGGGAGTGTGTTGAGGTTGGGAGTGTGTTGAGGTTGGGAGTGTGTTGAGGTTGGGAGTGTGTTGAGGTTGGGAGTGTGTTGAGGTTGGGAGTGTGTTGAGGTTGGGAGTGTGTTGAGGTTGGGAGTGTGTTGTGGTTTGGAGTGTGTTGAGGTTTAGAGTGTGTTGAGGTTTAGAGAGTGTTGAGGTTTAGAGTGTGTTGAGGTTTAGAGTGTGTTGAGGTTTAGAGTGTGTTGAGGTTTAGAGTGTGTTGAGGTTGTGAGTGTGTTGAGGTTGTGAGTGTGTTGAGGTTGTGAGTGTGTTGAGGTTGTGAGTGTGTTGAGGTTGTGAGTGTGTTGAGGTTGTGAGTGTGTTGAGGTTGTGAGTGTGTTGAGGTTGTGAGTGTGTTGAGGTTGTGAGTGTGTTGAGGTTGGGAGTGTGTTGAGGTTGGGAGTGTGTTGAGGTTGGGAGTGTGTTGAGGTTGGGAGTGTGTTGAGGTTGGGAGTGTGTTGAGGTTGGGAGTGTGTTGAGGTTGGGAGTGTGTTGTGGTTGATAGTGCGTTGAGGTTGGTAGTGCGTTGAGGTTGGTAGTGCGTTGAGGTTGGTAGTGTGTTGTGGTTGGTAGTGTATTGAGGTTGGGAGTGTGTTGTGGTTGGTAGACTGTTGAGGGTGTCAGTTTTTTGAGGTTAGGAGTGCTTTGAGGTTGGTAGTGTGTAGAGGTTGGGATTGTGTAGAGGTTGGTAGTTTTTTTTGGTTAGGAGAGTGTTGAGGTTGGGAGTGTGTTGTGGTTGATAGTGTGTAGAGTTTGGTAGTGTGTTGAGGTTGGATTGTGTAGATTTTGGGAGTGTGTTGAGGTTGGGAGTGTGTTGAGTTTGGTACTGTGTTGAGTTTGGTAGTGTGTTGAGGTTGGGAGTGTGTTGTGGTTGGGAGTGTGTTGAGGTTGGGAGTGTGTTGAGGTTTGAAGTGTGTTGAAGGCTAGGAGTGTGTTGAGGTTGGGAGTGTGTTGAGGATGGGAGTGTGTTGAGATTGGGAGTGTGTTGGGGTTGGGAGTGTGTTGGGGTTTGGAGTGTGTTGGGGTTGGGAGTGTGTTGGGGTTGGGAGTGTGTTGAGGTTGGGAGTGTGTTGAGGTTGGAAGTGTGTTGTGGTTGGTAGTGTGTTGAGGTTGGGAGTGTGTTGAGGTTGGGAGTGTGTTGAGGTTGGGAGTGTGTTGAGGTTGGGAGTGTGTTGAGGTTGGGAGTGTGTTGAGGTTGGGAGTGTGTTGTGGTTGGTAGTGTGTTGAGGTTGGGAGTGTGTTGAGGTTGGGAGTGTGTTGTGGTTGGGAGTGTGTTGAGGTTGGTAGTGTGTTGAGGTAGAGAGGTTGTCGAGGAAGGGAGGTTACCTTACCTTGAGGTTACCTTGAGGTGCTTCCGGGGCTTAGCGTCCCCGCGGCCCGGTCGTCGACCAGGCCTCCTGGTTGCTGGACTGATCAACCAGGCTGTTGGACGCGGCTGCTCGCAGCCTGACGTATGAGTCACAGCCTGGTTGATCAGGTATCCTTTGGAGGTGCTTATCCAGTTCTCTCTTGAACACTGTAAGGGGTCGGCCAGTTATGCCCCTTACGTAGGCCTCGTAGCCTGGTGGATAGCACGCAGGATTCGTAATTCTGTGGCGCGGGTTCGATTCCCGCACGAGGCAGAAACAAATGGGCAAAGTTTCTTTCACCCTGAATGCCCCTGTTACCTAGCAGTAAATAGGTACCTGGGAGTTAGTCAGCTGTCACGGGCTGCTTCCTGGGAGTGGAGGCCTGGTCGAGGACCGGGCCGCGGGGACACTAAAGCCCCGAAATCATCTCAAGATAACCTCAAGATACGTGTAGTGGAAGCGTGTTGAACAGTCTAGGACCTCTGATGTTTATAGAGTTCTCTCTCAGAGTACCTGTTGCACCTCTGCTTTTCAACGGGGGTATTATGCACATCCTGCCATGTCTTCTGGTCTCACGTGATGTTATTTCTGTGTTCAGGTTTGGGACCAGCCCCTCTAATATTTTCCACGTGTAAATTATTATGTACCTCTCCCGCCTGCGCTCAAGGGAGTACAGTTTTAGGCTCTTTAGTCGGTCCCAATAGTTTAGATGTTTTACTGAGTGGATTCTAGCAGTAAAGGATCTCTGCACGCTCTCCTGGTCAGCAATTTATCCAGCTTTGAAAGGTGCTGTCATTGTGCAGCAGTACTCCACTCTAGAGAGCATAAGCGTTTTGAAAAGTATCATCATCGGTATAGCATCTCTAGTGTGAAAAGTTCTTGTTATCCAACCTGTCATTTTTATTGCAGTTGTGACGGTTACTTTATTGTGTTCTTTAAAGATAAGGTCTTCCGACATGAGTACACCCAGATCCTTTACATTGCCTTTTCGTTCTATGTTATGATTTACCTGAGTTATGTACGTGGTTTCCGTTTTTATATTTTCATTTTTTCCATAGCGCATGAGCTGGAACTTATCTTCGTTAAACACCATATTATTTTCTGTAGCCCATAGAAATACCTGATCTACATCTGACTGGAGGTTCGCCGTGTCCTCTATGTTGCCTACTCTCATGAAGATCCTAGTGTCATCTGCAAAAGATGATACAGTGCTATAGGTTGTGTTCTTGTCTATGTCCGATATGAGGATGAGAAAAAGTACTGGAGCAAGCACAGTACCCTGGGGGACTGAGCTCTTCACGGTTGATGAGCTGGATTTTATTTTGTTGACTATTACATATTGGGTTCTGTTGGTCAGGAAATTGTAGAACCATCTGCCTATTTTTCCGGTAATTCCTTTTGAACGCATTTTATGTGCAATAACACCATGGTCACATTTATCAAAAGCTTTTGCGAAATCTATGTAAATTACATCCGCGTTTTGTTTGTCTTCCATAGCATCTAATGCCATATCATAGTGGTCCAGCAACTGCGACAGGCAAGAGCGCCCTGTTCTGAAACCATGTTGTACGGGGTTATGGAGTTGCTGTGATTCCATGTATTTTGTGATTTTACTTCTTAGCACTCTCTCAAAAATTTTTATGATGTGCGATGTTAGTGCTATCGGTCTGAAATTTTTTGCCTCTGCCTTATTTCCTCCTTTATGAAGTGGTGCTATCTCTGCTGTTTTTAGTATATCAGGAATAACGCCAGTATCTAGGCTTTGTCTCCACAGAATGTGGAGGGCCTGCGATAGTGTTTTTTTACAGTTCTTTATGAATATGGAGTTCCAAGAATCCGGGCCTGGTGCAGACTGCATAGGCATACTGTTTATGGCTTCTTTAAAATCCAGTGGGGATAGGGTGACGTCTGATATATGATTTGATGTTGGTATTGTATCCATGAAAAATTCATTTGGGTTATCAATCTTTAGTGTGTTTAATGGCTCGCTGAAAACAGAGTCGTACTGCGTCCTCAGTAGCTCGCTCATTTCTTTGTTGTCATCGGTGAAAGTTCCATTTCCCTTTCGCAGGGGCCCGATACTAGATGTGGTTTTTTTATCTTGATTTTGCATAGGAGAAAAAATATTTCGGATTTCTTTCTATTTCACTGATGGCCTTTTGCTCTCTTTGCCTCTCCTGGGTTTTGTATGATTCTTTTAGCTTCCGTTCAATTGTTTCTATTTCTCTACCTAACCTTCGCCGCTCTTGAGATAAGGTGCGACTCTCAAGTTGTTCCGCGATTCGTTTTCTTCGCCTATATAGGGAACGACGTTCCCGTTCCAATCTGCATCTCTTCCTCTTTTTTCTTAGAGGTATGCGGTTTGAACATATTTCTAGTGCTACTGAGCTTATTTTTTCCAGGCACTGGTTCAGGTTTGCATTTTCTAACTGTTCTTCCCAGTTTATTTCTGTGAAGTCTTGGTTTATTTGCTCCCAGTTTATCTGTTTATTATTAAAGTTGAATTTGCTGAAATCTCCTCCACCGGGAATCTGGACTGGTTTTGAAGGTCTACTCCCCATGGTTGTCATAACTTCAATTAAATTGTGATCTGAGTAACAGGTATTTGTAATCATTATGTTCCTGATCAATTCATCATTATTAGTGAAAATGAGGTCCAGCGTGTTCTCCTTCCTAGTTGGTTCTACTATTTGCTGGTTTAAGGCAAACCTGTCGCACATCCGTAGCAGGTCATTTGCATGTGCCTGTTCATTTAGGCTACTTCCTGGTATTCTTTCTGATATTACTGTATTAGCTAGGTGCTTCCATTTCAGGTGCTGTAGGTTGAAGTCCCCAAGCAGGATGATGTTCGGAGCTGGATTTGTGAGGTTTTCCAAGCAGTGTTCTATTTTCATTAGTTGGTGTTTAAACTGCTGAGGGTTTGCCTCCGGCGACTTATATACAAGGACAATAACTACATTTAAAATCTCTATTTTGATTATCAGCACTTCCACCATATAAGAACATAAGAACAAAGAACAAAGGTAACTGCAGAAGGCCTATTGGCCCATACGAGGCAGCTCCTATTCTATAACCACCCAATCCCACTCATATACTTGTCCAACCCGTGCTTGAAACAATCGAGGGACCCCACCTCCACAATGTTACGCGGCAATTGGTTCCACAAATCAACAACCCGGTTACTGAACCAGTATTTACCCAAGTCTTTCCTAAATTTAAACTTATCCAATTTATACCCATTGTTTCGTGTTCTGTCCTGTGTTGATACTTTTAATACCCTATTAATATCCCCCCGGTTATGTCCATTCATCCACTTGTAAACCTCTATCATGTCACCCCTAACTCTTCGCCTTTCCAGTGAATGCAACTTAAGCTTTGTTAATCTTTCTTCATATGAAAGATTTCTAATTTGGGGAATTAACTTAGTCATCCTACGCTGGACACGTTCAAGTGAATTTATATCCATTCTATAATATGGCGACCAAAACTGAACTGCATAATCTAAATGGGGCCTAACCAGAGCAAGATATAGCTTGGGAACCACACCAGGTGTCTTGTTACTAACGCTGCGATTAATAAATCCAAGTGTCCGATTTGCCTTATTACGAACATTTATGCATTGATCCTTTTGTTTTAAATTCTTACTAATCATAACTCCCAGATCCCTTTCGCAATCCGACTTCGCAATCACAACACCATCTAGCTCGTATCTTGTAACTCTATCATCATTACCTAACCCCAGAACTTTACATTTATCAGCATTAAACTGCATCTGCCAATCCTTTGACCATTTCAAAACCCTATCTAGATCAACTTGAAGTGATAGTGAGTCCTCCTCCGAATTAATTTCCCTACCGATTTTCGTATCATCGACAAATTTGCAAATGTTGCTACTCAAACCTGAATCTAAATCATTTATATATATTATAAACAACAGAGGTCCCAGGACAGAGCCTTGAGGCACTCCACTTACAACATTTTCCCACTCTGACTTGATTCCATTTATACTAACTCTCTGTTTCCTTTGGTATAGCCATGCCCTAATCCAGCTTAATATAGCACCCCCAATACCATGAGACTCTATCTTTTTAATCAGTCTTTCATGTGGCACTGTATCAAAAGCTTTGCTAAAGTCAAGGTATACAACATCGCAATCCTTACCACTATCAACTGCCTCAACAATGCTAGAATAAAAAGATAACAAATTTGTTAAACATGAACGGCCATTTATAAAACCATGTTGCGACTCAATTATTAATTTATGTTTTTCAAGATGAAGACGAATTTTATTTGCTATTATAGATTCGAGTAACTTTCCCACAATAGACGTTAGGCTAATTGGTCGATAGTTAGACGCAAGTGATCTATCTCCTTTCTTAAAAACTGGTATCACATTAGCAACTTTCCAAAACTCTGGCACTCTGCCTGACTCTATTGATTTATTAAATATGGTTGACAGTGGGTCACAAAGCTCCTCTTTGCATTCTTTAAGCACCCTGGCAAACACTTCATCCGGCCCTGGGGATTTGTTTGGTTTGAGTTTTACTATTTGTTTACTATTACCAGTTTTTAAGAAAGGAGATAGATCACTTGCGTCTAACTATCGACCAATTAGCCTAACGTCTATTGTGGGAAAGTTACTCGAATCAATAATAGCAAATAAAATTCGTCTTCATCTTGAAAAACATAAATTAATAATTGAGTCGCAACATGGTTTTATAAATGGCCGTTCATGTTTAACAAATTTGTTATCTTTTTATTCTAGCATTGTTGAGGCAGTTGATAGTGGTAAGGATTGCGATGTTGTATACCTTGACTTTAGCAAAGCTTTTGATACAGTGCCACATGAAAGACTGATTAAAAAAATAGAGTCTCATGGTATTGGGGGTGCTATATTAAGCTGGATTAGGGCATGGCTATACCAAAGGAAACAGAGAGTTAGTATAAATGGAATCAAGTCAGAGTGGGAAAATGTTGTAAGTGGAGTGCCTCAAGGCTCTGTCCTGGGACCTCTGTTGTTTATAATATATATAAATGATTTAGATTCACGTTTGAGTAGCAACATTTGCAAATTTGCCGATGATACGAAAATCGGTAGGGAAATTAATTCGGAGGAGGACTCACTATCACTTCTAGTTGATCTAGATAGGGTTTTGAAATGGTCAAAGGATTGGCAGATGCAGTTTAATGCTGATAAATGTAAAGTTCTGAGGTTAGGTAATGATGATAGAGTTACAAGATACGAGCTAGATGGTGTTGTGATTGCGAAGTCGGATTGCGAAAGGGATCTGGGAGTTATGATTAGTAAGAATTTAAAACAAAAGGATCAATGCATAAATGTTCGTAATAAGGCAAATCGGACACTTGGATTTATTAATCGCAGCGTTAGTAACAAGACACCTGGTGTGGTTCTCAAGCTATATCTTGCTCTAGTTAGGCCCCATTTAGATTATGCAGTTCAGTTTTGGTCGCCATATTATAGAATGGATATAAATTCACTTGAACGTGTCCAGCGCAGGATGACTAAGTTAATTCCCCAAATTAGAAATCTTTCATATGAAGAAAGATTAACAAAGCTTAAGTTGCATTCACTGGAAAGGCGAAGAGTTAGGGGTGACATGATAGAGGTTTACAAGTGGATGAATGGACATAACCGGGGGGATATTAATAGGGTATTAAAAGTATCAACACAGGACAGAACACGAAACAATGGATATAAATTGGATAAGTTTAGATTTAGGAAAGACTTGGGTAAATACTGGTTCAGTAACAGGGTTGTTGATTTGTGGAACCAATTGCCGCGTAACATTGTGGAGGTGGGGTCCCTCGATTGTTTCAAGCACGGGTTGGACAAGTATATGAGTGGGATTGGGTGGTTATAGAATAGGAGCTGCCTCGTATGGGCCAATAGGCCTTCTGCAGTTACCTTTGTTCTTATGTTCTCATGTTCTTTAAGAACATCCTCCCTGGTAACTGCTAAACTCGTCAACCTGTCCTCGTCCCCACCCACATAGACTTGTTCGGCTAAAGGCATATTGTTAAGTTCCTCTTTAGTAAATACAGATACAAAATATTTATTAAAAATACTACTCATCTCATCATCACTATCTGTTATTTGACCTGTCTCAGTTTTTAATGGACCTATCCTTTCCCTAGTCTTGGTACGATATAACTGAAAAAACCCTTTAGGATTTGTCTTTGCTTGCCCTGCTATGCGAGCTTCATAGTTTCTTTTTGCTTTCTTTATCTCTTTTTTAACATTTCTAACCAGTTGTACGAATTCCTGTTCTAAAGTGACCTCCCCATTTTTAATCCTTTTGTACCAAGCTCTCTTTTTACCTATAAGGTTCTTCAAATTCTTTGTTATCCACTTTGGGTCATTAGTATTCGATCTATTCAATTTGTATGGTATACTACGTTCCTGTGCTTTGTTTAGAATATTCTTAAATAAGTTATATATTGAATCTACATCGAAATCCCCATTTAAGTCACCTATCGCTGGGTTCATGTCTCGCTCCAAGACCGGCCCACACCCCATACCCAAGACTTTCCAATCAATTTGACCCAAAAAATTTCTTAGGCTATTAAAATCAGCTTTTCGAGGTGTTTAGCAATATCTTTTTTTTTTAGCAATATCTTATTAAAATATCTTTTGAGGTGTTTAGCAGCTCAGTACAGATGAGTGTGTCTTTGATGTAGAGACTGACCCCACCCTGAAGCCGGTGTTTCCTATCACATCTGAAAAGATTGTACTCTGAGATCCATATTTCACCATCATGGTAGTCCTTTGTGTGGGTTTCTGTTAGGGCTACAAACACTGCATTTGCCTCATGAAGGAGACCATCTATAAATTGAACATTGTTGGATTTGCGTGTTTTTATACCCTGGATGTTGGCAAATATAAATGATGTTATCGTGTTAGTGGAAGTGCTGGAAGCCTTACTTGGTGTTAATATCTGAGGCTCTGGTAAGGAGGCCACTGTGTTTGCGTCCAGGGTGTGTCGTTTTGGAAGTGATTCGTCCAGTTTTGGTAGTAGGACGGGTGTTGTGTGGTGTAGTACCTGTGTGCTTGTTGATTGTATTCCAGTCTTGTGGGTATCTCCGTTCCCCTGTGTAATCCTGTAGTGGTTCCATCTGACTGTTCCTCTCTCTTATATTTACTACTTTGTTTCTGCCTTCCTCTAAAAAATTTCCAGTAGTGAAATATTGATCTTCCCGTCTATAACGCTCTGTGCCTCTCACATGGAATTCCGGACACTGAAGATTGTAGCATTTTTTGTCCCTAATTGAAAATTGACATAATTTAGGGTGGAAGTATCTACACCCTGTTCCAAAACGGCATGTACCCCTCGCCAACATGTTCCTGCATTTTCGAGGATGCAGAAAATGGCATTTTGCTCCTAATTTTCCATATTTACCTGGTTGATGGGGTTCTGGGAGTTCTTCTACTCACCAAGCCCGGCCCGAGTCCAGGCTTGACTTGTGAGAGTTTGGTCCACCAGGCTGTTGCTTGAAGCGGCCCGCAGGCCCACATACCCACCACAGCCCGGTTGGTCCGGCACTCCTTGGAGGAATAAATCTAGTTTCCTCTTGAAAATGTCCACGGTTGTTCCGGCAATATTTCTTATGCTTGCTGGGAGGACGTTGAACAACCCCGGACCTCTGATGCTTATACAGTGTTCTCTGATTGTGCCTATGGCACCTCTGCTCTTCACTGGTTCGATTCTACATTTTCTTCCATATCGTTTACTCCAGTACGTTGTTATTTTACTGTGTACATTTGGTACTTGGCCCTCCAGTATCTTCCAGGTGTATATTATTTGATATCTCTCTCGTCTTCTTTCTAGTGAGTAAATTTGGAGGGCTTTCAGACGATCCCAATAATTTAGGTGCTTTATTGCGTCTATGCGTGCCGTATATGTTCTCTGTATTCCCTCTATTTCAGCAATCTCTCCTGCTCTGAAGGGGGAAGTGAGTACTGAGCAGTACTCAAGACGGGACAACACAAGTGACTTGAAGAGTACAACCATTGTGATGGGATCCCTGGATTTGAAAGTTCTCGTAATCCATTCTATCATTTTTCTGGCTGTCGCAATATTTGCTTGGTTATGCTCCTTAAACGTTAGGTCGTCAGACATTATTATTCCCAAATCCTTTACATGCTGTTTTCCTACTATGGGTACATTTGATTGTGTTTTGTACTCTGTATTATGTTTAAGGTCCTCATTTTTACCGTACCTGAGTACCTGGAATTTATCACTGTTAAACATCATGTTATTTTCTGATGCCCAGTCGAAAACTTTATTAATATCAGCTTGAAGTTTTTCAATGTCTTCAGCCGAGGTAATTTTCATACTGATTTTTGTGTCATCTGCAAGGGATGATACGAAGCTGTGACTTGTATTTTTGTTTATATCTGAAATGAGAATAAGGAAAAGCAGCGGTGCAAGGACTGTACCCTGAGGTACAGAGCTTTTAACTGCACTTGGACTAGATTTTATATGGTTGACCGTTACTCGCTGAGTCCTGTTTGACAGAAAACTGAGTATCCAGCGTCCAACTTTACCAGTTATTCCCATTGACTTCATTTTGTGTGCTATCACGCCATGGTCACATTTATCGAAAGCTTTTGCGAAGTCCGTGTATATCACATCAGCATTCTGTTTTTCTTCTAATGCCTCAGTGACTTTGTCGTAGTGCTCAAGTAGCTGTGAGAGGCACGATCTTCCCGCTCGAAATCCATGTTGGCCTGGGTTGTGAAGGTCATTGGTCTCCATGAAATTGGTGACCTGACTTCTAATCACTCTCTCAAATACTTTTATGATGTGCGATGTTAGTGCAACTGGTCTATAATTTTTTGCCAATGCTTTGCTCCCTCCCTTGTGTAGAGGGGCTATGTCTGCTACTTTAAGTGCATCTGGTATCTCTCCCGTGTCCAAGCTCTTCCTCCACACTATACTGAGTGCCTGTGCTACCGGCACTTTGCATTTCTTTATAAATATTGAATTCCATGAGTCTGGACCTGGGGCCGAGTGCATGGGCATGTTTTCAATTTCTTTTTAAAAATTTAGTGCACTCGTGTTTATATCAGTTATATTTACAGGGGTTTGAATATCCCGCATAAAGAAATTGTCTGGATCTTCCACCTTCATGTTGTTTATTGGAGTGCTAAACATGTCCTCATACTGCTTTTTTAGGATTTCACTAATTTCTTTGTCATCCTCCGTGTATGAACCTTCACTTGTACGAATAGGTCCAATACTGGCAGTGGTTTTTACTTTTGATTTCGCATATGAGAAAAAATATTTTGGATTTTTCTTTATTTCCTGAATGGCTTTCTGTTCTAACTGCCTTTCTTCAGTTTCATATGAGTGTTTCAATTTCCGCTCGATTTCTTCAATCTCCCTATTTAAATTATTCCTTCTTTGACGGGAAATTCGTGTCTGCATAAGCAGTTCCGTTATTTTTTTCCTGCGTTTATAGTGTCGTCTGCGTTCTCTTTCTACATTAGGTCTCTTTCTGGCTTTCCTCAAAGGAACGTGTTTCAGACAGACTTGATACGCTTCTGAAGTCAATTTTTCTATTCCTTCTGTAGGACTTGTATTACTTAGAACAGTTCTCCATGGAATGTTTGTAAGTTCCCTGTTTATTATCTCCCAGTCTATCCTTTTATTATTAAAATTGAATTTACTGAATAGCCCCTCTCGCTTTATCAACGTTTTAGGTCTATTCTGAGTATTGATGGTCGTTTGCACTTCAATGAGCTTGTGATCTGAATATGTGGTATCTGATATCGTAATGTCTCTGATAATGTCTTCAATGTTCGTAAAGACCAGATCTAGAATATTTTCATTTCTCGTTGGCTCCGATATCTGCTGATTGAGTGAAAATTTGTCACAGAATCTAAGTAGTTCTCTAATCTGTGGTTGGTTAGGTCCTGATAGATTTCCTGGTATAATATTATTGTTTGCTATTTTCCACCTGAGACTAGGCAAGTTGAAGTCACCTAGGAAGATAATATCAGGTATCGGGTTCTCCAAATTATCAAGGCTATTCTCTATTTTGCTTATCTGTTCTGTGAATTCCTCAGCCGTTGCATCTGGCGGTTTGTATATTAGTATAATCACTAAATTTATTTTCTCTATTTTTAATCCCAGTACCTCTACCACCTCATTTGTAACGTTTAGGAGCTCCGAGCATACAAGGTCTTCCCTAATATACAGACCCACTCCTCCATGTGACCTAATTTTCCTATCACACCTGTATAGGTTATATCCTGGAATCCAGATCTCACTGTCCAACAATTCCCCTGCATGGGTTTCTGTGAAAGCTCCAAATACTGCATTTGACTCCGTGAGGAGGCCATTTATGAACTGTACTTTGTTGTTTGTTCTTGTTTTCAGTCCTTGTATGTTGGCAAAGATGAATGAGGTTACTCTATTAGTGATAGTTTGAATGTGAGACTTTTTCGGCAAGTCCATTATTCGTGGACATAATGAGTTTGTTCTGACCAGTACTGATTGTTGTAGGGCAGTTTTCTGTCGTAGTTGTAGTTCCCTTTCGGTGGGTAATTGTATCTGTAATTCTGGAATGCAAGTGGATCTGGCATCCAGTTCCATAACTCTCCATGCTGCTCCTTTTGAATTCTCTGCCGGTCTGGTATAAAAAATTTATAGAGTTTCCTCCAAATTCATTATCCTGCTTGCCACTCTTTATGTAGCGTTCCGTGCCTTTCACGTGAAAGTGTGGGCAGCTGAGGTCATAGCATTTTCTGTCCTCCAGTGAGGTTTGGCACATGTCAGGATGGAAAAACCTACATATTGATCCAAATCGACACTCACCTTTCCTAAGCATATTTAAACATTTTTTGGGATGTTGGTAACTGCATTCTAATCCTTTCTTATTACCAGCATATCTATGTCTGCATATGCCCTTTGCATAAAATTTGCATAAGTCTGTCCTTCTGTTCTGAATTGCTCTATCGGGAACCGTCGTAGTGTCTGTACCTATCGAGCTGTCAGTGCTGTCTGTTACACTTTCAAGTTTACTGTCATCTACATCCTGGCCTACTGAGTCAGAGTTTACAACTTCCTGAGTTTCAGCCTCAGTTTCATCCCTGACTATATCCTCCGCCCCTTGTATATTAGAATTGTTGTTCCTTTCCCACTCCTTCTGGATGGCTGGTAGGCTTCCAATGAATGATGTTTTCCGATCATGCGTCATGTAATCTAGAAGGTTTTTAAGGATATTCCAAGCTGGCAGGTCATTTTTACACACCCAGAGCAAGTGACCAGCTCTCAGTGCCGTAGTGTTACTCACTCCTGTACAAGCCGAATGGAATCTAGTCCTACAGATATAACATTCAATTCCCGTTACCTTCGTCTTTAAGAAGTTGTTACAGTGGCCACAAATTTGTTTATTTACTCCCATATTGCCTTGTTTTGTTGTATATATCTATATATTTATAATATTATATGTATATTGTATATTTGTAACAATATATATGTATATATGTTTATATGTTTAATATTTATAATATTATATGTATACCGTTTATTTGTAATATTATGTATGTTATTTTGTTCAAACTTTATGGCAGGTACTTAGCGTAGGGTAGCTAGGCTGGTCCCCGGTCGGTACAGGTGACCTCTTGTTGTCCCAGGTTGATGTCACCAGTTTCCAGTTACCCGATTTATAACCACTGATGCCGCCTCTTGCCACTATTCTATATTTCTAGTATTCTATTCTATATTTATAATATTCACTTCCAACTTATATGTTGTTGTGATACCCGTTCCACTTCACTGTTCCACGAATCACCGTTCACTATTTTTTCCTAATACACGCATGTACACAAAGCCTCGTTCACTGGCTCACACGTGTCTCCCGTTTATTTTCTATTTAACACAAAGTTCTATTGTTAATGACTATTTTCAATTTTCCAGTCCACTACTAGCTCACCACAGCCCCGCTCCTGTGCCGGGTAAGTCCACTAAACACTACAGGTTGTCGAGGTTGGTAGTGTGTTGAGGTTGTTAGTGTGTTAAGGTTGGTAGTGTGTTGAGGTTGGGAGTGTCTTGTTGTGTAGTGTGTTGAGGTTGGGAGTGTGTTGAGGTTGTGAGTGTGTTGTAGTTGGAAGTGTGTTGTGGGTGGACGTGTGTTGTGGGTTGAAGTGTGTTGTGGTTGGTAGTGTGTTGAGGTTGGGAGTGTGTTGAGGTTGGGAGTGTGTTGAGGTTGATAGTGTGTTGTGGTTGGGAGTGTGTTGTGGTTGGGAGTGCGTTGTGGTTCCGAGTGATTCTATGTGATTTGTAATCTTACTTCTTAGACCTCTTTAAAATATTTTTATGATGTGTGAAGTTAGAGCTATTGTTTTACAAAATTTCGCGTCAGCCATACTGCATTTTTTGAGAAGTGACGCGATCTCCGCTGTTATAATTATATCGGAGATGACACCAGTATTTCTTAAGTATGTCAATAGCCACAGTATAACAATTGCCACTCCTTTTTTCTTAGCAGTATTCTTTTTTCATTGGTTGGTCTTTAAACTGCAGAGGACTTGTGTCTTGTGTTTTATATTCATTGACAATCATCATATTTAGAATTTCTATTTTGGGTATCAGCACTTCCACCATGTGGTTTGTGTTGTTTAGCAGTTCGTTGCAGATGTGTCTTTGATGTACACGCTGACCCCACCCTGTAGCCTGTGTTTCCTGTAGTATCTGAAAATATTATATTCAGGTATGCACATTTCACTCTCGTAATAGTCCTTAGTGTGAGTAGAGTTAAAACAGCGAATATTACATTTTCGTTTTGTAGATTGCATTTCACACTTTTCGTTTTGTAGTCTATCCGTGTCTCAACATACCTGAACTAAATGTGTTGGTATCACCTGGACTGCTGTTTGCATTTCTCTTCAATTTTTGAACATGCAGTAACGAGGTAATTCCTAACCTCTTTAGAGGAATTATTAACAAAAATAAAAAATAAAATACTTTTTCAGATAGAATCCATTACCCTCAACGTAAATCCAGTACATTAAGATATTTGCCATTCCTTTTTTTCCTTAAAGTAACTGGAAGTTTGACACAATTAGAGTGTGCGACTGCATCACACAATTGACAATTTATGTAGTTTGGGTACATAACATTTTTGTTGTATTTCGTACAAGACACGAGTGTAGCCATAGTTGTTTATTTCAACACAATTATATAGATATTATTGTTGTGTTGGTATCACCGTGTTGTGATGGCCTTTGTAGTATGCCTAATGTTGTGGTCTTAAACAACTTTAGGGACGACATCCTCCGCTTAGTAAAACCCTAGACAACTAGTCCATGACACAATAAAAGCAAAGCATCCTGGGATTCCTATGAATGCACTAGGATCTTCAGGTTCCAAACCGAATCCCAAAGCAGGGCAGTGTGTTAAACATCCTGGTTTAAGCTTAAGTTAGGAGCCTCAGGACCCCCCCCCCCCCCTAGTGGATTCAGTGGAATCCCAGGTTGAATTACTTTTACCGTGTGAAGGTGTAGTGGTCCAGGGCGTTAGCTTTGGAGTACCAAGTGAGCAGGTTATGGACACCTGCCTTAACCCACTCGGCCACGATAGGATTCCTTACCTCTACTCACCCTCCTTACTCCTGCCGCACCACAATACAACAACAATAGCTTGCCATGCCGAAAAATGTATATATTTATATGTATTTTTTTTTCCAAAAATATTTGGTGTTGACGGAGAATATTTACATCTGACCCTTATATGCATATTTTGTTTCTCCCCCAAATAGGTAATACTGCTTCTAGTCTCTGCTCGACTACCTAGCACCATAATAAACACAACTGCTGCCCATTGAAGATGGTAAGGAGAGTTATGTTGATGTGTCCACCCAGTGATGGTAAGAGTATTAATGGTGATGTCACTACCCAGTGATGGTGACTATTAATGGTGATGTCACTACCTAGTGATGGTGACTGTATTAATGGTGATGTCACTACCTAGTGATGGTGACTGTATTAATGGTGATGTCACTACCTAGTGATGGTGACTGTATTAATGGTGATGTCACTACCTAGTGATGGTGACTGTATTAATGGTGATGTCACTACCTAGTGATGGTGACTGTATTAATGGTGATGTCACTACCTAGTGATGGTGACTGTATTAATGGTGATGTCACTACCTAGTGATGGTGACTGTATTAATGGTGATGTCACTACCTAGTGATGGTGACTGTATTAATGGTGATGTCACTACCTAGTGATGGTGACTGTATTAATGGTGATGTCACTACCTAGTGATGGTGACTGTATTAATGGTGATGTCACTACCTAGTGATGGTGACTGTATTAATGGTGATGTCACTACCTAGTGATGGTGACTGTATTAATGGTGATGTCACTACCTAGTGATGGTGACTGTATTAATAGTGATGTCACTACCTAGTGATGGTGACTGTATTAATGGTGATGTCACTACCTAGTGATGGTGACTGTATTAATGGTGATGTCACTACCTAGTGATGGTGACTGTATTAATAGTGATGTCACTACCTAGTGATGGTGACTGTATTAATGGTGATGTCACTACCTAGTGATGGTGACTGTATTAATAGTGATGTCACTACCTAGTGATGGTGTGTGTATTAATGGTGATGTCACTACCCAGTGATGATGAGTGTATTAATGGGGATGTCACTACCAAGTAGTGGTGAATGTATTAGTGATGGTGTTGTCACTACCCAGTGATGGTGAATGTATTAGTGATGGTGTTGTCACCACCCAGCTTGAGTGAGTGTATTAATGATTGTGTTGTCACTACCCAGTGATGGTGAGTGTATTAATGATGGTGTTGTCATTACCCAGTGATGGTGAGTGTATTAACGGTTGTGTCACTACCCAGTGATAGTGAGTGTATTAATTGTGATGTCACTACCCAGTGATGATGAGAGGATTAATGATATTGTTGTTTTTACCTAGTCATGGTGAGTGTATTAATGATCATTCACCATAACTACCCAGTGATGGTGAGTGTATTAACAGTTGTGTCACTACCCAGTGATAGTGAGTGTATTAATGGTGATGTCCCTTCGCAGTGATAGTGAGTGCATTAATGGTGATGTCACTGGTTGATACCTGGTTGATGGGGTTCTGGGAGTTCTTCTACTCCCCAAGCCCGGCCCGAGGCCAGGCTTGACTTGTGAGAGTTTGGTCCACCAGGCTGTTGCTTGGAGCGGCCCGCAGGCCCACATACCCACCACAGCCCGGTTGGTCCGGCACTCCTTGAAGGAATAAATCTAGTTTCCTCTTGAAAATGTCCACGGTTGTTCCGGCAATATTTCTTATGCTTGCTGGGAGGACGTTGAACAACCGCGGACCTCTGATGTTTATACAGTGTTCTCTGATTGTGCCTATGGCACCTCTGCTCTTCACTGGTTCTATTCACCACTACCAAGTAGTGGTGAATGTATTAGTGATGGTGTTGTCACTACCCAGTGATGGTGAATGTATTAGTGATGGTGTTGTCACCACCCAGCGAGAGTGAGTGTATTAATGATGGTGGTGTCACTACCCAGTGATGGTGAGTGTATTAATGATGGTGTTGTCACCACCCAGTGATGGTGAGTGTATTAATGATTGTGTTGTCACTACCCAGTGATGGTGAGTGTATTAATGATTGTGTTGTCACTACCCAGTGATGGTGAGTGTATTAGTGACGGGTGTTCTCAGTACTCAGTGTTAGTTCGGAAAAGCATTGAGCTAGGCATGTTAACAGGGAGGAGGTGGGTGTTTCAAAAAAGTAAACTCTTTAAAAACTAGCCAGGGCCTGATTGTGTTATAAGTCTCTTAATGCTATTTGGCCTCATTTACTCTTAGAGGAGAGGACCCTGGCACAGCCGGGTACTAGAGGAGGGGAGGGGAGGTGGAGAAGGACCCTGGCACAGCCGGGTACTAGGGGAGGGGAGGGGAGGTGGAGAAGGACCCTGGCACAGCCGGGTACTAGAGGAGGGGAGGGGAGGTGGAGAAGGTCCCTGGCACAGCCGGGTACTAGAGGAGGGGAGGGGTGGTGGAGAAGGACCCTGGCACAGCCGGGTACTAGAGGAGGGGAGGGGAGGTGGAGAAGGTCCCTGGCACAGCCGGGTACTAGAGGAGGGGAGGGGTGGTGGAGAAGGACCCTGGCACAGCCGGGTACTAGAGGAGGGGAGGGGTGGTGGAGAAGGACCCTGGCACAGCCGGGTACTAGAGGAGGGGAGGGGAGGTGGAGAAGGTCCCTGGCACAGCCGGGTACTAGAGGAGGGGAGGGGTGGTGGAGAAGGACCCTGGCACAGCCGGGTACTAGAGGAGGGGAGGGGAGGTGGAGAAGGTCCCTGGCACAGCCGGGTACTAGAGGAGGGGAGGGGAGGTGGAGAAGGTCCCTGGCACAGCCGGGTACTAGAGGAGGGGAGGGGTGGTGGAGAAGGACCCTGGCACAGCCGGGTACTAGAGGAGGGGAGGGGTGGTGGAGAAGGACTCTGGCACAGCCGGGTACTAGAGGAGGGGAGGGGAGGTGGAGAAGGTCCCTGGCACAGCCGGGTACTAGGGGAGGGGAGGGGAGGTGGAGAAGGTCCCTGGCACAGCCGGGTACTAGAGGAGGGGAGGGGTGGTGGAGAAGGTCCCTGGCACAGCCGGGTACTCGCTCTGGAATGCTATAAAGACCCAATATCTGTTAATACATCTTCATGATCATACATTATTTTCCACAGGATCACTACAAGCCAGAGGAGTGTTCAGTCTGTCTTATCAATTATGACGAAGATCTACGGCCTCGCTCACTGCCGTGTGGGCACTCATTCTGCTCCAAGTGTGTTGACAATGCTATCAAGAATGGTCAGCTGACCTGCCCCAGCTGCCGCACCCAGCACAGTGCCCGAGCTGCTGCTCACCTCCCTATTAATTATGGTATAGAGGCATGTGTCAGGAAACTAAAACAATACCAGCTTATGCCAATGGGAACTTCAACAGCAAAACGCTGCCAAACTCAAACTGGTGTCGCCAGCAAGAAGTTACGTTCTATGGTGGAGGAGCAGAAGAGCAGTATCAGAAGCCTTATTACTGAGCGTGAAGAGGTACTGTCCCAGCTGGGTGAGTACCGGGGGCAGCTGAGTGACTGGAAGACTCGACACCTCCAACTCCAGGAGAGACTGGTAGAGCAGAACAAGGCCGTAATGAAACTCTTAGAACAGGAGGATGTCAGAGTGGTGGCTATGACAACACAAGGAGAGGAAGTGATGACTCGGCTGCAAGCCATGTTGGGAAGCCTTGACACAGCCAACTCTATAGACAACGCCGATACTGCCATTGATACAGCTGTTGAGGGTAATGTGGAGGTGCAACATTGGTTCCAGAAGTGTCAGGCGCTCTTCCCGGATGTCAACACTGTGTACATCTCAGTGAAGGTATGTGCTGAAGGTCACATTGTTTGCATAGAACTGAGCGTAATATTGCCAATGTATAAAGCCTTTTTATTCAGAGAAACACAAATATCAGACTAAACGCAGATGATGAGTCACAATAACGTGGCTGAAATATGTTGACCAGACCACACACTAGAAAGTGAAGGGACAACAATGTTACGGTCCGTCCCGGACCATTCTCATTGACTTGAGAATGGTCCAGGACGGACCGAAACGTCGTCGTCCCTAGTGTGGTTTGGTCAACATCAGACTAGACTTTATAATACGAAAAATATTTGCTCCAACAAGTGAAATATTTTCTGATAATACAATCAACTGTCATCTTGGTGTTTCTCAGCACTGGTCAGTATTCTCGTCAACCAAATCAACTTTCATTTTGGTTTTTCTCTACACTGTGGTGAGCATTCAGTGTTCTCAACCTGCATCATTAATGTTTGTGTTGGTAATGACAGGTGCAGGAGACCATCAGGAAGGCCCTGGATATTATAATGACCACAGTGGCAGGTACCACAACTGATCCCGTACACCTGGGAGACTCAGCCTCCAGCATCATGAATAAAGTTCGAGATATCACTGGAGAGATCACCAAGAAGCCATTAACTGTATGTTTATCATCCTTTTGCATTCCTCTTTCCCTTTCCGTAGAGTAGATTGACAATATTGGATAGTGACATTCCTTTCTGTTATATTGTTTGCTAGTTGACCATTAAACAGGTAAAGTCATTGTATGGTTCCTGACATTATAGGCCAGCCATAAAGTCACTCCCATATTATTCTCACAGTAAACATAATTGAAATTTTCAGTGAATGCAGTTTCCTTCATTAGTAAAATTTTCCAGAATCGTCTTATTAACCGTTTTCATTTTATCCGTTATACACTGACCACAAGGCCTTCCACCAGTTACAATGTTCCCAGGAATGTATATACTCTGTCCACAAGGCCTTCCACCAGTTACAATGTTCCGAGGAATGTTATACACTGACCACAAGGCCTTCCACCAGTTACAATGTTCCCAGGAATGTATATACGCTGTCCACAAGGCCTTCCACCAGTTACAATGCTCCCAGGAATGTTATACACTGACCACAAGGCCTTCCACCATTTACAAAGTTCAGTGGGATGTTTTACACTGACCACAGGACTGGTTGATGATTGATAAAGATTAAGCCACCCAAGAGGTGACACGGGCATGAATAGCCCGTAACCACAGGGCCTTCCACCAGTTGTGGAAATATTTCAAAATATCTATAAATCATATATATATTCATAGTCATATATAAATGTATGTATGTACGTTACATGAGCTTCCTGAAGAAGGGGCTACGTGGGGCTTGGTAATTATGTATAGATGAAGCCATCCACATGCGGCGTTCACCCACAGATTCATAATTATAATCCCACCACTGCCACCAATGTTAACCAATGCAGGTTAATGAAAGGGCGTTGAAGAACCAACCTCTGTGGCCTTTTCATCTTTATTATTAAACAAAACGTATACGAATAATGTATGTATTTGCCTTAATTTACCTGAAAGCCACCATCTGTCTAATAGCCATGACAGAAACCGGAGGCTGGTGGCTTGATAAAGGTCCCCCATTTTTCCTGATAATTTTTTACAACTAAATTTTTAATTGCAGTGATGTGTTGGCATTTATGGCTCCAGCAGGTAAGCTATTCCATGGGTCCTATGGGTAAAAAAGCATCTCCTTTTTTCTGTCCTACATTGTGGCTTGTTTAGCTTGAAGCTGCTATACCTAGTTTGTGTTACACGTGACCTTTTAAAAAACAGTGGTTTTGCTTATTATCCTCCAACTTTTTCAGTATTTTAAAACTTTTTATAAGATCTGCCCTGTCATGTCTGGTTTGTGATGTTAGCCTTGTGGCCCTCAAATATTCCAAGTATGAGAGTCGACTTAGTTTTGGGATGAATTCTGCAGCAATGCATTGTACGTTTTCCAAAGCACATATATCCTTCTAGATGAGGGGACGTCATGCTTGGATATAGCAGTCCTAATGGGGACGCACCAAAGATTTATCCAGTTAAATAACCATTTTTTTCCTTGAAGCCAGTTTTTTTTTACTATTCCTGGTTTTTTCAGTTCCTACTTGTGCAACTTTCAGTGACTGATGGATTGATGTGATTGATGTGACTCCTAGGTGTTTTTCTTCATCTGCTGCAAGGTGGTGTTATTTATTTGATAGTTGTGATGTTTATTGTAATGGCCCCCAGATGCAAGGTCTTGCATTTTCAATATTTAAGAGTGCTCACCAATCTTCTGATAGAGTGGGGCGGGAATACAACCTGTCAAACCGTTTAACAACCAGGTACCCATTTTACTGTTGGGTAAATAGAGGCTACAGTTAAGGATTGACGCCCAGTAAATCCTCCACGCCCAGGATACGAACCCAGGACAAAGTGCTCTTGATAAAAGGAGGGGGGGGGGAATCGGTGTTGCTGACTGAGATGAGAAAGACCATGACCACCGTAATGCCCCTGTTACCTAGCAGTAAATAGGTACCTGGGAGTTAGTCAGCTATCACGGGCTGCTTCCTGGGGGTGGAGGCCTGGTCGAGGACCGGGCCGCGGGGACACTAAAGCCCCGAAATCATCTCAAGATAAACTCAAGATAAAACCGCCGCGGGTCTTTGCTCCCAAACTCTCTGGTGCCTCTGATCGCCCTAGGAGCCCTCCAGTCGAACCACAGGTGGAATCGCGACTCGCGATTCGGCCTCGTACCCGCAGAAGAGTGAAGGAAAACTCGATACTGACCAAGACATTGCTTCACCAGCACCAGCACTTCCTCTAAGTTTGGCCTGCCGTAACAAAGGGTCAGAGGTCACCCGCTACATCCCTGTGTCACTCAACTGATTTGGTCGCTAGCTGGGTTTGAACTCTGCATCCCAGCAATGCAGCTCAGGGAAATATGTTCAGTGTTACCAGACAATGGTACGTATCTAACGATCACAGTGTTATTCAGTGTTACCAGCCTAGGGTAACCAGCCATAATAGTGTTTTATATATATATATATATATATATATATATATATATATATATATATATATATATATATATATGTTGTACCTAGTAGCCAGAACGTCGTACTTTGCCTACTATGCAAGGCCCGATTTGCCTAATTAGCCAAGTTTTCTTGAATTTATATATTTTTTCCACATTTTTTCTTATGAAATGATAAATCTGTCCATTTTATTATGTATAAGGTAATTTTTGTTTAATTTGAGTTAAAACTAACGTAGATATATGACCGAACCTAACCAACCACACCTAACCGAACCTAACATTTCTTAACCTAACCTAAACTAACACAACTAAGTCATTAATTTATGTTCTCAATATAATATAATAATAATAATTCAAATAAACTAGTTGGAAACAAATTATTGGAAAAAATAAAATCACTCGGCCTATTAGGCAAATCGGGCCTTGCATAGTAAGCCGAGAAGTGCGGTCTGGCTACTAGGTACGACATACATACATATATATATACATATATATATATATATATATATATATATATATATATATATATATATATATATATATATATATATATATATATATATATATATATATATAATCTTTGGACAACACCCCCCCCTCCCCATCCGGCCCGTTGGCGTCGTGAGGGGGCTTGGTGGACGGCTGCCGGAGTGTGATGCTCCGTTGGGCAGTCCTCTGTCCTTTTCTGGCCTTGCACTCCTGCTGCTGTCTTCTCCAATTGTGCCGGATCGCTTTTCCTTTTCCTTATGTTTCGTTTTTCTCCCCCCTCTTCTCCTATCTGCTTGTCGTTTCCTGCTGACCTTTTGCTTGTTTTGGATTCTTTCTTTGGACTTCTTCTATTTTGACGCCCGGGTGCTTGAGGAGGCATACTCTTGCACCCGTAGAACTGTAGTACCCAACGTCTCGAGCGAGGGGAACCTTTTATTGTCAATCCCCCTTTCGTCGCTGAACCCGATCTCGATGGACTGACGGTTCTTAAGGTGGCGTTTGTGGGGCGTATACTCACGACGCACCCCTAGGAGGCCCCGGCATGATCGGCGATAGCTTCCTGTTGGGTGTCCTGCCTCTAATTGTGGCTCCATGGTGGGTATGGGGGCACATTCGTGGATGAATTTGTCACTTCTCGTCTCTGTGTCGTTGAATGTTTCCGTTGTACCCTCTCAGGCTCGTGGGGTGGGCGACCAAGCCCCCGAGTCGGCCTGTATTGGAAGACCAGGCTCTGTAGCTCCCGCTGCGTTGGGCCCCGACCTTGCTCCTCCTTTGACCGTCCTGACTTCTTCCCCCAGCTCCCCTCCCTCCTCTGTGGTTGGGTCGAGCCTCCAGCCCCCGGTGGTGACCACTTCGTCCCCTGGTGTGGCTAAGTCTTTCGTTGTGACTACTGCGCCTTTTGACCCCTCTCTCTCTAGGGGTTCTCAACGCCGTTCGCGCCCCAACCGCACTCGCTCGATTCCTTCTCGTGCTGATGCGTATCAGGCCTTGTTTGGTCCAGCTTCATGGGCCAAATACTTTGATCTCCTCCCTCTTGATTCTGCGCCTCCTGACGATTTCTCCCTCCATCGGCATCTTGTAGATTCCGTGGATGCGTCTGTTACTTTCAACCCCACTCGTCTCGGTACACGTGTCGTTGCTGCTCCTTCTCAGGATGCGGCTTCCCGCTTGGCTGCCTTATCTTGCCTTGGCGAGATCCCTGTTCGGGTCTCCAAGAACGTTCAGATGAATGACAGTGTTGGCACTATTCTCCTCCCACCCCATGTTGCAACCGGTGTTCGGAATCTGCAGGATTGCCACGATGATATTCGGCATATCCTTCTGCCCAAGGCCATTCTGTCCTCCAGGTTGACTCGTTTACTCGTCCCCCTCGTGGTCGTCGCCGTCAACCCCTTCACGTTGTGAAGATCACCTTCGATGGTAGGACCCTTCCATCCTCTGTCATTCTTGCTGGTGCTAGGTGCTCTGTCCAGGAGTATATTCCTTCTCCTCGACTTTGTAACAAGTGCTGGAGGTTTGGGCATGGTGCCCTCCGCTGCTCTGGGACTGTCTCTCTCTGTCCTTTGTGTGGGAGTGAAGGTCACTCTAAGTCGGAGTGCACTTCTCCCCAGGATCGTTGCCTCAACTGCGGTGACGCCCATCCTACCTTCTCCCGTGCGTGTGTCCATTACAAGCTTGAGGCAGCCGTCCTCAACTTGAAGCACCGGGAGCGTTTATCTTTTCCTGAGGGGAGGCGCCAGGTTCGCCGGCTCCCGCCTTTTGCTAATATCTCTTATGCTCGCGTGTTGCGCTCTTCCTCTCCTCGTCCTTCCCGCCTTCCTCAGACTCACAACCGTTTCCGGGCCTTGGACCCTGATGCGCCCACTGCCCCCTCCTTTGTTCCTTTGGGTTCTCTCCCGAAGGATCCTCCTCCTGGTCCTCTGTCTGGGGTTCCCCTTTCTTCTACCCGGTCTGTCGTGTCTCCTGTGTCTTCTTCCTCGTCCCCCTCCGATCCTCCTTCCCATCCTCTTCCTCCATCTATCGGCTCACCCCACCGCCTGTCGGTGCGGGCGGATGTCCATCGCTCTCCTAACGGCCGTCGTGTGTGCTCTCGTTCAGCTTCTCCTGTTGAGACACTGGAATCCGTTGCCCGGTACGTAGTTGCTGGGACACCGGTCTCTTTAAGTCAGAAGCGAAAGCCTGGCTCCTCTCCTTCCTCTTCCCCGGCGGGTAAGAAGGCTTCGCTTTCTTCCTCAGCTCCTACTTCTGGCTCTGTTGCTCCTTCCCCTCCCGTTTCAGTGATTGCACCCCCTGTTCCTGCTATGGAGGTTTCTTTGGCCCTTGCTTCCCTTTCGGTTGCTGCTCCTGCTGAGGTGCGCTCCCCTCTTCCTGCTGCTGTCCTTGACTGCTCCTCTCCGTTGTCTCCTCCTCTTCCTCCTCCTCCTCCTCCTCCTCCGGACCCCGCCCGCCCGCCTCTTATCTGTTCTCCCGTTTCCTTCCCTCTGTCTTTGCTCAGTTTACCCATGCCCCCTAACCCTGACTTTGCTGACCCTGATCCCGACCCTGATATTCTTTAACGTGCTCTGTTGCTCTTTCGCCTTTGTTTCTTCCTTGTTCTCTGTTTTTGTCCTTTCTCTTCTCGTCGTTGTCCATTCTTCAATGGAACGTTCGAGGTTATTACGCCAATTTCCTCGAACTCCAACTTCTGATTTCGCGGTTTTCGCCCCTTTGTGTCTGTCTCCAGGAGCCAATGCTTGGTGCTCGTCCTGGTCGTTTTCGTGGCTATTCCTTTCTCTCCCCCCCCCAGCCATTGCTGGGGCTTCTAATTCTTCTGCTCTCTTGATTCGTGCTGATATTCCCTTTGTTCCTTTGCTTTTTCCTTCGCCACTCCATTGTTCTGCTGCTCGTATCTTTGTGGGGAAATGGTACACAGTTTGTTCCATTTATCTCCCCTGAGTGTCCCGCTCTCTCTTCCTGATTTGAAACACCTCCTAGACTCCTTGCCGGAGCCTGTGCTCCTGCTGGGTGACTTCAATTGTCGTCATTCTCTTTGGGGTGACGTTCTGACGAATACCCGGGGTCGCCTCCTTGAGCCGTTTCTCCTCTCTTCTTCCCTGTCTCTTCTGAATTCTGGTGAGCCCACTCATTTGGACTCTCGGACTTGCACCCTTTCTTGTCTTGATCTTTCTCTCTGCTCTTCTTCTCTTTACTTAGATTTCACGTGGCAGGTTCTTGATGACCTCCATGGAAGTGATCATTTCCCCATCCTTGTTTCCTTTTTCTCTTTTCGCCCTTCAATCTCTTTTCCTAGGTGGCAGTTTGCTAAGGCAGACTGGACCCTATTTACCCTCAGTGCTGCTCTCTCTGACCTCTCCCTTCTGCCTCTCTCTCGCGCTCTCCTCCTTTTTCATGACACTGTCTTCAACGCTGCCCAACGCTCTATTCCTCGCTCTTCCTCTCGGGGTCCACGGAAGTGCGTTCCCTGGTGGAATGCGGACTGTGCTCGGGCTGTCCGCTGTAAGCGTGCGGCCTGGAAGAGGCACCGCCGTAGGCAGACGACCGATTCTTTTCTTTTCTTTCGGAGAGCGAGTGCGGTGGCCCGTAGGGCCATCCGTACAGCTAAACGTGAATGTTGGGTATCTTATGTCTCAACAATTACGTCCGAAACCCCTCTGGCCCAGATCTGGAAGCGTATCCGCAAGATAGCGGGAAAGTTCGTTCCCGATGTTTCACCGGTCCTTCACCTCCATGATACTCTTGTGGCGGACCCGTTGCAGGTCGCTTCCGAAATGGGTTCCCACTTTTCTTCTGTTAGCTCTGGTCTTCATCTTCCCCAATCTTTCCTTCTTCGTAAACCTGTCCTTGAGTCTCGTCCTTTAGATTTCTGCACTCATCTTCAGCTTCCCTATAATGATCCCTTCTCTCTCTCTGAACTTCGTTCTGCCCTGGCCCTCTGCGGTTCTACGGCGGCGGGCTCCGATGGTATTCATTATGAGATGCTTCGCCATCTCCCTCCGAGCACGTCTCAGTATTTACTGAGTCTGTATAATCGGATCTGGGAGTCGTCGTCAGTCCCTGAGGACTGGCTCGATGCCGTTGTCCTCCCTGTTCGCAAACCGGGGTCTCTGGGTACTTCCCCTAAGGACTTTCGCCCTATTGCTCTCACAAGTTGTGTCTGCAAACTCTTTGAACGTATGGTTAACGTTCGTCTGATGTGGTTCCTGGAACACCATCACCTCCTCTCCCCTTCTCAATTTGGTTTCCGCAAGTGCCGCAGCACGACAGATGTCCTGGTGAACTTGGAGGTCTATATTCGTACTGCTTTTGCTGGGAAGACCTCCGTTGTTGCCGTCCTGTTTGACCTGGAAAAGGCTTACGACACCACTTGGCGTTATCATATCCTATCTCAACTTCATTCTTTTGGCCTTCGTGGTCATCTCCCTCTCTTTCTCCGCGGCTTCCTCTCTCGTCGTTCCTTTTGGGTGCGCCTTGGTACCGCTCTCTCCCCCTCTTTTCAGCAATACGAAGGTGTGCCCCAGGGTAGTGTTCTGAGCACTACTCTTTTTCTGGTTGCCCTCAATGGTCTTCTTTCCTCTCTTCCTTCTGGTGTCTTCTCCGCTCTCTATGTCGATGATCTTACCCTTTGTTGTCAGGGTGATGATTCGCCTCTCCTTCAACGCCGGCTTCAACTTGCAATTGATGCCGTGTCGTCTTGGGCCACTGATCATGGCTTCAAGTTCTCTACTTCTAAGACTTGTGCCATGACTTTTACGCGGAAACGGGTTGTTCTTCGTCCCTCTTTGTCACTTTATGGTCATCCCCTTGAATACAAAGATTCCGCGAAGCTTTTGGGGTTATTCCTTGACACTCGTTTGCCTTGGTCTCCCCATATCTCTTACCTCCGTGTTGAGTGCTCTAAGGCCCTTACCCTCCTTCGGGTCTTGTCCCATACTTCTTGGGGGGCAGATAGGCGCAGTCTCCTTGCTTTACATTCCTCTCGTCCTGTCTAAGCTCGATTATGGTTGCCGTGCTTACTCGTCTGCTTCTCCTTCTACTCTTCGCCGTCTTGATGCTTTGCACCATACTGGGTTGCGCCTCAGTTCTGGTGCCTTTCGTTCGACTCCCGTCCTTAGCTTGTATGTTGACACTGGCTTCCTGTCTCTCCAGGACCACCGTGATCGCTACTGTCTTCGCTATCTTGCGCGGTCCTTGCAACATCCTTCCTCTCGCCTCTGTCGTGCTTTAACTTTTACCCCTCCTGCGGTTCCTGTTCCTCTTCACCACCTCCCTCTTTCTGTCCGGTTATCTCGCCTGCAGGATTCTCTTTCCGTTCGTATTTCTGATGTTTCTCCTCGTGTTGTTCCTTCTTTGCCCCCGTGGAGTGTCCCTCTTCCGCGGTTTTGTACATCCTTGACCCGTTTCACTAAAGCTTTTACCCCTCCTACGGTTCTAAAACGCCTTTTCCTCGAGCACTTTTCTTCTCACTCCTGCTCCGTTTCTGTCTTCACCGATGGGTCTAAGTCAGCGGACGGTGTTGGCTACTCTGTTGTTTTTCCTGATCGCACTTATATGTGTCGCTTGCCTCCGGAGACTAGCGTCTTTACAGCGGAACTTTATGCTATTCTCTATGCTCTTCATCTCCTGCTTTCTCGTTGTCAGTCTTCCTTTGTAGTTGTTGTTGACTCTCGTAGTGCCCTCATGGCTCTCGGGTCCTTTAATCCGGTTCATCCAGTGGTTGTCGAGATCCAGCATTGGCTGTTTCTCGTTCACAGTAAATTTAAGTCGGTTGAGTTTTGTTGGGTTCCCAGCCATATTGGTGTGTCTTTAAATGAGCGTGCGGATGCTGCCGCCAAGGCAGCTGTCCGCTCTTGTCCCATCTCTCGTAAGGGCATTCCGTATTCCGACTTTTACCCGGTTATCCATTCCTCAGTCTTTACCCGTTGGCAGGCTTCTTGGTTGTCTGTTACTGGTAACAAGCTCCGTACTCTTAAATGTTGTGTTTCCTCGTGGCAGTCCTCCTTCCACCGTAACCGGCGGTGGGAAACAGCTCTGGCGAGGTTGCGTATTGGCCATACTCGCTTAACCCATGGTCACTTGATGGAGCGCCGCCCTGCTCCTTATTGTCCTAGTTGCATTGTCCCTCTTACGGTCGTGCATGTCCTTCTTGAATGTCCTGACTTCCAGGACGAGCGTGTGTCTTGCTTTCCGACCGCCCCTCGCGGTCACCTGTCCCTCGATAGAATTCTTGGTGACTCGGATACTTTTGATATCGTTCGCCTTATGCGTTTTTGTTCTCATATTGGCATCCTTGGTGATATTTAGCGCCCTCTGATTATTTTGCGTATTTGATGGTGCTACATAGCCTTCCCGGTTTGGTGCCTTCTTTTGATAATTACTTACTTACTTACTTTGGACAACACCCACCAGTGGGCCTCGAACCCAGAAAGCACAACTACCTTCCAGTAGCTGCCATAACTAGTACGCTTTAACCCACTACACCATCAGACCCTACAAAAGAAGTAGAGACTTCGAGATATATATACACCTCAAATATCTCCACTTCCCGAGGGCACTAGACAAGTGTGAGGTTAGTCTGCGTTTTTCATCAAGCCACTGTCAATGTGAGAGAACTCGTGTCCATGCTATAAGCCTATACTTGCATAAACCACAAGTGAAGATTAACAATCTTTGGACAACACCCACCAGTGGGCCTCGAACCCAGAAAGCACAACTACCTTCCAGTAGCTGCCATAACTAGTATGCTTTAACCCACTACACCATCAGACCCTACAAAAGAAGTAGAGACTTCGAGATATATATACACCTCAAATATCTCCACTTCCCGAGGGCACTAGACAAGTGTGAGGTTAGTCTGCGTTTTTCATCAAGCCACTGTCAATGTGAGAGAACTCGTGTCTATGCTATAAGCCTATACTTGCATAAACCACAAGTGAAGATTAACAATCTTTGGACAACACCCACCAGTGGGCCTCGAACCCAGAAAGCACAACTACCTTCCAGTAGCTGCCATAACTAGTACGCTTTAACCCACTACACCATCAGACCCTACAAAAGAAGTAGAGCCTTCGAGATATATATACATCTCAAATATCTCCACTTCCCGAGGGCACTAGACAAGTGTGAGGTTAGTCTGCGTTTTTCATCAAGCCACTGTCAATGTGAGAGAACTCGTGTCCATGCTATAAGCCTATACTTGCATAAACCGCAAGAAGATTGTTAATCTTCACTAGTGGTTTATGCAAGTATAGGCTTATAGCATGGAAACGAGTTCTCTCACATTGACAGTGGCTTGATGAAAAACGCAGACTAACCTCACACTTGTCTAGTGCCCTCGGGAAGTGGAGATATTTGAGGTGTATATATATCTCGAAGTCTACTTCTTTTGTAAGGTCTGATGGTGTAGTGGGTTAAGGCGTACTAGTTATGGCAGCTACAGGAAGGTAGTTGTGCTTTCTGGGTTCGAGGCCCACTGGTGGGTGTTGTCCAAAGATTGTTAATCTTCACTTGTGGTTTATGCAAGTATAGGCTTTATATATATATATATATATATATATATATATATATAGGTACTGTACTGTAAGAATTTAAAACCAAAGGATCAATGCACGAATGTTCGTAATAAGGCAAATAGGACACTGAGATTTATTAATCGAAGCGTTAGTAACAAGACACCTGGTGTGGTTCTTCAGCTATATCTTGCTCTGGTTAGGCCCCATTTAGATTATGCAGTTCAGTTTTGGTCGCCGTACTATAGAATGGATATAAATTCACTTGAACGTGTCCAGCGTAGGATGACTAAGTTATTTCCCCAAATTAGAAATCTTTCATATGAAGAAATATTAACAAGGCTTAAATTGCATTCACTGGAAAGGTGAAGAGTTAGGGGTGACATGATAGAGGTTTACAAGTGTTACACGAAACAATGGGTATAAAATGGATAAGTTTAGATTTAGGAAAGACGTGGGTATATACTGGTTCGGTAACAGGGTTGTTCATTTGTGGAACCAATTACCACGTAATGTGGTGAAGGTGGGGTCCCTCGATTGTTTCAAGCGTGAGTTGGACATGTATATGTGTGGGATTGGGTGGTTATAGATAGGAGCTGCCTCGTATGGTCAATAGGCATTCTGTAGTTACCTTTGTTCTGATGTTCTTATATTGGGACTGACAATATCTACACCTGATAATGGAGCTGATAATGTCCTCGCCTTATAATGGGGATAACACTGTCCTCAGGACATTATGGGATCATCATGTGAAAATGGGGCTGACACTCTCAGCAGGTGATATTGAGGCTGACACTTTTCACAGGTTACACAGGGCTGACACTGTCCTCGTGTTATGATGGAATTGACACTTACCACAGGTGATAATGGGGTTGACACTGACCACAGGTGATAATGGGGTTGACACTGACCACAGGTGATAATGGGGTTGACACTGACCACAGGTGATAATGGGGTTGACACTGACCACAGGTGATAATGGGGTTGACACTGACCACAGGTGATAATGGGGTTGACACTGACCACAGGTGATAATGGGGTTGACACTGACCACAGGTGATAATGGGGTTGACACTGACCACAGATGATAATGGGGTCTACACTGTCCACAGGTTGAGGACCTCCGCAGGATGAGGGAGCCCGTGAAGAGGCTGGTGGAGGCTGGCCGGGTGTTGGCCGTCCAGGAAGACAACGATGGCCGCCATACAGCCAGGATAACTCTACAAGACGGACAGCTGTACCTCCACTCACTCTTGCGACAGCCCACGCCTGCCCACGCCCACACCCTCCCGGTAAGTCTTTTTTTACCCACTAGACTCTATTGATATTACTGCCTTACTGAGTTTAGATAACATGATATAAATTCATTATACAGTTATCAGCATGATTTTATTTCATTTTCTGCAGGAGAATGAAGTGGTGGGGATGCTGGACCCCTCTTGCACCCTGACGTTCCTTGACCTCGGGTGGGCGGGGTCAACAAGAGGGCGCGTCACCATCCGGCTGACCCCTGACACTCCGCTGGCCAGACAGTTTGTGTTGTTGTGTACGGGCCAGCGGGGCCACACCTACCGCAACACTAAACTGTTGGGAGTGATGAATAAGGGTCAGCAGTGGGAGTACGTGGTGGGTGGTGACTACGAGAGTAATGATGGTAAGGGAGGAGCCCCACTGCTGCCTCACCTCCAGGGGCAGTACTGGGAGTCAGGTAGAGCAGGAACTGTTGCTTGTGCGTGGCCGCGGGCGTTAGACAAAAGAGCTCAGTTCATCATCACCACCAGGGAGCGCCAGGATGGTTTAAAGTTCTCAGGTGTCTTCGGTGAGGTGGTGAGCGGTCTGGATGTGGTGAGGGCAGCAGTCAACCACACTGACATCAGGGAGGTGACTGTGGTGGACTGTGGTGTTGTGCTACCACTATAGTTTACAGTACCACCACCTATCACTACTGTGGGTGAACAAGTGCTGCCACTTGTTCACTGTTCCACGATCACCATCAGTGTCTGTGGTGTGCTATCACTCTAGTTCACTGTATCACCATCACTTCTGTAATGTTGTGCTGCCACGCAAGTTCACTGTACTACCATCCATCACTACTCTTCCGTTGTGCTGCCACTGTAGTACCATCCATCTCCATCACTTCTCCTGTGTTGTGCTGCCACTGTAGTACCATCCATCTCCATCACTTCTCATGTGTTGTGCTGCCACTGTAGTTAGTTCACTGTACCACCACCCATCATCACTGTAATATTATATTTACCTCATTACTACTGCTATTTTACCATCACTGCTATTATACCAACACTGCTATATTACCATCACTGTTATATTACCATCACTGCTATATTACCATCACTGCTATATTACCATCACTGTTATATTACCATCACTGCTATATTACCATCACTGCTATATTACCATCACTGCTATATTACCAACACTGCTATATTCCCATCACTGCTATATTACCATCACTGCTATATTACCATCACTGTTATATTCCCATCACTGCTATATTACCATCACTGCTATATTACCATCACTGCTATATTACCATCACTGCTATATTACCATCACTGTTATATTACCATCACTGCTATATTACCATCACTGCTATATTACCATCACTGCTATATTACCATCACTGCTATATTACCATCACTGCTATATTACCATCACTGCTATATTACCATCACTGTTATATTACCATCACTGCTATATTACCATCACTGCTATATTACCATCACTGCTATATTACCATCACTGCTATATTACCATCACTGCTATATTACCATCACTGCTATATTACCATCACTGCTATATTACCATCACTGCTATATTACCATCACTGCTATATTACCATCACTGCTATATTACCATCACTGCTATATTACCATCACTGCTATATTACCAACACTGCTATATTACCATCACTGCTATATTACCATCACTGCTATATTCCCATCACTGCTATATTCCCATCACATAACAATCACTGTTATATCATCTTTACCTTACTCAGGATCTACACTTGGGATCATATACGACCATATTCCAATAACAGACTTCTGGTGTAAGCACATGAGAGCTGTAGCCAAGTTGTCATGTATAGAGTTTCATGTATAGATATAGCACTATAGATCATATTTCATGATCTATAGTGCTATCTGTTGCGTCAAGATAATTTTTATTATTTTTAGCATTATACGTTGACGACCTAACTGTTATATTCCAACTTCTGACTGGCATATATTCTGAATTATATGTTGACTGTTTTAACCAGAGACACATTAGTAAGGCACGTGCTGTTGTTATAGTCATTTATTATTTAAAGTAGCCTGACAATATTATGATATATATCTTGGGGTGGCAATTAAAAGAACTGTTTATAAATATAACAACACCAGTTTACTGGGTGAAGGGGTAACACAAAAACAAATTTAATCAGAAATAATTTTATAACAGAAATGAATATAATTAATCACTTCTGGGCTAATGATCCCCGACTCAATAACAATCTACAGATGGCTTATAATATAAATACTTGACTACCCAGATGCACTAATCAACAAATAAGTACAATAACCAAACACACAAAGAATAAACCAATAATGCAGCGACCCAGATCAAACACACCTCAGCTACTGACTCGCCCTACACTCCTCCCACACACAAACACTTCCCTCAATCATAATAGCCACACACTTTGGACAAGAATTCCTAACAAACACACTACATATGGAAGTAATCACTCGTTAACCGGTAAAAACATAAGTATGTAATATCCTGTACAATCTAGACAATATCTAAGTACTAAAGCAGCCTGGTTCATTCGTAACATCCCTCCTTCTCCCAGAAAAAAAAATTAATTTGAAGATTAATTGCATTTTTACTAAAGGCAAGTACAGTAGTACGTTAGTACTCAACCACTATGTATGAATGAACTGAAAAAATAAATCTTAAAAGAAAACACACATTATATGACAGAATCCTCCCACATTAGGCCCTATCAGTTTGGAATCCTCTGTATAAAGCATCTGCAATCTCATTATGCGTACAAGAAATACGTTTAATCACTAAATTGAATTCCTGCAGGACTAAAGACCATCCTAGGATTCTCTGGTTTTTACACTTCAACTAATTAATAAAAATGAAAGGATTATGATATGTAAATGCTACTACTTTATTACCTGACAGATAAGTTCCAAATTTCTTACAGCCCATATAAGACAAGGTGTTTCTTTCTCCACAACAGAATAATTCCTGAGCTTTATCAAATTTGCATGAGGAATAATACACTGGGTGTTCTTCATCATCAGATCCTACTTGAAAAAGAACTGTTTCAGCTCCTAAATTAGAAGTGTCAATATGCGTATTAAATGGTTTATCATACTGAGGACAGGCTAACACAGATGAAGTTCAAAGAATTCCTTTCTAACTCTTAAAAGAAGTCTGACACTCTTGAGTCCACTTAAATTTCACTTATTTTGCATAAAAGATTTATTAAAGGAGCAGCAGCCATTGAAAACAATTAAACAACGACGACAATAAGCACGCATTTCAATGAATCTCTGAACTGCTTTCTTACTGGTCAACACTGTGTACTCCACTATTGCTTGAATCTTGTCTTGCAACGGTGATATTTTTCTTTGCACGACCTCATGACCCAAGTAAATTATAGTTCCCTGAGCCCTGTTACAGTTACTCATATTAATAGTTCAATTTGCATTTTGTAACACCTCTGTGAGAGTACGGTCTCTCAAGATTCTCCCACAGCTGAGTTGAATGGCTCATTGCTGTGCACAGTGCACCGATCTTCGTGCACAAGCCTTATCTCTGTTAACCCTGGATAGTAATCTGTCATGTTGTGTATCTACAGAATGCCCACTTAACCAAGAACACGTTTATAATACGGAGGCCGCCGTATGTCCAGTGTCGTGACGCTGAACCCCGGTTCATTCCGAACACAGCGATTACACAACACATATCACCTTGCCTCAGCAACCGTTACTACCACCGTGTACTCCTACACACACCAGACCCTTGAGGCGTACCACTAGGTTTGTACTGGAACACAATGAGTGAACATATGGAAGGTATTTAAAGGCCGTCGGGTTTTGTCATTTAATTACAAAGAATAGACACTGACAAATAATACCATATTAACATACTCTATTAGGTCAATACACTTCCAATACCCATAGACCACTTGACCCCCACGGTCACCACTTGCACTCGTAACTTCCGCCTAAGTCCCTAATACGGAATGATTACTACAACGCTCCACACCCGGTTAGTCTTACATTCAATACTCACATACTGCAGACTTAACTTGGTCACTAAGATCACATCAGGCTCTCGCATAGCTGTCTGCTACACTTCGCTGCTGCCACAAACGGAGACCACTCCACTCCCACAACAAGACTGTCTCCAGTCCACCATGGCCTCAAACATTTCACCACGCCTCTCAAGGAAGGTATAATCCGATTAACCTTATCCCTAGAAGCGGTAACCTAGTTCCTAGAAGCCTGAGTCCTCTTTCCAGGAATTATTAGTTTGGCTAAGCAGCTGCGGTCTTAATCCCTTGACCTTTCTTGGATATGTGATCCATAGTCTGTCTACTTAACATGTACTTCCAATCATCATTCGTTAAGTGTTGTAGTAATGATCCTCTAGCTAATAATCCCTACTAACTTGTGGATTACAACACCACTCCCCTCCTTAAACACGCATATGTCCCCATATGCATCACTGCAATGGTTCCATTAGTGCAAGGACCTGGAGGATGCACCCACCATATATATACAACTAAAAATTCATCTAATAAGTTCATCATGCACACGATGAACTAATTTAAAATTTTCCCCGACATGACTCACAACACTTCTCCAACATATACATTGTATTCACATCATAGCACAGGTAAAATAGTCTGTAATAATTTTTCCCATCTCCAACAATGCACATATACCTAAACTGCTGACATATAATTACATACAAACATAATCATAAAATTACATGAATCAGAATGCTGGCACTTAAACAGAAATGACACTAGTTATTAATATATACACAACACATATATATCTAAGGTTCTTCATCCTTAGTAACAAGTTAATAACAATTTATCATCTTGCCCTGTACTGTTGACATAAGGGCTTAAAATGATCACACAATGTTTCACTGGCCTCCTCCACAATTGGCAGCATCACTTCTCTTGTCTTCGTGTCCCATGGTTGCTAGGTCATAGATCCTCCATGACCTAGACAAAACCCAGGCTTTCCAGCCTGGTGAATGTTGTCAATGTCCCATCGTTGCTCTGAGCTAACGTGATCCTGGCCTCCAGAGCAACGGAGTTTCCTACCCCAGGGTCATGTTCCCTAGGGTCTATGCTGCCGTCTCGTTCCAGGGCACCAACCCCAGAACGCTGTAGATACCTCACAGCTCTCTGGTCATCCTTCCTTGCTGTGCTCACCACAGCTGTAGCACATTACTCTAGGCCTATCTGCCCAGAGTGTGTCCACCTTTATCCACACCTTCCCGACCGCTGTTCCTGCAAAATATTCCCTCGGAGCCCCCTGGCTCGATCCCATCATTACATGACACCCCCTCGGCTCCTTACTCTCTCCCCGTATATAGCCTGAGCGCAGCTGCAAAGCCATCATCCCGAGAGAGACGGCACCACTCCTGTACCAGGTAAGTCCACTACGGGCTCACCATAGCCCGTGCTACTTGCCCCGCTCCTGTGCCAGGTAAGTTACGGGCTCACCATAGCCCGTGCTGCTTGGAACCTGTTCCGAGCAGCTGAATCTATAACAACAACAACAATGCAAAGCCATTGCAGCTGGCCTTTATCCCTGCTTTGATGTCAGGGGGCGAATTTCGCCTATAACGTCACGTTGGCTTCACTTCCTCCTCCCTTTTTTTTCTAGAATTACTGAGTGTAGCCTCATGGCTTCTCTTCTACTCTACCTGAAGCTCTGTGACATGATCCCGGGGGACCTTCTCAAGCCTAACACTCAGTAATGGTGCCGATGAGGTGATATACAGTATATACATACACATAAATTATCACAATAAATACCTCATTAAAATAATTCCACAACTAATGTCACTAAAGCATTATACTGCCACTGGCTCGCCTCTAGCGAGATTCCTGTAACAACTTAATTAATGAGAAATTAGTATATCTACTTGGCTCGCCCACTGCAACCACCAACACCTGAAATTTTGAAATTCTACATTGTAATCTTATCCATAAGACTTACCCACTCCGACACACCATCACCTCTGGTCAACCCAACCACTGATGACCTCATTATAACACCACGTCTCTCAACAGCCAGGCTCTGCGTCCTGACGCACCTGACCTCATTACACCGATACTCACCGTACCCACCACCACCTGGCCTCCTGTGCCGCTATGCACTCCACAACACCACACTCCCTACCAGGCGTCCAAACGCCACAACACTACACCACCCACTACACACGCTATACAACACTCTACACACTACCCCACACTCTACAAAAAGGCTACCATGCCCATGCACCACTCTACACCGCACTCTACACACTACCCCACACTCTACAAAACTACCATGCCCATGCACCACTCAACACCACACTCTGCACAGTACTCCACACTCTACAAAACTACCATGCCCATGCACCACTCAACACCACACTCTGCACAGTACTCCACACTCTACAAAACTACCATGCCCATGCACCACTCAACACCACACTCTACACACTACCCCACACTCTACAAAACTACCATGCCCATGCACCACTCAACACCACACTCTGCACACTACCCCACACTCTACAAAACTACCATGCCCATGCACCACTCAACACCACACTCTGCACAGTACTCCACACTCTACAAAACTACCATGCCCATGCACTACTCAACACCACACTCTGCACACTACCCCACACTCTACAAAAACTACCATGCCCATGCACCACTCAACACCACACTCTGCACACTACCCCACACTCTACAAAAACTACCATGGCCATGCACTACTCTACAGTACATACTATGCTCCTTCTGTGTTCATGACCCCACGAGAGCGGGTCGGATAGCGATGTGTCACCGTCGCCTGTGGACCTTGTCCCCGGTCCTGCGAAGGCTGTTCTGTGTTATCTACCCTTGATTGCCAACTCCTCGTACCCCTACCTATGTTCTCAGCCGCTGGTGTGCTCTCCCCTGGCACACTCTCCGTAGGGTATGGCTCCTCACTTGCCTGACCGGTCAGTGTATAGACGCGGTCTGGGTGACAGGAGAACACATGCCCTGTGTTTAGCACCTTAACCTTAACTTCTGCATTCTTTTTGCTAATTACCCGACATGGCCCCACAAACTTGGGTGCCAACTTACCTTCTGCCTGAGCGTGCATCTGCTTCACGAATACCCTATCACCTTCATTGATCACCTTTGCTTGGACCTTGTTCCGCGCATTATAATAAGCCTCTGCTACCTCTGTCGACTTTCTTAAATGTAGTTTCACCAAGTCAAATGCCTTGGTTGCTCGCCTACAGACAACACTTTTGAAGTCTAACGCATAGCATGGCGGTTGCTTGCTTGTGAACGTCGTGAACGGAAGTCGGGGATCGAACCCATGCAACAAAAAATGCGGGGTTTCTCCCACCGACCTATTGAACGCCGTGTTGAGCGCCGACTCCACCCTCGACAAACTCTGATCCCATGCAAGCACATCATCTGCAGCCAAATGCCGCAGAATACTGATTACTTCAGCATTGTGTCTTTCAACCAAACCATTCGCCGATGGTCGATATGCCAGCACTGGAGTATGTTTGAATTGATACACACTCGCGATGCTTTGAAATACTTGATTGATAAACTCTGACCCTTGGTCTGACACAACTTGTTGAGGAGCCCCAAACCTGGTTAACACACTTTCCACCATGGCCTGGGTCCCATCCTCTGCCGACTTAGAACGGAGTGCACTCACCACAGTGAACCGTGTGAGTGCATCCACTGCTACAAATATGTACCTCGCCCCTGAATGAGATTGTGGTAGCGGCCCAATGAGATCTATGTGTACTCTCTCGAAGGGAGTACTCACATCCGGCCACCTACGCAATGTTCCGCCCCCAACCTATGTGCCTTGTACCTCAGACAACTGTCACAAGAGGCTACATAGACCTTGATATCTTTACCCATGGATGGCCAATAGAACCTTTGACGTGCCCTCTGCAACATCTTGGACTCCCCTCCATGGCCTGCTGCTGGGATGTTATGACACAGATACATTGCAGTCCTCTGGAACTCCGGTGTCAAGACTGCCTGGTATACTGGTTCAGACCGTATACCCGAAACCCTACCAAGATGATACAACACCTCATCTTCAACCACAAACTCATCCACTGGTGCTGGAAGTGACTTCCTCAACTCCGCTCGCTGACCCCTCAAAAACTTCCTTATCTCCCCCCACAGGGAGTGACCTTCCTGACTCCGTATCAACTCCCTCACATTCCACGACAGATCTTCCTCCCCCCCTTTCACTCACCACTGCTATATTGGGACACCTTGACAACGCGTCAGGGACCACATTACTTTTCCCTAGTACATGTTCAAAGTTTGTAATGTTAAACTCTGAGAGCGAGGTAACCCACCGTGCCAGCCGCTGACAAGGCTCCTTGGACTCGAACACATACTTAAGGGGTTTGTGATCGCTTCTGAGCCAAATTTCATGTCCAAGCAAGATGTACCGGTTCCGTTGTAATATGAATGTGATTGCTAGCGCTTCTCTCTCAATCGTACTATAGTTCCTCTCTGCAGGACATAGTACTCGTGAACAAAATGCAATGGGACGCTCCCGTCCTCGTTCATCCACCTGAGCTACCACACCACCTATCGCTGCGCCAGAAGCATCCGCATACACCAGAAACTGTTTGCTAAAATCTGGGTGCGCCAAGATACTGCGAGAGCTGACAGCAGCCCTCAGTACCTGGAACGCCTGCTGTTGTTCCTTCCCCCACACGAACTCTGCAAGTCCACTGATCTGATGTAATGGTCTTGCAATTTTTGAAAAATCTTTAATAAATCGCCGATAATAGCTAAGCAACCCCAGGAAAGATTTGCACTCTTTCTTGTTCTGTGGAACTGGGAACTCTTGAATATCCCTGGTTTTATCTGGCAATGGACTGATACCCATCCGGCCCACTGTATGACCCAGGAATGTTACCGATTCTCCAAAAAAACTGCATTTTTCGAAATTCACTTTGAGGTTGTGTGACCTCAGCCTTAGCAAGAGTTTCCTCAAATTATGCATGTGCTCCTCTAATGACTTTCCCAGCACGATTACGTCATCGAGGTACAGCAACGCTGTGGGACCTATCAACCCCGATAATACACTCATCATTAGCCTACTGAACACAGCAGGTGCTGACTTCAACCCGAAAGGAAGTGGTTTATATTGGCAGAGCTCGTTGGAAGTGGTTTATATTGGCAGAGCTCGTTGGAAGTGGTTTATATTGCCAGAGGTCGTTGTTGCTCGCACTAAACGCTGTGACTTCCCTCGACTCTTCCTCCAGGGGTATCTGGTGATACCCACTGAGTAGGTCTAATGTGGTAAAATATTGTGTACCCTTCAAGTGTGTCAATGTGTCCTGTATGTTAGGTAATGGGTATGCTTCGTCCTTCGTCAGCTTGTTTATTCTGCGGAAATCTACACATAACCTCACTCCCCCATTCTTTTTCCTGACTACTACGAGAGGGCTGTGCCACGGTGAACTGGATGGTTCAATGATATCATGCTCCTTTAGCTGGCTTATCTCCTCTTTCACCTCCCTCTGGTGTGCCACTGGTATGCTATATGCTCTCGTATATACTGGATGTGCGCCCTCTACCTCAATCCTATGTGCTCCTTGAGTAATGCACCCTGGGGGTTCCCCTCTCAACACAAAAACATCCGGGAACTCCCTGACTAAGCCCCTTAAGGCTTCCTTAACCTCCCTTTCCATGGACATCTATTCACTATTCCCATTAATTTATCCATTCTATCCTCATCGCCCTCACTCTGACTTACTGACATGGCTGCAATAATCTCCTCCACAGGGAGCCCCCACGCTACCTGTGCATGCTTACTCAAGTTGACTGGCCACCGAGAGGGATTAAAAACCCTCAACCGAATTACCCCTTCATTTATGTCTTCAATAGTCTCCATTATCACCAACCCTGCTGGATTATCCAATGGCTCAATTTGAACAACGTCTACTCCATTAGCTTTACATGCCACTTTAATCACTAAGGATGCTTCTCCCGGAATGGTGACATCCTTGGGTACCGTGACTGCCCACTGTATATTCTGGTCCCCAGCCGAGTTACCACAGTTACCCCTCATTACTGCTACTCCTTCTCTACTCCTCACCTTGTTAACGTCTACCGCTTGACCCCCACATACCAATTTATTCCCCCTTGCGCTGAACGCTATGGTACATGAGTATTTTTCGAGGAAATCAATTCCCAAGATAATGCTGGTATGTTTCAGCCCTATATCCTGTATTACTACAAAACTATGTTTAAACCACCTATCTTCTAGCTGGAAATCCACAGTTGTCTCTCCCAACACCCGCAACGCATTATCCCCCACCGCTGTTAATCTTCTGTTGTTAGGTATCAGCCTGACGTCTGATCCTAACACGCTACGACTCATGATGGACACGGAAGCACCGGTGTCCACCAAGGCTGTATAGATAGTGCCCTTTAACCGTAAATGCACCTTTATGGGATGACCCGACCCGACGGTACACAACCACTGTCCGCCACCCCCTACTGTACACACTTGGTAATTAGGCGGCACAAAACGCTTACACTGCCAGGCCAAGTGACCACCGTCACCACACAGCTTACACACTTTTGTCTGCTTAGGTCGTTCTGGCTCGTGTTTACCTGCAGTGTACCCCGTTCCCCGGGAATACCCTCTACCGGTACCCTGGTTCTGGTGGTACATTCCTGTTGCTCCCTGAGCAGGCGAGTACCTAGGTGGAGCAGGAGTGAACCTGCCTCCACGTGCCCCTTGACTATGGCCTCCTCGCTGCCCACGAGTACCCTGATGGGGTCCCCACGACACCCCACTCGTATTGTGTCCCTGGAACACCCTTGGCTCACAGCCCTTATTATTGTTACGTCCAGGAGCACCTCGCCCCTTGCCCTTGGAATGTGTGACCCCCTGCCGCGGGTCCATCCTCCACTGGCTGAGCTACTGGGGCCCAGAGCTGAGCCTGTCTCTCTTGCGTGTCTGCAAGATTTGCCTGTTCCTTAGGGGACACTTCCTTGAAAATGTCATCCTCTGTCAGTTTATGTGTCGGGCTATTCTCCGCCCAAAACACTGCATGTTTCACCGCTTCCTTAAAAGACTTAGCTTCCCTGCAGTGTAACGCACTTTCCCGCGGTAATGCACCGAAAAAAACACTCCGTTGCATAGAATCTCTTATTACCCCCGTGAACTGCGTTTCCGTCCGCTCAATCACATCACCCCAAGAGTCTTATTCTATGGCCAAACGCCCTCAATTGTTCCCCTGGTTCTCGTTTAAGTGCAGCTAACTGAGCCTTTAGTTCTACTGCATCGTGCTGCACATCGTAATGATCTATCAGTTCCTGCTTAAACTCGCTATAACTATTTATTTCTCTAATTTCCGCCGAGTTGAGCAGGGTCTTTGCTTCCCCTTTCACCTTGGAATATGCCAATGCAATCTTTGCCTGATCCGACCATGACCCCACACTAGTCGCCTTCTCTAGAGCAAAGAAAAATGTTCTAATATCCGTCAGTAACTGACCTTTCGAATCCCGTTTGGCGCCCCAAAACGTGGGTATGTCTCCATATACCTTAGGTTCTGCATTAGTCGTCTCATGCGTGCTCAACACATTTTTCAACCACTGTGCAACCTGCCCAATTGTCTCTGACGCTGCCGCCTGCGCCGTAAGCAACGCCGCCGTGTTATCACCACTCTCACCCTGACCGACATTACTCGTGGCCTGGCCACTGGCGCCCCTATTACTACCCGTACCCGTCATGGCTACTCGCCCCTTATGTGCTCGTGTATGAACCAGCTTGACGCTTTACCCTACAGTAACCTTACTTGGCCTTATTCCCTTAATCTCACTAGGATCACTTATAATTTTAAGCCACCATTAACAACGTCACGTATCCCTTCCCCACACTACTGTTTCCACCCCTTAGGGGACCTTTCCCTGCCGGACAATGTGGCCACTCCACTTGGCCACACACCTTGGCCCCACACCCCACTATGGCCACTCACTGGCCCACACACCTTCCCTTCCTCACCCCAATATCCACCGTCCTGAACACAACCCGACGTCTACCAATTCCCGAACATTCCCTCACCAACTAAACCAGTAACACACTTCCTTCATCTCTCAAAGTGTTCCAAAACCTGTTTGCGCTGCCACCAAATATGTCGTGACGCTGAACCCCGGTTCATTCCGAACACAACGATTACCCAACACATAACACCTTGCCTCAGCAACCGTTACTACCACCGTGTACTCCTACACACACCAGACCCTTGAGGCGTACCACTAGGTTTGTACTGGAACACAATGAGTGAACATATGGAAGGTATTTAAAGGCCGTCGGGTTTTGTCATTTAATTACAAAGAATAGACACTGACAAATAATACCATATTAACATACTCTATTAGGTAAATACACTTCCAATACCCATAGACCACTTGACCTCCGCGGCCACCACTTGCACTCGTAACTTCCGCCTAAGTCCCTAATACGGAATGATTACTACAACGCTCCACACCCGGTTAGTCTTTCATTCAATACTCACATACTGCAGACTTAACTTGGTCACTAAGATCACATCAGGCTCTCGCATAGCTGTCTGCTACACTTCGCTGCTGCCATAAACGGAGACCACTCCACTCCCACAACAAGACTGTCTCCAGTCCACCATGGCCTCAAACATTTCACCACGCCTCTCAAGGAAGGTATAATCCGATTAACCTTATAGAAGCGTTACCGTTAGAAGCGGTAACCTAGTTCCTAGAAGCCTGAGTCCTCTTTCCAGGAATTATTAGTTTGGCTAAGCAGCTGCGGTCTTAATCCCTTGACCTTTCTTGGATATGTGATCCATAGTCTGTCTACTTAACATGTACTTCCAATCATCATTCGTTAAGTGTTGTAGTAATGATCCTCTAGCTGATAATCCTTACTAACTTGTGGATTACAAAAACAGGCAGGAAGTAGATACAGGAATGTTAAGCATACTTGCCACAAAGGGTCAAAGAGTACATTGCCTGGTGCCAGTGTGAGAGAGACGCCAGCGAGGCGACAGGACAGAGTCTGACCTTTGGGGTCAGCCTCAACCGGCGCAATGGAGAATAACAACGGTGACGTGGTCGCGACGGGTTCATGACGTCACCTCTGCTACTGATCAGGGAACGATCAATATGTCTGGTTCCCTCTCATTTGCTGCAATGCTATTAATCCCTTGTATGTGTCCCACGAGATGCCCTGAGCCCCAGGCAAGAGCATTCACGTGAGGAAACCCTTGCATAGAAGACATGTTCTGTTCTGTCTATCGGCCAATAGACTGAACACCGTCCATTCCTCACCGTCAAGTTAAACACAGCGTTTTTTCGATATACCAACACTCGCCCGGAATCGCGACTGTGAATATATTGTTTAGAAGCCTAGTGACAAATCACCAGAGCGAAACAGAGTGGTATCAGGTAACCCCTGGTGACAAAGATCGTTGTGAGTGACCAAGAGTGAACTAAAGAGTGCCGCTGCCTAAGTAACCTGTGTGTGACTTTACCATAAGTGTACCTGTATGGTATAATGAAATCAGCCGCCACTATCCCGAGCGTGTAGCCCGCCAGCTGCCGCCCTCACTGTACTATGTGACGTCACCACCCATACTCACCGCCAGTGCCAGAGTGTGTACATGTGTCTGTGACATACAGCGCACCCTCCTGCGAGTACCCCAATGTCAAGTACGGTTTGTGGGGAAGCCTGACGTCAATGGTCTCACTTCAGAACGAGGAAACCAGCTATCAGACCACCTACGAGTTCTTTCATAAATGTGCCTGAGTGAGTGAATAAGAGAGGTACCCTATCTGTAAGTACAATATCTTGTCATTGTTTATTATGTCTGTCGGTGTTGATCTGAGGTATCAACCACAGTTCTCACCTACTCATACCTGACACAGGTTATAGGTGAAGGCACCCGACGGTGTATGCGTATTTATCTGTGTGGTATCACAACATTTCACTCGTCTGTGAATGTGAGCTTCACATACACCACACATTTAGTATTGTGTGATATTATTATTGTGCATGTTATTGCCTGTCCCATTGACAGTGCCATTGTGTTTATTGCATATCATCATTACCCGAGTATCCGGTTGGAACTCTTGTGATACTTTTGTATACCGGCAGTTAGGTTGCCGTGTTAATGATTGGCTGTCAGCTGTGTTTAGTAAGGTGTTACTCCACGAGTGGATCCGAGTCGATAAGCCAGACGTCAAGAGTCTTGCTAATGCACCCATAGCCTTTCTGACACCAATCTAAAGAAAATCAAGCATTTGTATTAGTTGTTAAGTTAGTAAATAAACTTCTGTTAAGCTTTATGCGGTGTTTCCGTTGAATCACTTCTGAATACTGCCAATTATTTACTTAAGCCTTCAGCTCTAGGTGTCTTCAACACCGAGTTGCCTATTATTCACTAAACTATAAATGTGATGAGGACCCTAGGAGTTCCTTAAAGTGTTAAATCATTGAGGAGATTCCAACGATCAACGTAGACCAGGTGAGGCTAGTTTGAGAGAGACCCTCATGGACTCTAACTTGACCTTGCTCCCAGGCCCTGTACGGTTGCTCTCGTATTTTCTTTGCTGATTCCGACAGCTTCGTGAAGCGTCTGCCACATGTACATTGGTGACGTATGCATTGCAGTCAGGAAAGCAAAATAGAAAACACAACTTCAAACAATTTCATTAAACCTGAAATATGATCGTTCCAACACTTACTATAAATTACAATGTTATCTATATATACTCTGCAATTTAGCATATCTTTCAGCAAGGTATTCATTAACTTCTGAAAAGAAGAAGGAACATTTTTCAAACAAAATGGCATAACGTTAAATTCCTAAGCTCCATCAGGGGTTATAAAAGCTGTTACTTTGCTACCTCTTTCAGGTATTGGTATCTGATGATATCACTTAGTAAGATCCAGTTTAGATACAAATAGAGCATTTACAATCTGGTCAATACACTCTTCCAGTAACAATAAAGATAATACATCAATCACTATTACCTTATTCAGTTTTCAGTAGTCTACACAAAGTCGCCATTCACCATCAGGCTTGGATACTAACAAACAACCTATAATCCATATAATAGGTTGTTAGTATAACAACTCAGGGCAGTTTGCAACACTTTCTCCAGCTGCAAATAAGACAAAAGGTCGGTGGTCCTAATGTCTTGGAGAATTCTCCCCTGTAGTTTTCAACATCTGTTTGAAAGTTAAGTGGAAATGTTCAATTCCACCTTGACTTTGTGAATGCTATTGGCTAGAGAATTTATATTGGATCCCATAAGATTCACAAAATGTTTTAAATATCTCAGAATAGAAAATACTACCATTATCTGTCTGAATGACACGAAGCATACCAAATAAAATAATAAACATGTTGATTTGCCTTAATTCAACGAGGAAGACCCTGAGATATTTTTTATGAACTTACAAAAAATCGCCATTAGTATGGATAGGCCTGTGGAAAAGTGGGTGGCCATTATGCAAGGGCAACTAAGAGGTAAAGCTCAGGACGTATTTGCCTGACTCCCTGATGCCAACAGTTTTTATATTATTTAATTTTGTCCGACAGAGAATCTTAAATACTTATCAACAAATTCCAGAGGTACATATACAAAAATTTCGTGGATTGAAGAGGGGGGGGGGGGTATGATCAAACTATTTCAAACTTTACTTAAGGGGGCATATCGATGTAAAATTAAAAGTGGTTCAATTTGCTTATAAATGTTTTTATGAAATGGTTATAGAAAGGGCTGCAGCTGGTCCAAGTTTCATCATCACACCCTAAACAGAAAAGGAGAAAAAAAATAAACAACGAATTATGCAACGAATTTTCAAATAGTTTCAGGGAACACATGTGTCAACTAAAATCATTTCTATAACACTCAGATATTAAATTAAGCACATAATAAAGGATTCTAGTGATCAGTTTTATCAAAAAAGTGTTTAGTGCAATAATATAATTTTTCAAAGTTACCCTACTAAAAAAATATGCAATATATGATATTTATAAATTTTTATAAAATCAACAAATAGACTTTGGATTAAAATGTCTACTAGAGTCTGTAGAAGCACAAACGCTACATATAAGGTGTAATTTGCATGTAAATTGATTAATAAATGAAAGCTCTGAAGTAATTTGAAGGTGTAAATTACTTTCCAGAGTAAAATAAAGATCCAAGTTCGGCCACCTGTAGCTGAGCTTGACTTCGACAGATTTCGTTCATAATTGGCACCCTTGCAGATAGGTATCCATTGAGCAAGGTGTGCAAGTTTCATGCAAATCCCTTGATAACAAACGAGAAAAAAATTGGCAAAAAAAAAAAAAAAAAAAAAAATATAAATATAAATATATTGAACATACATATTACAATTATTACAAGAGTTTGTGCTTCTACAGCACATAGTAGACTTTTAGTTGACACATGTGTTCCCTGAGATTATTTGAGAATGTTGAACATTCGTTGCATAATACGTTGTGTATTTTTTTCTCCTTTTCTGTTTAGGGTGTGATGGTGAAACTTGGACCAGTTGCAGCCCTTTCTATAACCATTTCATAAAAAATTTATAAGCAAATTGAACAATTTTAATTTATAACGATATTTTTTGATATGCCCCCTTAAGTAAATATTAAATACTGAGAGATGGCTTAATTCACTAGCAATTACAGAGTTTGATGCTCTTAAAAACTTCCTAATTACTGAAGAGGTATTATCTAGTCTACCAGAAAAACTATCCACATTTATGGCTGAACAAAAACATACAACTGATATTCAATAACTTGCCAAGCTAGCTGATGAACATGAATTGCTTACTAAAGTGCATTTCAGAGCACATTCTAATCATCATGATTATAAATCTAATTATCATTCTTATAAACCCAAGGGATATCAGTCCAAACCAGTATGTAACCCACCTCCTACTCACATGATTTCTTCTCCTGCTAAACCTAAGTTTCAGAAACCTCAGTCGGGGATGCAAAACCCCAAAACTGTAGTTCATAAAGATGCAGTTGGATTGACAGGGTCGATCACTGGCAAATATTGTTCTCATTGTAAGAGAAGAGGTCATGTAGTAAATTCTTGTTTTACTTTGCACCCTGAGTTAAGACCTACAGGTTTAATCATGAGTAAAGGGTTAAAAGTTAATAATTGTAACTGTGTCACAGTCACTTCCCATACGATGATTGAATATAAACCTTACATGTTTCCCAGGTAAACTGTTGTGTAACAATGGGAGCTGGAAGACAGTACATTTAGATTTTTTTTTTAGATTTTTTATTCATGTCAAAGTATATACATAGGTGATGAGTTACAAACATTTATTTATTTATTTATTTATTTATTTATGCATATACAAGAAGGTACATTGGGAATGTGAGGATACATAATATGGTAATTACTGTCTTGTAAAGCCACTAGTACGCGCAGCGTTTCGGGCAGGTCCTTAATCTAAGAAAATTTTAAGTAGGTAAATACTTGCAAAATTTATAGAAAAAAATGATAACAGTTACATGGCATGAAAACAAAAAATGAGAGAAAATTGTAGGTACAGTATATTAAAGCACATAGGTAGCTAAGATTGATTGCAATGACAGCTTGAATGGTAGTTGACAAAAATTGATAGGCACAATACAGCATATGGCTAGCACATAAAAGAAGACAGCAATGAACACAATGATAAGGTTGTTTGATAAGACATAAAAATTAGGAGATTGGGTAACACTAGCTACAGAGCAAATTTAAAGCTCAGCGTAGGAAACTAAGAAGATGAAATTAGATACTTTTTGGTTTTGCTTTTAAATAAGGCAAAAGTTTTACAGTTTTTCAATTCACTAGGGAGTGAGTTCCATAGACTAGGTCCCTTAATTTGCATTGAGTGTTTACACAGATTAAGTTTGACCCTGGGGATATCAAAGAGATATTTATTTCTGGTGTGGTGATAATGGGTCCTATTACATCTGTCCAGGGAGAGTTTCAGAGCATGGTTTGCATTTAAGAACAGGGTTTTGTAAATGTAGTTGACATAAGAGAATGTGTGGAGGGAGTTAATATTTAGCAAGTTTAGGGATTTAAACAAGGGAGCTGAGTGTTGTCTGAAAGCAGAGTTAGTTATTATTCTGATAGCAGATTTTTGCTGCGTGATGATGGGCTTAAGGTGGTTTGCAGTGGTAGACCCCCATGCACAGATACCATAATTAAGATAGGGGTAGATTAGTGCATAATATAGTGAGAGGAGAGCAGAGTTAGGAACATAATATCTGATTTTGGAGAGTATACCAACTGTCTTAGAGACTTTCTTAGTTATGTGTTGAATGTGGGTGCTGAAGTTGAGTCTCTTGTCTAGGAATAGGCCAAGAAACTTGCCATCATTTTTATTACTGATGTTAATGTTGTCTATCTGTAGCTGAATTGCATTTTAAGATTAGCTTCCAAATAAGATGTAGTAAGTCTTTTCGATGTTTAATGTTAGTTTGTTCGTTGACATCCATAAGTGGACTTTTTTTAATTCATTATTCACAACATTATTTAGTGTATGTGGGTTAAGGTCTGAATAGATAAGGGTAGTATCGTCAGCAAACAATATAGGTTTGAGAATATTAGAGACATTAGGCAGATCGTTTATATATATAAGAAATAGAAGAGGTCCTAAGATACTGCCCTGTGGCACTCCAACGGTAATTGGTAGAGTGGAAGAAGTTGTATCATTGATGGTTACATATTGGTGTCTGTCACTAAGATAGAATCGGATGTAGTCAAGGGCAAGGGCCTCGGATTCCATAATGCTGGAGTTTAAGTAAGAGGTAGTTGTGATTAACAGTATCAAAGGCTTTTCTTAGGTCAATGAAGAGTCCAATCGGAAACTCATTTTTGTCAAGGGCTGAGTAGATAACGTCAAGGAGACTAATGATTGCATCGTTGGTGCTCTTTTGGGACCGGAAGCCAAACTGGCAGGGGCTGAGTATGTCGAATTTTACGAGGTAGGAATAGAGCTGTTTGTAAATAAATTTTTCAAATATTTTTGATAAAATGGGTAGATTTGATATCGGTCTATAATTGTTTATGTCCGCCGGATTGCCTCCTTTTTGGACTGGCGTTACTCTTGCTTTTTTGAGGATATCAGGGAAGGTGGGACACTCTAGATTTGTTGAACAGTAGGGCTATGGGTGGGGCAAGGGCATGGGAGGCTCTCGTGTACACAATGGACGGAATTTCACTGGTGTTCCCTGCCTTGGTTTTTAGAGAGTGTATGATGAACACAATATCTGCCGGGCTGATTGGTGAAAGGAGAAGAGAGTTTGGATAGCTGCCTGAGAGATATGTGTTAATATGTGTCTGAGTCTGTGGGATTTTACTGGCAAGATTAGCACCAACCGATGAAAAGAAACTATTAAATTCATTTGCCATTTCTAAACCAGTTGACGGTATATCCCCATCCTTGTAGAGTTTTATTTGGTTATGTGAGTGTTGTTTAGTTCCTAGGATACTAGAGATTGTTTTCCAAGTGCTTTTCATGTTGCCATTTGCTTCATTGATCCCCAGGGCAGCATACTTGGCCCTCTCCTCTTTCTCATCTACATTAATGACCTTCCAAATGCCTCCCAACACCTCAAACCAATTCTATTTGCTGACGACACAACCTTCATTTACTCCAGTCCTGATCCCCTTGCTCTAAATGTCACAGTAAATACTGAGCTTAATAAAGTCCATCTGTGGCTAACTGCCAACAAACTCACCCTTAACATTGACAAAACTTTCTATATTCTGTTTGGCAATAAATCCTCTAATCAAATAAATCTCAAAATAAACAATACCCAAATTTGTAACAAATTAGATGGCAAATTCCTTGGCATTCTCATTGACCACAAGCTGAATTTCCAGGGACACATTCTAAACATCAAAAAAAGTTTAAAAAACTGTGGGCATTCTTTCTAAGATCAGATATTATGTACCACGCCCTGCCCTGGTGACTCTCTATTACTCCCTTATCTATCCATATCTCAACTATGGTATTTGTGCTTGGGGCTCTACTACCCAAAATCACTTACGTCCTCTAATTACTCAACACAAAGCTGCTATTAGGACAATATCCAATTCTGGCCCCAGACATCACTCGGTACCCCTACTCAAATCTCTGAATATGTTAGACATTAAGTCACTGCACATTCTCTCATGTGTATTATACATATATAAAACGCTAAACTATAATGCCAATCCTGATCTCAAAAGCTTCATAGAAGGTTGTAACAGAACCCATGAGCACCACACCAGAAATAAATACAGTTTTGATATTCCTAGAGTACGACTTAATCAAACCAGAAATGCTCTACAAATCAAGGGGGCCCAGAATGTGGAATGACCTTCCCAACCATGTTAAAGACTGTACCTCTCTCAACCAGTTTAAGTTAAAAACGAAGCTATACCTAATAAATTCCCTGTAACTCAACTTACCCCTCTGTTGTCAACCCATGTATGTTTTTTGTTTTTGTTTTGTTTTTCAAATCAACGCTGTTTGAATGTAATTTTCTGTAATAATTTGTAATTGTAATTGTGCTGCTTTTTCAACAATGTTCCCCCCTCTTTTACCTCTATTTTTATTTGTACTCAACACATCTTATTCTTTTTACCCATTAGTTTTAAGCTTTAGTCATTAATGTTTTTCCTGCCCGAAACGCTTTGCGTAATAGTGGCTTTAGACATTGTATGTACTAGCTCTATCTATAAAGCCAACAAACTTTGTAAAATCTCTTTATGTATGTACCTTACCTAAATAAAAATTATTATTATTATTATTATTATTCACATAATATGCAAGTTTTGCCTTTCTTATGATACTAGTAAGCATTGATGAGTACCTTTTAGTTACTTCCTTTGAAACTAGGCCAATCCTAAGTTTCTTTTCATATTCATGTTTCTTGTTGATTGAGTTGAGAATGCCACTTGTGAGCCATGGATTGTTTAATCTTTTGTCAGTTACTTGCTTGGTAAGTAGGGGACAATGAAGCTTGTAGAGTATTATAGTGTGGGTTGGTTGTGTTGTCGTCGTTGATCCTTCTCTACGGACAACCCAACCCACAACTCGGTAGAGTGCTTATACCTCACTAGGAGATCACCCTTGGCGCTTCTGGCTCTTGGAGAGGGGCTCAACGTCATACGTTTAGGGGATGCGGCCCCAACACTTAGCCTCATTGTCACGTGCACACACCCACTCGAGCCGCTGTGACTCCCCACTCTCTCCTTATGCGATATGATCTCCTCAATCTCCTATGACTTACTAGTATTACCTTCTACCCTGTCCACAGCAGTGGTTTTTGGTTCTTTCTCTCTCTCCTTCTTTATTACCTCCTGGGAAGCCTCACTAGGACAAGGGCAAACACCAGCAAATTGGGATACATTTACTGGACAAAGCACATACACGATACATACACACATATAATAATAATGAATCCTATACTCTATACTATTACAATCAGGTTGCACTCCAACACCATCAGAACTCTATCATCAACTTATCAAGTGGTATCCTATCTCCTGGTTCACCACCTGATACTATCAACCTCCTCAAGTTGATCAAGCCTACATACACTGTTGCACCATCAGCAAGAGAATATATATATGTATCTATAAATGTGTACAAAGAAAATCAGCATTTGAATGCAATAACATATATCAGTATAAATGTTCCTTGATACACAACAATGATCAATCGATCACTCTATCAGTCCTAGAACACATACATCTGTAGGTAATCTAGCCTACGACTGTAACTCTAAACTTCAGTATAAAACACTCCTTGACATAAGAATGCAAACAGTCATTCACCTCTCACTGCGTCTTGCACGCTAATGACAACCGAACACTATCAACTCCCTACAAGTAATCCACCAGAACTTCCCTTCCACCTCTGGAAGTTCACTACCCTGATATCTTTAGGTTCTTCCGGGCTTAACTACCAGGATCCTCTGCAGCTCCTCCAGGCTGCTATCATGAAGTTTCCTTGAGCAACTACGGTGCTTCACCCTTCTGCTAGGGTCCTCCACAGCTCTCCTGGCTGCTACACCATGAAGTTTCCTCGAGCAACTATGGTGCTTCACCACCTCTACAGAAGCACGTGACACTCCTCTTCACTGCTTCTCCTCACAGCTCGAGGTCCTCTGCTCCACTACCTTGGAGTCTCACCAACTACTTCATCTGTGCTGGCTTCGAAGTTCTCAGCAACTTCTTCCCACAGAAACGTGTGGGTATCTGGCTAATGATTGGCCGAAGTGGGTTTCCAGGCTTGTGTGTTTTGACAATTCCATACGCATATCCAGGTTTATATTCCCCAATAATCTTTGGCAGGTGGAGTCCTGATTTCTTGGCGTTCACAGTTCAGGAGGGATAACATCTGTGGGAGATAAGTCTGAGATTCTATGTTTTGTCATAGTAGATATATATTCTGGGAGAGAAAGTATTTGGATTTTGTTTTATAAGTGATCTGGTTCATCTGTACTTTATATAATATTGATTATATTGTTAATATATATATTAAAATTTATATGTATATTTCTTCAGTCCTAAGGGAAATTTTTTACTTTGTGCCTTGTACCATTCACGGGGTTACACTGGTGACCCGCTCTAGAGAACAGCAGTTGTAGTATCCCTAGACATTTAAGGTCTGGCTGTTGTAGGGTTTCGAGCCGTAACGAACGATTGGTAACAGAGTACATACATCTTGGTGAATGCATGTTTGTTAGCGAGGAGTCACAATAACGTGGCTGAAGTATGTTGACCAGACCACACTAGAAGGTGAAGGGACGACGACGTTTCGGTCCATCCTGGACCATTCTCAAGTCGATTGTGACAATCGATTCTCACAATCGACTTGAGAATGGTCCAGGACGGACCGAAACTTCGTCGTCCCTTCACCTTCTAGTGTGTGGTCTGGTCAACATGTGTGTTAGTATATCACACTAAGTACGCACTATATACAATGAGACTGAGCTTGACTCAAATAGTGCTTCAACTAATCTCAATGTCGTTAAGACTTATGGTCCAACAGGCACTAAGTGCGGCCAGTTATACTAACAAAATACGAGGGACATTGGAGCACCTATTTGACAGATAAATTGGAGCCAATGCAATTGTTTCCGAGTTTGTTTTGCTACACAAACTTGCTAATGGTTTGTCAGGAAAACATTATCTGTAAAATATAGTCTCTCCTTAACGCCTTCTTAAAATATATGTGACAAGGGCACAAGCCAGTTCGTCCTGAAAATGTGTATTAGGCGCAATACAAAATATTGAACGTGTCGCAGGTGGCGGACAACCCTATATAAACAAAAAACTTTAGAACCATTAAATAAACGTTTCATCCACATACATCTAGTGGAGGTTCAAACGTTTCATCTCACATAAGTACTGGAGGTTCAACGTTCCACCCCATACATCTACTCGAGGTTACAATGTTTCTTCCCATATATCTATTATTGATTCAAATGCTCCACATTATTTATTAGAAGTTCAAACAATCCATGCTACATTAGAGGGTGGCTACCTGCCTGTTGAAGAGTCCGGGGATCAATGTCCCCGCGACCCGGTCCCTGGCAAGGCCTTCTGGTTGCTGATCTGATCAACCAGGGTGTTTGATGCGGCTACTCACAGCCTGGTTGATCAGGTATTCTTGGAAGGTGCTTGTCGAGTTTTCTTTTGAACACTGTGAGGAGTCAGCCAGTTATGCCCCTTATGTGTAGGGGAAGAGTGTTCAAGAGTCTCGGCCCTTTGATGTTTGAAATTGAAATCTTTGAAGTGTGTAGAGTTCTCTCTCAGCGTGCCTATTGCACCTCTGGTCTTCAGTGGAGCTAATTTTGCACATCCTGCCATGCCTCTTGGTCTTATGTGGTCATATTTCTATATGCAGATTTGGAACCAGTCCTAATATTTTCCAAGTGTAAATTATTATGTATTTTTTCCCGTCTACGCAAAAGGGGAATGCAGATTAAAAAAAATTAGGTGGTCTAATAATTTAGATGTTTTATTTAGTGGAGTCTAGTGGTAAGGGATCTTTGCACGCTCTCCAGGTTAGCAATTTCTGCAGCTTTGCATGCGGCTGTTAGTGTGCAACAATATTCCACTAGAGAGCACTAATGTGTTGTTTGAAGGTTCTTGCTATGCAACCTGTCATTTTTCTTGCAGTTGTGTCAGCTACTTTATTGTGTTCTTTAACAGTAAGATCTTCCGACATGATTACTCCTAAATATTTTACATTGCTTTTTCTCACTGTGGATGATTCAGATTTTACTTTCTTGACTATTTCACTCGTTCTGTTAGGAAGTTAATGATCCATCTCCTTACCTTGCCTGTAATTCCCTTTGTGGGCATTTTTTTTTTAGATATATACAAGAGTTATTACATTCTTGTACAGCCACTAGTACGCGTAGCGTTTCGGGCAGGTCCCTGGAATACGATTCCCGCCGCGAAGAATCGTTGTTACAACCAAGTACACATTTTGGTTGTGTTTACCCATTTTGTGTGCAATGACACAATGGTCACATCTGTCGAAGGCTTTTGCAGAATCTGTGTATCAGATTTCATTTTGTTTAGCATCTAAGGCCATATGTCATAGTGGTCTAGCAATTGTGAGAGGCAAGAGCACCCTGTTCTGAACCAATGTTATGTAGATGTGATTTTATACTTTTTTGTGATCTTACTTCTTAGCACTGATTCAAAGATTGTTATGATCTGCGATGTTAGAGCTATTGGTGTATGTTTTTTGCATCAGCTTTACTACCTAAATTCATTGTATGTGGATGTTCTTGTTGATATATCACGGTACTGAGAGTTCTCTGTGTACTGTTGTCATTAATACTACACACTTTCACCAGTATTTATCACCACTCAAATTGTAAGATAAAATTGTTTAAATTTATCTAAATATGTACGTTTGAATTGCATTATTCTACATCTGTTCAATCCAACTAGAACTGTAACGATTAGTACAAGGTGTTACAAGTAAAATAACACCTTGTATTCTAATCTAAATTAAGAAACAGCTGAATTATTCATACTCCTGATATTAATCAAAATCAAAATGTTTATTCGGGTAAAAGTACACACATAGAAGATGAGTTATAAACATACTGTTGGATTTCTAGATAGAGTGAGTACATACAATACCTAAAGCCACTAAACGCCTGCCCGAAACGCTTTATTTATATACAAGAAGGTACATTGGGTTTGTGAGAATACATAGCATAGTATTTACAATCTTGTAAAGCCACTAGTACGCGCAGCATTTCGGGCAGGTCCTTAATCTAACAGACAATTTTAAGTAGGTAAATTCTAGCAGAATTAATAAATATAATAGTGGCTTTAGCCATTGTATGTTTAGCCACTAAATTTATCTATAAATCCATCAACACTTTGTATCTCACCTTGTATGTATGTACTTTACCTGAATGAACATTTGAATTTTGAATAAGTACCGCGCGCTAACCGATTGCGCCACTGGGACCTTTGCGCACAGCGTTCAAACGTCTTGAGTAATGTACTCACCGTAATAATTGAAGGAGACGCAGAGGGTGTTCTGGCTACAGGAAGCAGCACATTGGACAATAGACATCCTCCGAACGCTGCCGATAACCTTACTTGGATTAACGTAGCGTATATTCAAACCTGTCATGTTGAAAAATGTTGAAAATATAACCCATAGGACACACACAGAAATCTGGGATGCTCGCGGACGCAGGTTCGAATCCTCGTCACGGCCCTTGTGGATTTGTTAACCCCATAGGGCTCCTAGACTGTCCATAAGTGGCTGGGCACCATTCCTTCACAGCCCCGTCCCAAATCCTTATCCTGACCCCTTCCCAGTGATATATAGTCGTAGTGGCTTGGTGCTTTCCCCTGATAATTAAAAAATAACCAATAGGTCTATGTTTAACTTTTTATTTGATATTATGACTGGAAAATTAACTCGTAAACTCTGCGTCTCATTGGTCAGTTTCTGTAAGAATTTGTTTAATATGATGATTAATGGTTGGAATGAGAGAAGTGATTAAGTTACAATTACTCGGTCAGGATCAGACCTCTGCGCTGTAAGGCCATTACTTCTGATAAGCAAATATTTACATTAGATAAACTAAGTCTTGTGAGGAGAATTAGTCTGAAGAACTTCGAAGTGCTAGCTAAGTCATGCACCAACCACACAGAAACGGCTCAAGGGTTATTGCTGTTGTTTTAGAATCAACAACTGGAAACAAAAAGTTCCAAGTAGCACGGGCTATGGTGAGCCCGTAGTGGACTTACCTGGCACAGGAGCGGAACTGTAACTTATATTAACGGTTCAAGGGCGAAATTAGATACATAAATATTCGACCCACCTGTACTATTCCAGTAGACATGTGCCCCAAATATGACCTGAGTCTGCAGAAACATCACAAGAATACCCGGGATGACCATCGCTGAAGACTGGTCTTGAGGTCCGCTTAGCGAAGGACAAGAGCGGCAGATGAGCGTAGAAGCAGAGGAGTGGGAGATGAGAAGAGTTGAGGGACTCTGAGCATATATCTGAGGAGCGTGTGTGAAGCTGAGCAGCGGGAGATGCTCAGGAACGTGAGGTAGTGATGAGTATGAGTTGGTGACCGTACCAGCACGCCTCACACTGGCTGAAGGAACGACCAATCCCACGCTGCTGGGAGGCAAGAATCGATGCAAATCCATACACTGTTGGCTGCCTACGTGAAGAAACAGCAAAATGGTTCGAGGTTTTCTGAAAAAGAACAAAATATTATACCTTAATTAAATAAGTTTAATGTTGACCAGACCACACAGTTTACTAAAGTAAACTCAAGGGACGTCTTCACTAGAAGGTGAAGGGACGACGACGTTTCGGTCCGTCCTGGACCATTCTCAAGTCGATTGTGACTTTCTCACAATCGACTTGAGAATGGTCCAGGACGTCGTCGTTTTTCGTTCGTATGCGTTACATAAGGCCAAAAAATTGTCGTACAAGAAGTGGCTCGAGAAAGTGACGTACTGTTCCGTTTTCTATTTTGGGTAATCTGGTAGGTTAGGAGAGGACACCTTAAGTTGATTTCTTAAGTACCAGAGGCCAGATTCACGAAGCAGTTACGCAAGTACTTACGAACGTGTACATCTTTCCTCAATCTTTGACGGCTTTGATTACATTTATTAAATTTATTTAAATTTATTAAACAGTTTACAAGCCTGAAAGTTTCCCAATCAACTGTTGTTATTGTTATAAACAGTCTCCTGGTGCTTCGGAGCTCATTAACTGTTTAATAATTGTAAACAAAGCCGCCAAAGATTGAGAAAAGATGTACAGGTTCGTAAGTGCTTCGTGAATCTGGCACCTGGTAATTAAGTGTATCAGTTGGTTTGGTGTTGGACCATAGAGGTGGGTTACACCTCTCAGTGATGTCTCCTTTGAAGTATCAGTCCTACTTGTCGTTGAGGGCTGCTTCGAGAACACATCCTCGTGAAGTGGGTTAATACCCAAAGCCTTGGGTATTAACCTTTTGGGTAGGGTAACCCAATACCCTATCCAGGCTTTGTGCCCTGAAGAGGACACTCCACCCTCGACAGAGCGCAACTCCATAGTCTCCCAAGACTTCAGGATGCCTATTACTACTATCCTAAAGGATTACCTTAGGACCCAAAGAAACTATTAAAAACGAAACATTGAGACCTACGAACACAACGTCGAGGATTATATTGAGACCCAAATACACGCCTTGGAAGGTTGCGTTAAGTTCCAACGACACGAAGTTAAGGACTGCGTTGAGAGGAATTGAAAATACATCGAGGGCTTCGTTGAGACCCAATGAAATGACTTCGAAGGTTACGTTGAATCCAAAAGACAACAATTTGAGAGCCGCATGAAGACCAAAGTACACGACCGCAAGGAATGCGTTGAGATTCAAGGATAAGACATCGAGAACTGCGTTGATATAAAAGACACAACATTTTGGGCATCATTTAAAACCCAAGGACACACCATCGACGGCTGCGTTGAGACACAAGGACATGGCCTCTAGGGATTCGTCGGGATCAAAGGACACAGTTACAAGGGCTGCATCTGGCCCCTGGAACCCGACCTCGAGGGCTGCGTTTGAGGCCCCAAGAACACGACCTCGAGGACTACGTTTGGGGCCCCAGGAACCCGCACTCGCGGGCTACGTTTGAGGCGCAAGGACTCAATCTCGAGGGATGTTTTGGGTACGACTTAGAGGACTGATTTGAAACCCAGTGACACAACCTTTAGGGCTGCGTGACATTTCCAGACGAACGAAACCACTATTGACGTTTCCCACGGTAATGGCTTCCGGTCCCTTATATGCGTTTTACCCTGCTATAGATTATGCAGTTTAGTTTTGGTCGCCGTACTATAGAATGGATATAAAAATTATAAATTATTATAAATTAACTTGAACGTGTCCAGCGTAGGATGACTAAGTTAATTCCCCAAATTAAAAATCTTTCATATGAAGAAAGATTAACAAAGCTTAAATTGCATTCACTGGAAAGACGAAGAGTTAGGGGTGACATATAGATAGATAGAGGTTTACAAGTAGATGAATGGACATAACAAAGGGGATATTAATAGGGTATTACAAGTATCACGAAACAATGGGTAATAATTGGATAAGTTTAGACTTATGAAAGACTTGGGTAAATACTGGTTCGGTAACAGGTTTGTTGATTTGTGGAACCAATTACCGTATAACATAATAGAAGTAGGATACCTTGATGGTTTCAAGCATAGGTTAAACATATATATCAATGAGATAGGGTGGATATAAACAGCTGTTGGAAATTTCCAACACTAATACACTACTATTGTATTATAATACATCATCATTATTATATACTAACTACAGTAGTTATTAATTTTACTAACGGTAGTGTCAACATAAATTAATCATTTCATCTGCGTATTAGTGCTAGAATTCTCATGAAATCGAGTAGCAAAATTGCGTCAGATAATGTCTATCTAGACACGTTTATTACCAATGTGTTAGAGAATTGAATGTGGTCCTCTAAAATTATCAGTATTCCGTGTAATAATTACCTACGGATAATATGACTCCCGATAATCTAAAACCGAGAGTTATTAACTGAAATTATTATCAAGTAACAGTTTTATCTGTTACGTACAAATGCTATGGAGAATAAAAATCTTCTCCATTTCTCGTTTAATACCATTAAACAAGAAATGTTAAGGCCACCACAATAGCTTAATACCATTAAACGAGAATATGATAATATTTAAGTCCCTATAATTGCAACCCAATTCTCATTAACGTATTACATCCATAATTACGCGGAAAAGAATTATCCGTGATTAATAATTTCTGTGGTGAATGCGAGAGACGGGTTGAGGGAAGGCGGAGACGCCATTGTACACGAGGCATCCCTGGCGTGAAGAGTGGCAAGACACGTGATAGCGACTGGGGTGTTTTTATCAACAAGAATTACGTTGATACCCGTTTAATAGTCAACAATAACCTATTCACGTGATCTATAGTGCCCTGCCAGTTAATAACGCGTCAACAATTGAAGCCACGACCTATAATTACGCGTACACAGCAGTGGACGTCTGGGACTGGCTGACGCGGTTTCGGCAGAGCTTAGTATTTGATACGCTCATGTTAAGTATACCATTCTCGTTTGATGCATCATTCTGGATTGTATATTTGTGGGTAGTCTGTCGTTATACAGCATGGATACCTAATACACAACGTTATTTGATTTTCCACATTTTCTCAGTTTTCATGAATACTTGAAATAATTCATAGCCTAATCAAATGCTACTTAAATTTCTCTGATTTCAGCGTGTATACGAGGAGTAGACAAGTTGTTTCTCTTCATTTGTGATATTCACCTCGGGTTCTTTCTTTATTGGGATCCTGTGACCATGAGGACGAATGATGAAATGGTGTTACAGAAATCGTCTTACAGATAAGACATTTATTTCGTACAATTTTATTTAAGATTATTACTGATTTCCATATAATTCATATAGGATCATTATAGTGAATAATTTATTGTCAGAAATGATGACTTGGTAATTAATGTGTTTGCTCTTACTGTTGCTCAAGAATTCATAATCTTTAATATTCATAATTTGAGTTATCATATCTTTGAATCTATTGTAGTTTAGATTTACTGTGTTACTAACTCAACAATGAAATAATGACGAACCACACTGGTGAGTTACATTAGTCTGACTTTCAGTTACATTAGTCTGACTGACCGTTAGTCTGACTGGCAGTTATATTAGTCAAACTCTGGCATTTATTTAGTTTGACACTGGCAGTTATATTAGTCTGACTGGCAGTTATACTATCCTGACTCTGGCGGTTATATTAGTCTGACTCTGGCAGTTATATTAGTCAAACTCTTTAAGTTATATTAGTCTGACTCTGGAAGTTATATTAGTCTGACTCTGGCAGGTATATTAGTCTGACTCTTGCAGTTATATTATCCTGACCCTGGGAATTATATTAGCCTGACTCTGGCAATTATATTAGTCTGACTCTGTTGGTTATATTAGTCTGACTCTGGCAGTTATTAGTCTTACTCTGGAAGTTATATTAGTCTGACTCTGGCAGTTATATTAGTCTGACTCTTGCATTTATATTATCCTGACTCTGGCAATTATGTTAGTCTGACTCGGAAAGTTATATTAACCTGACTCTGGCGGTTACATTCGAATGCCTCTGGCAGTTACATTATTCTGACTCTTGCAGTTGTAATAGTCTGACTCTGTCAATTAGGTAAGCTGACTCTATCAGTTATATTAGTCCGACTCTGGCAGTTACATTAAACTGACTCTAGCAGTTATATTAGTCCGACTCTGGCAGTTATATTATCCTGACCCTGGCAATTATATTAGCCTGACTCTGGTAGTTATATTAGTCTGACTCTGGCAGTTATATTATTCTGACTGGCAATTACATTAATCTGAATCTAGCAGTTATATTAGTCTGACTCTGGCTGTTATACTAGTCTCACTCTAGCAGTTATATTAGACTGACTCTGGCAGTTATATTAGTCTGATTCTGGCTGTTATATTAGTCAGACTCCGGCAGTTACATTAGACTGACTCTAGAAGTTATATTAGTCTGACTCTGGCAGTTATATTAGTCTGACTGGCACTTATATTAGTCTGACTGGCAGTTATACTATCCTGACTCTGGCGGTTATATTAGTCTGACTCTGGCAGTTATATTAGTCAGACTCTGGCAGTTATATTAGTCTGATTCTGGCTGTTATATTAGTCAGACTCCGGCAGTTACATTAGACTGACTCTAGAAGTTATATTAGTCTGACTCTGGCAGTTATATTAGTCTGACTCTGGCAGTTATATTAGTCTGACTCTGGCAGTTATATTAGTCTGACTCTGGCAGTTATATTAGTCTGACTCTGGCAGTTATATTAGTCTGACTCTGGCAGTTATATTAGTCTGACTCTGGCAGTTATATATGTCTGACCCTGGCAGTTATTTTAGCCTGACTCTGGCAGGTTATATAAGTCTGACTCTGACAGTTATAATAGGCTGACTCTGGCAATTATATTAGCCTGACTCTGGCGGTTACATTAGACTGACTCTGGCAGTTATATTAGTCTGACTCTGTTGGGTATATTAGTCAGACACTCTTGGTTATATTAGTCTGACTCTGGCAGTTATTAGTCTGACTCTTGCAGTTATATTAGTCTGACTCTGGCAGTTATATTAGTCTGATTCTGGCAGGTATATTAGTCTGGCAATTATATAAGTCTGCTACTGGCAGTATATTAGTCTGACTCTGGCAGTTATATTAGATTGACTCTGACAGTATTATGCTGACTCTGGCAGTTACATTAGACTGACTTTGGTAGTTATTCTTATCTGACTCTGGCAGTTACATTAGACTGACTTTGGTAGTTATTCTTATCTGACTCTGGCAGTTATTGGTCTGACTTTGGCAGTTATATTAGTCTGACTCTGGTAGTTATATTATTATGACTCTGAGAGTTAAATTACGCTGACTCTGGCAGTTGGTAGTCTGACTCTGGCATTTATATTATCCTGACTTTGTCAGTTATATTAGTCTGACTCAGGTAGTTATACTAACCTGACTCTGGCAGTTACATTAGGCTGACTTTAGCAGTAATTAGTCTGACTCTGGCAGTTATATTTGTATGATTCTAGCAGTTATATTAGTTTGACTCTGTCAGTTATATTTGTTTGACTCCGGCAGATATATTTGACTGATTCTGGCAATTATATTAGTCAGGCTCTGGCAGTTATGTTTGTCTGGTTCTGGTAGTTATATTAGTCTGACTCTGGTATTTGTATTAGGCTGACTCTAGCAGTTATATTAGTCTAACTCTGGCAGTTATATTAGTCAGACTCTGCCAGTTAAATTTGTCTAATTCCGGCAGTTATATTAGTCTGACTATGGCAGTTATTAGTCAGACTGTGGCAGTTAAGTTAGGCTGACTCTATTAGTTATATTAGTCTGACTCTGGCAGGTATATTAAACTGACTCTGGCATTTATATTATTCTGACTTTGACAGTTATATTAGTCTGACTGGCAGATATATTAGGCTAACTCTGGCAGATATATTAGTCTGACCCTGTCAGGTAAATTAGGCTGACTCAGGCAGATATATTAGTCTGACTCAGGCGGTTATATTAGTATGACTCTGGCAGGTAAATTAGGCTGACTCAGGCAGATATATTAGTCTGACTCAGGCGGTTATATTAGTATGACTCTGGCAGGTAAATTAGGCTGACTCAGGCAGATATATTAGTCTGACTCAGGCGGTTATATTAGTATGACTCTGGCAGGTAAATTAGGCTGACTCAGGCAGATATATTAGTCTGACTCAGGCGGTTATATTAGTATGACTCTGGCAGGTAAATTAGGCTGACTCAGGCAGATATATTAGTCTGACTCAGGCGGTTATATTAGTATGACTCTGGCAGGTAAATTAGGCTGACTCAGGCAGATATATTAGTCAGACTCCGGCATTTATATTATTTTGACGCTGACAGGTATATTAGTCTGACCCTGGTAGTTATATTAGTCTGACTCTGGCATATATATTAGTCTGACTCTGGCAATCATATTAATTCTGACTGGCCGTTATAGTATTCTGACTGGCAGTTTTATTAGTTTGACTCTGCCAGTTATATTATGCTGACTGGCAGTTATTAATTATGACTCTGGTATTTATATTAGTCTGACTGGCAGTTATATTAGTCTGATTGGAAGTCATATATTAACTGACTCTGGCAGGTATATTACTCTGGTTGATACCTGGTTGATTGGGTTCTGGGAGTTCTTCTACTCCCCAAGCCCGGCCCGAGGCCAGGCTTGACTTGTGAGAGTTTGGTCCACTAAGGTGCTGCTTGGAGCGGCCCGCAGGCCCACATTCCCACCACAGGCCCGATTGGTCCGGTACTCCTTGTAGGAAACAATCTAACTTCCTCTTGAAGATGTCCACGGTTGTTCCGGCAATATTTTTTTTGCTCGCCGGGAGGACGTTGAACAACCGTGGACCTCTTATGTTTATACAGTGTTCTCTGATTGTGCCTATGGCAACCCTACTCTTCACTGGTTCTGTTCTGCATTTTCTTCCTTATCGTTCACTCCAGTACGTTATTATTTTACTGTGTAGATTTGGTACTTGGCCCTCCAGTATCTTCTAGGTGTATATTATTTGATATCTTATTGATTTTATTTATTTATTTATTTATATATATACAAGAAGGTACATTGGGATTGTGAGGATTCATAGCATAGTCATAATATTCTTGTAAAGCCACCAGTACGCGCAGCGTTTCGGGCAGGTCCTTAATCTAAGAAACTTATAAGTAGGTAAATACTTGCAAAATTTATAAAAATGATGACAGTTACTTGGCATGAAAAAAAATAAAAGATGAGAGAAAAATTGTAAGTATATTAAAGCACATAGGTAGCTCAGAATGATTGCAATGACAGCTTGAATGGTAGTTTAACAAAAATTAGCAGGCACAATACAGCATATGGCTAGCACATAAAAGAAGACAGCAATGAACACAATGATAAAGTTGTTTGGATTAAGTACATAAAGACTGGGAGATTGAGTAACACTTGATACAGATCACTAGATCTCTTTCGTCTTCTTTCTAGTGAGTATATTTGGAGGGCTTTGAGACGATCCCAATAATTTAGGCGCTTTATCGCGTCTATGCGTGCCGTATATGTTCTCTGTATTCCCTCTATTTCAGCAATCTCTCCTGCTCTGAAGGGGGAAGTGAGTACTGAGCAGTACTCAAGACGGGACAATACAAGTGACTTGAAGAGTACAACCATTGTGATGGGATCCCTGGATTTGAAAGTTCTCGTAATCCATCTGGTCATTTTTGTATGTATGTACTGTTCCTAAATAAATTATTATTATTATTATTATTTTTCTGGCTGCCGCAATATTTGCTTTGTTATGCTCCCTAAACGTTAGGTCATCAGACATCATTATTCCCAAATCCTTTACATGCTATTTTCCTACTATGGGCATATTTGATTGTGTTTTGTACCCTGTACTATGTTTAAGGTCCTCATTTTTACCATAACTGAGTACCTGGAATTTATCACTGTTAAACATCATGTTATTTTCTGATGCCCAGTCGAAAACTTTATTAATATCAGCTTGAAATTTTTCAATGTCTTCAGTCGAGGTAATTTTCATACTGATTTTTGTGATATCTGCATAGGATGATACGAAGCTGTGACTTGTATTTTTGTCTATATCTGATATGAGAATAAGGAAAAGCAGCGGTGCAAAGACTGTACCCTGAGAGACAGAGCTTTTAACTGCGCTTGGACTAGATTTTATATGGTTGACTGTTACTCGCTGAGTCCTGTTTGACAGAAAACTGAGTATCCAGCGTCCTACTTTACCGGTTATTCTCATTGACTTTATTTTGTGTGCTATCACGCCATGGTCACATTTATCCTGCTACCATGCATAACAAGACCGATACGGCCCCTAAAGAAAGGAAGCACACCAATCAGGAATAACCCTACTAGCCAGGCTAGCAACATGATTAGTTCAGTTATCTCCCCCTCGATGGCCGCCATGGGGGGTACCGACTCTTCCCTCGTCAACAATAACAAACTATCTCAGCTGGACGGAGCGCCGTCTCCAATTCGGGCCATGCAACTATTATGTAGCCATATGGATCAACTTAAACGAGCTGCTGCCCCTTGTTCTGACTTCAAGCGCCTCGCTGATAACCGTTGGCTCAAGTTATAAAACCAAGTACATGAAGACTTGTACATATACATATCCAGCTTTATCTAGCCAAACACAATATACTTAGCTCTTGTCAATATGGCTTCAGACCCCAAAAAAGCACTAACGATGCACTTATTAGTATGATTAACTTGATACATATAGCTCTTGATAAAAATGAGTTCCCTGTTGGGTTATTTGTAGACCTGCGTAAGGCTTTTGACACTGTCAACCACCAAAACCTTCTTCTTAAATTACAACATTATGGAATCAGAGGTCATTCCCAGCAGTACATTAAGTCTTACCTTACTGACAGGCTCCAGTATGTTTCTGTGAATAATTCAATTTCTCCCACCCTACCCATCAACATTGGTGTTCCTCAGGGCAGCATACTTGGCACTCTCCTCTTTCTCATCTACATTAATGACCTTCCAAATGCCTCCCAACTTCTCAAACCAATTCTATTTGCTGACGACACGACCTTCATTTACTCCAGTACTGACCCCCTTGCTCTAAATGTCAGAGTGAATACTGAGCTAAATAAAGTCCATTACTGGCTAACTGCCAACAAACTCACCCTCAATATTGACAAAACTTTCTATATTTTGTTTGGCAATAAATCCTCAAATAAAATAAATCTCAGGATTAACAATACCCAAATTTGTAACAAAGTAGATGGCAAATTCTTTGGCGTTCTCATTTGCCGTAAGCTGAATTTCCAGGGACACATTCTAAATATATAAAAAAAAGTTTCAAAAACTGTTGGCATTCTTTCTAAGATCAGATATTATGTACCTTGCCCTGCTCTGGTGACACTATTATTCTCTCATCTATCCTTATCTCAACTATGGTATTTGTGCATGGGGTTCTACTACCCAAAATCATTTACGTCCTTTAATTACTCAACACAAAGCTGCTATTAGGACAATATCTCACTCTGGCCCCAGCAACCCGTTCTCGCATTTTCGTATAGTCAATATTGACTTATTAAATACGTGCATATGTGACATACTAATTTATTGTGAATATTTTAGTTTACCTTGAAAGGCTTCATAGAAAACACCGACCTTATGGCGGCGCCAACGTCAGAGTTGACCCGACCTTGGAAGTGACAGGACGCGCCTCGGTCTGCTCTCAAGGATTAGAGGCTCTACAAGCCTTTCTTAGTGGATTAGTGCTGGCTATTGCAGCCCATCGGATATATTGGAGACCCCGCGCTTCTGGGAAGCAAAAGGAACCAAGTTTATTGAGCGAAAGAGTGCCAAACTTGGAAAATATTCGGCGACGACGCTGGGCGGCGACGCTGGACGTTGGGGGGTCTGGAAAGGTGTGGCGGGCAAGCCTAGCTGTGACCGGGTCACATCCACTGAGAATTTTGGAAGGACGACACCGTGCCTAGGACAAGGAGCAACGCCTTGTGGAAGAGGCGAGTGTGGGAAAATAGTGATTAGCTCAGCGCCTATCGATGAACCAAGATTGGGGTAGCTGAATCTCAGGGATTGGAACGGCGACGACGCGAAGGCTCCACGACACCTGAGGACCTGTGGAACGTTCCTGGATCGTCGAAGATCGACTCAGGAAGCGTGGGAACCTCACACCATCGAGGGACAGGCGTCGTGAGCCAGGAATGTAAGGTAGATCATTTTCCCTCCCATTACCCCTTGTGTGAGTAGGCTAGTTAGGCCACAATATTTACTTATGTATGTGGCAGCAGGACTTTAATACTTTAGTAGTAGAATAGGCTGCAAGGCAGCTTGTGTCCAGGACTGTCAGAGGGGACAGTGTGTATGGATGGCAGGACAGTGAAGGAGAGGTGCCGATGTGGTGAAGAGGCCCTCCTGTGAGAGTGTGGGACTCCTGTCTTCCTGCCCAGTTGAAGGAGTGTTGGAGGTCGTGGAAGAAGAGGCTGACGATCTCCAGACTTATTATCCATATTTCCATATTCATGTATTACTTGTGATTGTGTGTGTGTTCATGTAATTTGCATCAGTAAATTCACACATTTTATCACTGTGTTTAAGTGTGCCTCCATTTATGATATTTCTCTATGAGCATACACGAAGGTTATCATAGTACCACCTAGGGAACACTACGTTCTCTATAGCAGTTCTTATTGCCTGGAGAGTGGTAAAGACAGCACAGACTTACATAAAAGTGTACCCTTAGCCATCCGATCAGTATCGGTGCCTGAATGGTGGCAACTATTAACATAGTGGCTAGAGAGAGGTAAAGCCACACAGACCTTCCTGGGAGAGTACCCTGGGCCAACAGTCTAGTAGCAGATCTATGGGAGTAGCAATCTTCTGGCTACAAACAATATATAATACACCCACTGAACTGCATTGCTGGGGTGCAGATACAATAACCCAGCTGGCGACCTTGCTAAGAAGAAGATAAAGAAGACAGGCGGGAAAGGAGTTCCTGCAACCTTCTTGTCTGGCAGGCAAGACTCAGGGAGGTTATGGTTATAAGGTAAGCCTGAGTCTTCCTTCACTCCCCCACGGGTCTAGGCCGGAACTGTTAACAGCAGTTTCCCCGTGTTTGACTGAAGGGCTTCCAGGGTGAATCAGTGGCACCCCTTTTGTGGTGGAAGCAAAGACCTGCGGAGGTGGGCATTGTTGGTCCTCTCCTGTGTGACCAAGGAGACTCCGGTGAATCCCGGGAGTCGGAGGGGCTGAGTACTTGGGCCTTTTGAGCCCCTAGCAGCTAAGTGTTAGCAGAGCCCCGGCCCACCTCCATGTGACACTATAGATCAGTTCCATTGAGTGAGAGTATTAGAGACATAAACATGCCTGATACCAGATCTAATGAGTGAGCTCTCGGATACTAGTACCACAATTCCACAATACCACTGACGTGTTACTGGACACGGGAAACACCAGTTGGCGACCTTGTGGTTAGTAGTAGAGCCCTTGTCGGGGCGGGCACACGGTTGAGAGAGCAAACTGTGTTCTCACCCATCTCTGGCTAAAGAGGCCGGCCGGGGATCGACTGGGATACTCTCCGGGCGTACAGTGGCGCCGCGAGGATTGAGTGAAGACCAGTTGGGCTACGGTGAGTGACCTTGTGTACACTGCGATATTGTAAGCAAGAGGGAACCCCAACATTGGGAAGTCTCACTAGGACAAGGGCAAACACCTGCAAATTTGAATACATTTACTGGACAAAGCACATACACAATACATACACACATATAATAATATTAATAATAATAATGAATCCTACACTCTATACTATTTCAGTCAGGTTATCAAGTGGTATCCTATCTCCTGATTCACCACCTAATACTACCAACCTCCTCAAGTAGGTCAAGTCTTATAACGCAATGTTGCACTATCAGCAAGAGAATATATATATCTATAAACATGTGCAAGGAAAATCAGCGAATGAATGCAATAACATAAATGTTAGTATAAACGTTCCTTGATATACAACAATGATCAATCGATCACCCTATCAGTCCTAGAACACATATGTATGTCTCTGCAGGTAATCCAGCCTACGACTGTAACTTTATACTTTAGTATAAGTACTCCTTGGCACAAAAATGGCAAACAATCACTCACATTTCACTGCGTCTTGCACGCTAATGACAACCAAACACTCTACCAACTCCCTATAAGTAATCAACCATAACTTCCCTTCCACATCTGGAAGTTCACTACCCTGACATCTTCAGGTTCTTCCGGGTTTAGCTACTAGGATCCTCCGCAGCTCTTCCAGGCTGCTACACCATGAAGTCTTCCTTGAGCAACTATGGTGCTTCACCACTTCTACCAGGGTCCTCCACAGCTCTCCTGGCTGCTACACCATGAGGTTTCCGCGAAGAGAACTGGAGTCTCGCCACTGGTATTACAGAAGCACGTGACACTCCTCTTCACTGCTTCTCCTCACAGCTCGAGGTCTTACTCTTCACTGTGGGGGCTACTCTTCCTCGGAGTACACTACTCCTTCCACAGTCTTGGAGTCCCTTCCACTAACTCACTCTACTGGCTCGAAGTTCTCAGCAACTTCTTCTAAAGACAAACCTGCAACCCATTGACACGTTACTAAAAATGTTTCCTTATAAACACATAGACGAAATAATCCCCACAATATGTTTGCATCCAACATCTATCTGCTCTCTACATGCTGTGAGAGTGGACTCCCCCTTTGGGCTGGTCCATGCTCCGCCTTGCCAGGTGGTCCTCCTCACTCTGGGAGGGTCCTCCGCCGCCAGTCAGTTGGCTTCAGGCGATCGACGGGAGAGGACGTGCTGCTCGTCCCTCCAGCTGTCTCTCTCATCTCCGTCCTCTTATTTAGGCTTCCTGCCTTACCAAAACATGTCTAACTTATCCATAATCATTCGCTACTGTCGCTGGGCACACGACCAACTACAAGTAATCAGTATAAACTGGCTTAAAATCGTGCTTACCACAGATTGTCTAGTCAAGGGCGCTCTCCCTTTGACGGAGTCTGATCAGGGCGCTCCCACGGCCCACGATAATGTCTCTGGTCGGCTTAACAAACTCTCCTCGCCGTTCAGGACTTGAGAACACAACGTTCCCTGCTCGATTCCACAGCTGGAACGTCTGCACACTTCCTTTCTCTTGAAGGTATATCCAACAGGGGATCCTCTCCAACTGGAGCTCAAATGGAGCGCAGCTTCCCCTCATGATGTCTGGTACTCAAGTTGGGTCAGAGCCCTCCCGAAGCGAAGCGAGCCTCACGCCTCCAGCAAATTATCCTCATCTCATAAACAGTCATTTATCTATTTTCTTATTCACTGCCCACATTTTTAAACTCTCTGTAAAATTTACCCAATTATTTTTACATATGAATCTTCATGTCTGTATATCTCCGACCTCCTAGTCAGGTCAGGCTTGATAGAATAATTCTCAAAGGGGAGACTCGTTTTTCAGCTACCTGGGGTCATAACAGTAGATATACATATACCCTCCCCCACTATACACGATGGGTGGGTATACACCAATTAAGCAATGGGTGGGTTGTACGGTGGTGGCTGGTCCTGTAGTGGGTGGCCCGGTTGTGGGTGGCGTGGACACATGGGAGCAACCCGGGTTCTGTGGGTGGGTGGGTGTCAAGGTGGCCTCGTAGGTGGGCAGGCGATGTGGTAGGGTGGGGCAGGAGGGAGAGAGCAGGTACTGTCCGGCCTGTGGGCAAGGTGGGGGGAGGGGGGGAGGGGCTACACTAACACTGGTATAATTTCCCCGCATGTCACTGCATAATAATGAATGTATAATATACTTGTAAACTGACTGTGTGAGGCACGTGAGATGTACTCACAATATGATGGACATGTTACCCCAATTATCGATAACAACGTAACTTGTTCATCAAAACTTTCAAAAATGAAAAACAAAAAACACTATTTGGCACACCAGAACCCCCCCCCCCCCCTCAACTCTTTCCTGACCACACAACCGCCCTCACTCACCCCCACCTCCCCTCACTATGGGAGACCTGCAGGGTCCATCCTGGCACCTCATATATATATATATATATATATATATATATATATATATATATATATATATATATATATATATATATATATATATATATATATAAATATATATTATATATTTTATGCAGTCTCCGTGGTGTAGTGGTAAGACACTCGCCTGGCGTTCCGCGAGCGCTATGTCATGGGTTCGTATCCTGGCCGGGGAGGATTTACTGGGCGCAATTCCTTAACTGTAGCCTCTGTTTAACGCAACAGTAAAATGTGTACTTGGATGAAAAAACGATTCTTCGCGGCAGGGGATCGTATTCCAGGGACCATAGGATTAAGGACTTGCCCGAAACGCAACGCGTACTAGTGGCTGTACAAGAATGTAACAACTCTTGTATATATCTCAAAAAAAAAAAAAAATATATATATATATATATATATATATATATATATATATATATATATATATATATATATATATAAATATATAAATATATATATATATATATATATATATATATATATATATATATATATATATATAAATATATATATAAATATATAAATATATATATATATATATATATATATATATATATATATATATATATATATATATATATATATATATATATATATATATATATATATATATATATATTAGTATATTTTGGTAGCAGTCTTTCCTGTAGACATATATTATTAAATATGACCGAAAAAGTAAGATTAATAATTCTAACACGAATTTTCTCAATCTTTCGTACATTACGCTTCACTGTTGGAGGTAAATCAAAAATCACTTCTCCAAAATTCATTTTTATTTCTAGTCTGACGCGACACGGGCGCGTTTCGTAAAACTTATTACATTTTCAAAGACTTCACAAATACACAACTGATTAGAACGTATCTCTGATTTTATATCTACATTTGAGTGAGGTGGGAAGGGTGATGTGGCATTAACACAAGACAGAACAGGAGGGGATATTAATAGGGTATTAAAAGTATCAACACAAGACAGAACAGAAACAATGGGTATTGAATAGAAGTGTTTGTAGAAAGCCTATTGGTCCATATTTCTTGATGTTTCTATATTGGAGCGGAGTCTTGAGGTGGGTAGAATATAGTTGTGCAATAATTGGCTGTTGATTGCTGGTGTTGACTTCTTGATGTGTAGTGCCTCGCAAACGTCAAGCCGCCTGCTATCGCTGTATCTATCGATGATTTCTGTGTTGTTTACTAGGATTTCTCTGGCGATGGTTTGGTTATGGGAAGAGATTATATGTTCCTTAATGGAGCCCTGTTGCTTATGCATCGTTAAACGCCTAGAAAGAGATGTTGTTGTCTTGCCTATATACTGGGTTTTTTGGAGCTTACAGTCCCCAAGTGGGCATTTGAAGGCATAGACGACATTAGTCTCTTTTAAAGCGTTCTGTTTTGTGTCTGGAGAGTTTCTCATGAGTAGGCTGGCCGTTTTTCTGGTTTTATAGTAAATCGTCAGTTGTATCCTCTGATTTTTGTCTGTAGGGATAACGTTTCTATTAACAATATCTTTCAGGACCCTTTCCTCCGTTTTATGAGCTGTGGAAAAGAAGTTCCTGTAAAATAGTCTAATAGGGGGTATAGGTGTTGTGTTAGTTGTCTCTTCAGAGGTTGCATGGCTTTTCACTTTCCTTCTTATGATGTCTTCGATGAAACCATTGGAGAAGCCGTTATTGACTAGGACCTGCCTTACCCTACAGAGTTCTTCGTCGACTTGCTTCCATTCTGAGCTGTGGCTGAGAGCACGGTCGACGAATGCGTTAACAACACTCCTCTTGTACCTGTCAGGGCAGTCGCTGTTGGCATTTAGGCACATTCCTATGTTTGTTTCCTTAGTGTAGACTGCAGTGTGGAAACCTCCACCCTTTTCCATGACTGTTACATCTAGAAAAGGCAGCTTCCCATCCTTTTCCGTCTCGTAAGTGAAACGCAGCACGGAACTCTGCTCAAATGCCTCCTTCAGCTTCTGCAGATGTCTGACATCAGGTACCTGCGTAAAAATGTCGTCAACATACCTGCAGTATATGGCCGGTTTCAAGTTCATGTCGACTAAGACTTTTTGCTCGATGGTACCCATGTAGAAGTTTGCAAACAGGACACCTAGGGGAGAACCCATGGCGACCCCATCTACTTGCTTATACATGTGCCCATCCGGGCTCAAGAAGGGTGCCTCTTTAGTACAAGCTTGGAGTAGTTTCCTCAGAATACTTTCTGGCATGTCAAGAGGAGTACAGGCTGGATCACGATACACTCTGTCGGCTATCATTCCGATTGTCTCGTCCACAGGTACGTTGGTAAACAGCGATTCTACGTCCAACGAGGCTCTTATCCCTGTGGCCCGTGTGCCCCGCAGTAAGTCCACAAATTCCTTTGGAGACTTCAGGCTGAAGGCGCAAGGAACATAAGGAGTCAGCAGGCCGTTGAGTCGCTTTGCCAGTCTGTACGTGGGTGTGGGTATCTGGCTAATGATTGGCCGAAGTGGGTTTCCAGGCTTGTGCGTCTTGACATTTCCATACGCATATCCAGGTTTATATTCCCCAATGATCTTTGGCAGGTGGAGTCCGGATTTCTTGGCGTTTACAGTTTCGATCAGTTTGTTGACCTTTGCTTTTAATTCGGCTGTAGTGTCCTTCGTTACCCTTTGGAACTTAGTTTGGTCAGAGAGTATGATGTTCATTTTCGCCAGATATTCGTCTTTTTAAGAATGACATATATTGGCGACTTGTCACCTCTCCTGACAACTATCTCCTTGTTCTCACGAAGGCTTTTAGCTGCCGCTTTAAGCTCGGGGGACAGTATGGTGCTTCTGTAGTTGCCTCGATTCTTTCCTCCTTCTGCAATAAGTTCTGCTTGTAAGGTATCTTTGGTAGTGACCTTCTTTTGTGTCTCGAGGTCGAATATGTCGTCCAACAGAATTTCCAACTCTACTTTCCGGGCCATTTCACTCGGTCTGGATATATATATATATATATATATATATATATATATATATATATATATATATATATATATATATATATATATATATTTATATATATATATATATATATATATATATATATATGTCGTACCTAGTAGCCAGAACTCACTTCTCAGCCTACTATTCAAGGCCCGATTTGCCTAATAAGCCAAGTTTTCCTGAATTTATATATTTACTACATTTTTTTTCTTATGAAATGATAAAGCAACCCTTTTCTCTATGTATGAGGTCAATTTTTTTTTATTGGAGTTAAAATTAACGTAGATATATGACCGAACCTAACCAACCCTACCTAACCTAACCTAACCTATATTTATCGGTAAGGTTAGGTTAGGTAGCCAAAAAAAGCTAGGTTAGGTTAGGTTAGGTAGGTTAGGTAGACGAAAAAACATTAATTCATGAAAACTTGGCTTATTAGGCAAATCGGGCCTTGAATAGTAGGCTGAGAAGTGCGTTCTGGCTATTAGGTACGACATATATATATATATATATATATATATATATATATTTATATATATATATATATATATATATATATATATATATATATATATATATATATATATATATATATATATATATATATATATATATATGTCGTACCTAGTAGCCAGAACGCACTTCTCAGCCTACTATGCAAGGCCCAATTTGACTAATAAGCCAAGTTTTCAGGAATTAATTGTTTTTCGACTACCTAACCTACCTAACCTAACCTAACCTAACTTTTTCGGCTACCTAACCTAACCTAACCTATAAAGATAGGTTAGGTTAGGTTAGGTAGGGTTGGTTAGGTTTGGTCATATATCTACTTTAATTTAAACTCCAATAAAAAAAAATTGACCTCATACATGATGAAATGGGTAGATTTATCATTTCATAAGAAAAAAATTAGAGAAAATATAATAATTCAGGAAAACTTGGCTTATTAGGCAAATCGGGTCTTGCATTGTAGGCTGACAAGTGCGTTCTGGCTATTAGGTACGACATATATATATATATACATATATATATATATATATATATATATATATATATATATATATATATATATATATATATATATATATATATATGTCGTACCTAGTAGCCAGAACGCACTTCTGAGCCTAATATGCAAGACCAAATTTGCCTAATAAGCCAAGTTTTCCTGAATTAATATATTTTCTCTAATTTTTTTCTTATGAAATGATAAAGCTACCCATTTCATTATGTATGAGGTCAATTTTTTTTATTGGAGTTAAAATTAACGTAGATATATGACCGAACCTAACCAACCCTACCTAACCTAACCTAACCTATCTTTATAGGTTAGGTTGGGTTAGGTAGCCGAAAAAGTTAGGTTAGGTTAGGTTAGGTAGCTTAGGTAGTCGAAAAACAATTAATTCATGAAAACTTGGCTTACTAGGCAAATTTGGCCTTGCATAGGTGGCTGAGAAGTGAGTTCTGGCTACTAGGTACGACATATATATATATATATATATATATATATATATATATATATATATATATATATATATATATATATATATATATATATATATATATGTCGTACCTAGTAGCCAGAACGCACTTCTCAGCCTACTATGCAATGCCCGATTTGCCTAATAAGCCAAATTTTCATGAATTATTTGTTTTTCGACTACCTAACCTACCTAACCTAACCTAACCTAACTTTTTCGGCTATCTAACCAAACCTAACCTATAAAGATAGGTTAGGTTAGGTTAGGTAGGGTTGGTTAGGTTCGGTCATATATCTACGTTAATTTTAACTCCAATAAAAAAAAATTGACCTCATGCATAATGAAATGGGTAGCTTTATCATTTTATAAGAAAAAAATTAGAAAAAATATATTATTTCAGGAAAACTTGGCTTATTAGGCAAATCGGGCCTTGAATAGTAGGCCAAAAAGTGAGTTCTGGCTACTAGGGGTGACATATATATATATATATATATATATATATATATATATATATATATATATATATATATATATATATATATATATATATATATATATATATATATGTCGTACCTAGTAGCCAGAACGCTCTTCTCAGCCTATAATGCAAGGCCCGATTTGCCTAATAAGCCAAGTTTTCATGAATTAATTGTTTTTCGACTACCTAACCTACCTAACCTAACCTAACCTAACTTTTTTGGCTACCTAACCAAACCTCACCTATAAAGATAGGTTAGGTTAGGTTAGGTAGGGTTGGTTAGGTTCGGTCATATATCTACGTTAATTTTAACTCCAATAAAAAAAATTGACCTCATACATAATGAATTGGGTAGCTTTATCATTTCATAAGAAAAAAATTAGAAAAAAATATATTAATTCAGGAATACTTGGCTTATTAGGCAAATCGGGCCTTGCATAGTAGGCCAAAAAGTGAGTTCTGGCTACTAGGTACGACATATATATATATATATATATATATATATATATATATATATATATATATATATATATATATATATATATATAACTGAAAACTCACACCCCAGAATATATATATATATATATATATATATATATATATATATATATATATATATATATATATATATATATATATATATATATATATATATATATATATATATATGTAGTACCTAGTAGCCAGAACGCACTTCTCAGCCTACTATGCAAGGCCCGATTTGCCTAATATGCCAAGTTTTCATGAATTAATTGTTTTTCGACTACCTAACCTACCTAACCTAACCTAACCTATCTTTTTCGGCTACCTAACCTAACCAAACCTATAAAGATAGGTTAGGTTAGGTTAGGTAGGGTTGGTTAGGTTCAGTCATATATCTACGTTAATTTTAACTCCAATAACAAAAAATTGACCTCATACATAATGAAATGGGTAGCTTTATCTTTTCATAAGAAAAAAAATAAAGAAAATATATTAATTCAGGAAAACTTGGCTTATTAGGCAAATCGGGCCTTGCATAGTAGGCTGAGAAGTGCGTTCTGGCTACTAGGTACGACATATATATATATATATATATATATATATATATATATATATATATATATATATATATATATATATATATATATATATATGTCGTACCTAGTTGCCAGAACTCACTTCTCAGCCTACTATTCAATGTCCGATTTGCCTAATAAGCTAAGTTTTCCTAAATTAATTTATTTACTATAATTTTTTTCTTATGAAATGATAAAGCTACCCTTTTCACTATGTATGAGGTCAATTTTTTTTATTGGAGTTAAAATTAACGTAGATATATGACCGAACCTAACCAACCCTACCTAACCTAACCTAACCTATCTTTATAGGTTAGGTTGGGTTAGGTAGCCGAAAAAGTTAGGTTAGGTTAGGTTAGGTAGCTTAGGTAGTCGAAAAACAATTAATTCATGAAAACTTGGCTTACTAGGCAAATTTGGCCTTGCATAGGTGGCTGAGAAGTGAGTTCTGGCTACTAGGTACGACATATATATATATATATATATATATGTATATATATATATATATATATATATATATATATATATATATATATATATATATATATATATATATATATATATATATATATATATATATATATATATGTCGTACCTAGTAGCCAGAACGCACTTCTCAGCCTACTATGCAATGCCCGATTTGCCTAATAAGCCAAATTTTCATGAATTATTTGTTTTTCGACTACCTAACCTACCTAACCTAACCTAACCTAACTTTTTCGGCTATCTAACCAAACCTAACCTATAAAGATAGGTTAGGTTAGGTTAGGTAGGGTTGGTTAGGTTCGGTCATATATCTACGTTAATTTTAACTCCAATAAAAAAAAATTGACCTCATGCATAATGAAATGGGTAGCTTTATCATTTTATAAGAAAAAAATTAGAAAAAAATATATTAATTCAGGAATACTTGGCTTATTAGGCAAATCGGGCCTTGCATAGTAGGCCAAAAAGTGAGTTCTGGCTACTAGGGGTGACATATATATATATATATATATATATATATATATATATATATATATATATATATATATATATATATATATATATGTCGTACCTAGTAGCCAGAACGCTCTTCTCAGCCTATAATGCAAGGCCCGATTTGCCTAATAAGCCAAGTTTTCATGAATTAATTGTTTTTCGACTACCTAACCTACCTAACCTAACCTAACCTAACTTTTTTGGCTACCTAACCAAACCTCACCTATAAAGATAGGTTAGGTTAGGTTAGGTAGGGTTGGTTAGGTTCGGTCATATATCTACGTTAATTTTAACTCCAATAAAAAAAATTGACCTCATACATAATGAATTGGGTAGCTTTATCATTTCATAAGAAAAAAATTAGAAAAAAATATATTAATTCAGGAATACTTGGCTTATTAGGCAAATCGGGCCTTGCATAGTAGGCCAAAAAGTGAGTTCTGGCTACTAGGTACGACATATATATATATATATATATATATATATATATATATATATATATATATATATATATATATATATATATATAACTGAAAACTCACACCCCAGAATATATATATATATATATATATATATATATATATATATATATATATATATATATATATATATATATATATATATATATATATATATATATATATATATATATGTAGTACCTAGTAGCCAGAACGCACTTCTCAGCCTACTATGCAAGGCCCGATTTGCCTAATATGCCAAGTTTTCATGAATTAATTGTTTTTCGACTACCTAACCTACCTAACCTAACCTAACCTATCTTTTTCGGCTACCTAACCTAACCAAACCTATAAAGATAGGTTAGGTTAGGTTAGGTAGGGTTGGTTAGGTTCAGTCATATATCTACGTTAATTTTAACTCCAATAACAAAAAATTGACCTCATACATAATGAAATGGGTAGCTTTATCTTTTCATAAGAAAAAAAATAAAGAAAATATATTAATTCAGGAAAACTTGGCTTATTAGGCAAATCGGGCCTTGCATAGTAGGCTGAGAAGTGCGTTCTGGCTACTAGGTACGACATATATATATATATATATATATATATATATATATATATATATATATATATATATATATATATATATATATATATATATATATATGTCGTACCTAGTTGCCAGAACTCACTTCTCAGCCTACTATTCAATGTCCGATTTGCCTAATAAGCTAAGTTTTCCTAAATTAATTTATTTACTATAATTTTTTTCTTATGAAATGATAAAGCTACCCTTTTCACTATGTATGAGGTCAATTTTTTTTATTGGAGTTAAAATTAACGTAGATATATGACCGAACCTAACCAACCCTACCTAACCTAACCTAACCTATCTTTATAGGTTAGGTTGGGTTAGGTAGCCGAAAAAGTTAGGTTAGGTTAGGTTAGGTAGCTTAGGTAGTCGAAAAACAATTAATTCATGAAAACTTGGCTTACTAGGCAAATTTGGCCTTGCATAGGTGGCTGAGAAGTGAGTTCTGGCTACTAGGTACGACATATATATATATATATATATATATGTATATATATATATATATATATATATATATATATATATATATATATATATATATATATATATATATATGTCGTACCTAGTAGCCAGAACGCACTTCTCAGCCTACTATGCAATGCCCGATTTGCCTAATAAGCCAAATTTTCATGAATTATTTGTTTTTCGACTACCTAACCTACCTAACCTAACCTAACCTAACTTTTTCGGCTATCTAACCAAACCTAACCTATAAAGATAGGTTAGGTTAGGTTAGGTAGGGTTGGTTAGGTTCGGTCATATATCTACGTTAATTTTAACTCCAATAAAAAAAAATTGACCTCATGCATAATGAAATGGGTAGCTTTATCATTTTATAAGAAAAAAATTAGAAAAAATATATTATTTCAGGAAAACTTGGCTTATTAGGCAAATCGGGCCTTGAATAGTAGGCCAAAAAGTGAGTTCTGGCTACTAGGTACGACATATATATATATATATATATATATATATATATATATATATGTCGTACCTAGTAGCCAGAACTCACTTCTCAGCCTACTATTCAAGGCCCGATTTGCCTAATAAGCCAAGTTTTCCTGAATTAATATATTTACTATAATTTTTTTCTTATGAAATGATAAAGCAACCCTTTTCTCTATGTATGAGGTCAATTTTTTTTTATTGGAGTTAAAATTAACATAGATATATGACCGAACCTAACCAACTCTACCTAACTTAACCTAACCTATATTTATAGGTAAGGTTAGGTTAGGTAGCCAAAAAAAGCTAGGTTAGGTTAGGTTAGGTAGGTTAGGTAGACGAAAAAACATTAATTCAGGAAAACTTGGCTTATTAGGCAAATCGGGCCTTGAATAGTAGGCTGAGAAGTGCGTTCTGGCTATTAGGTACGACATATATATATATATATATATATATATATATATATATATATATATATATATATATATATATATATATATATATATATATATATATATATATATATATATATATAACTGAAAACTCACACCCCAGAATATATATATATATATATATATATATATATATATATATATATATATATATATATATATATATATATATATATATATATATATATATATATATATATATATATATATATATATATATATATGTAGTACCTAGTAGCCAGAACGCACTTCTCAGCCTACTATGCAAGGCCCGATTTGCCTAATATGCCAAGTTTTCATGAATTAATTGTTTTTCGACTACCTAACCTACCTAACCTAACCTAACCTATCTTTTTCGGCTACCTAACCTAACCAAACCTATAAAGATAGGTTAGGTTAGGTTAGGTAGGGTTGGTTAGGTTCAGTCATATATCTACGTTAATTTTAACTCCAATAACAAAAAATTGACCTCATACATAATGAAATGGGTAGCTTTATCTTTTCATAAGAAAAAAAATAAAGAAAATATATTAATTCAGGAAAACTTGGCTTATTAGGCAAATCGGGCCTTGCATAGTAGGCTGAGAAGTGCGTTCTGGCTACTAGGTACGACATATATATATATATATATATATATATATATATATATGTCGTACCTAGTAGCCAGAACGCACTTCTCAGCCTACTATGCAAGGCCTGATTTGCCTAATAAGCCAAGTTTTCATGAATTAATATATTTTCTCTAATTTTTTTCTTATGAAATGATAAAGCTGCCCATTTCATTATATATGAGATCAATTTTTTTTATTGGAGTTAAAATTAACGTAGATATATGACTAAACCTAACCAACCCTACCTAACCAAACCTAACCTATCTTTATAGGTTAGGTTAGGTTAGGTAGCAGAAAAAGTTAGGTTAGGTTAGGTTAGGTAGGTTAGGTAGTCGAAAAACAATTAATTCATGAAAACTTGGCTTATTAGGCAAATCGGGCCTTGCATAGTAAGCTGAGAAGTGCGTTCTGGCTACTAGGTACGACATATATATATATATATATATATATATATATAAAAAATATATATATATATATATATATATATATATATATATATATATATATATATATATATATATATATATATATATATATGTCGTACCTAGTAGCCAGAACGCACTTCTCAGCCTACTATGCAAGGCCCGATTTGCCTAATAAGCCAAGTTTTCATGAATTAATTGTTTTTCGACTACCTACCTACCTACCCTAACCTAACCTAACTTTTTCGGCCACCTAACCAAACCTAACTTTTTCGGCCACCTAACCTAACATATATATATATATATATATATATATATATATATATATATATATATATATATATATATATATATATATATATATATATATATATATATATATATATATAAAGCCGACAAAACAGCAGCATATGTATTGATTCCTACCCATGAATACATGAACAAAATTAGCGACATCCTAAGTGACGACTCCAAATTTCAACGAATCACGAGGAACCCCGTAGAAGACCTTAAGCGGAAAGTAAACAAAACAATTACAGCAATCAACGCAAAGAAAGGTAGTGTGCATTTCAGTAAACTTCAAGGCGACTATGGCTTAGGATATGCCTACGGCAATGTTAAGACGCATGAACCAAGTAACCCACTACGCCCTATAATCAGCCAAATACCAACCCCAACTTATCACCTGGCAAAGAAACTCAATGAACTCCTAACTCCATACACTCCAAGTAAGTTTAGTCTACAACCATCAGCAGATTTCCTAGAATTGATCAAATCTACCCAGCCCGATGGAATCATCGTTTCCCTGGACGTTGAATCCCTTTTTACCAACGTCCCAGTCGACACAACCATAGGAATGATACTGGATAGAGTATACAGAGACGAGAGCACCCCCAAATTAGACATACCTGAGCCACACTTGAAAAGTCTTCTCGAAGCATGTACAAAGGAAGCCCCTTTCATCAGTCCACAAGGAGACATGTATTTACAAATAGACGGAGTAGCAATGGGCTCCCCCTTAGGAGTTTTATTTGCTAATTTTTATATGGGAACCATCGAAGATAGGGTCTTCAGTAGCAGACAAAAACCAACTGTATACTGCTGTTATGTAGATGACATATTCGTAATAGTAAAAGACTCAGATGAACTAATTGACCTAAAAAGACACCTAGAGAGAGAGTCAGTACTCCGATTTACACATGAAAATAGTGAAAATAACAGTCTGCCATTCTTGGATGTACTAATAACAAAAACAGGAACCTCTTTAAGCACCAACGTATATACCAAGCCCACCAACATAGGATTATGCCTGAACGGTAGAAGTGAGTGCCCCCAAAGATACAAAGCCAGTGTTCTCAATGCTTATATTCGTCGAGCGCTTGCCCACTGCTCTGAATGGAGCAACGTGAGTAGAGAGTTTGAAAGAGTAACTCAGGTATTGGTGAACAACGGATATAGCATCGCGGAAATAAACGCTGCTATAAGAAGACACTTGGACCGTTGGTATAATTCAGAACCTAGAACAGAAACCACAATACCCCCAATAAAATTATATTACAAATCAACCATGCACAGTGAACATATAAAAGAGGAAAGAATAATGAAAGAAATAATCCGTAAAGGAGTAAAAAGCACTACTCCTAACCAAAACATAAACCTGATAATATTCTACAAAACCAAGAAGACTTCCGAACTCCTTATCAAAAACAGCCCGAAGCCGACGGAGAACCCTCTACAGCAGTCAAGCGTTGTATACATGTATACTTGCCCCCACGAAGGATGTAACCTTCAATGTACGTACATAGGTATGACGTCGACCAAGCTGACGAGGCGTTTGACATGCCATCTTCAATCTGGTGCCCCTAGGAATCACATGAGACAAGCCCATGACATTACTCTAACGAGAGAAATGTTGAACAAGAATACTTGCATAATAGACAAAACCCAAGATTCAAGAAGATTACAAATTCTTGAGGCAATTCACATAAGAATAGAGCGACCTACCATGAACACCCAAATCACGGAACTATTTACTCTACCCACCATGAGAGTAAGGACAAGACAAGAACATATCGATGCCAACACAGAAAACAATGTCCAACATAACAGGCCAATTACACTGGATTAATCTTTGCGTTTAGATAGGAGATGCCTCGTATGGGCCAATAAGCCTTCTGCAGCCCCTATGTTTATCCCTTATGTATCCCCCCATGTTTTCACCTTCATTGTATTATCACCTGACCTAATGCGGGCATAAAATCAACTAGTATTGTAAGATCTGTTCACTTGAGAATGAACCATGGAGGTTCGAAACGTCGTGCAAATTATACAAATAAGTGTAATACACTCTATAGTAAATCACTTCTTTTCTTCACCTTAAAAGTACGAAAATGAGTTTTGGAGAACTCCTATTTCAATTAAGCCCTGATGCTAAGAAAATAGTTAGAGGGATAGAAGCCCTAAACCAGAAAATAATAAATACAGAATATGCGGTCATATTCAATGAAACATGTTTGAAAGAAAACCTGCTGCCAGTATACACCAATATATATATATATATATATATATATATATATATATATATATATATATATATATATATATATATATATATATATATATATATATATATATATATGTCGTACCTAGTAGCCAGAACTCACTTCTGAGCCTACTATGCAAGGCCCGATTTGCCTAATAAGCCAAGTTTTCATGAATTAATTGCTTTTCGACTACCTAACCTACCTAACCTAACCTAACCTAACTTTTTCGGCTACCTAACCAAACCTAACCTATAAAGATAGGATAGGTTAGGTTAGGTAGGGTTGGTTAGGTTCGGTCATATATCTACGTTAATTTTAACTCCAATAAAAAAAAATTGACCTCTTACATAATGAAATGGGTAGCTTTATCATTTCATAAGAAAAAACTTAGAGGAAATATATTAATTCATGAAAACTTGGCTTATTAGGCAAATCGGGCCTTGCATTGTAGGCTGAAAAGTGAGTTCTGGCTACTAGGTACGACATATATATATATATATATATATATATATATATATATATATATATATATATATATATATATATATATATATATATATATATATATATATATATATATATATATATATATATATATATATATATATATATATATATATATATATATATATATATATGTCGTACCTAGTAGCCAGAACGCACTTCTCAGCCTACTATGCAAGGCCCGATTTGCCTAATAAGCCAAGTTTTCCTGAATTAATATATTTTCTCTAATTTTTTTCTTATGAAATGATAAAGCTACCCATTTCATCATATATGAGGTCAATTTTTTTTATTGGAGTTAAAATTAACGTAGATATATGACCGAACCTAACCAACCCTACCTAACCTAACCTAACCTATCTTTGTAGGTTATGTTAGGTTCGATAGCCTAAAAAGTTAGGTTAGGTTAGGTTTGGTAGGTTAGGTAGTCGAAAAACAATTAATTCATGAAAACTTGGCTTATTAGGCAAATCGGGCCTTGTATAGTAGGCTGAGAAGTGAGTTCTGGCTACTAGGTACGACATATATATATATATATATATATATATATATATATATATATATATATATATATCGTACCTAGTAGCCAGAACGCACTTCTCAGCCTACTATGCAAGGCCCAATTTGCCTAATAAGCCAAATTTTTATGAATTAATTGTTTTTCGACTACCTAACCTACCTAACCTAACCTAACCTAACTTTTTCGGCTACCTAACCAAACCTAACCTATAAAGATAGGTTAGGTTAGGTTAGGTAGGGTTGGTTAGGTTCGGCCATATATCTACGTCAATTTTAACTCCAATAAAAAAAAATTGTTCTCATACATAATGAAATGGGTAGCTTTATCATTTCATAAGCAAAAAATTAGAGAAAATATATTAATTCTTGAAAACTTGGCTTATTAGGCAAATCCGGCCTTGCATAGTAGGCTGAGAAGTGCGTTCTGGCTATTAGGTACGACATATATATATATATATATATATATATATATATATATGTCGTACCTAATAGCCAGAACGCACTTCTCAGCCAACTATTCAAGGCCCGATTTGCCTAATAAGCCAAGTTTTCATGAATTAATGTTTTTTCGTCTACCTAACCTACCTAACCTAACCTAACCTAGCTTTTTTTGGCTACCTAACCTAACCTTACCTATAAATATAGGTTAGGTTAGGTTAGGTAGGGTTGGTTAGGTTCGGTCATATATCTACGTTAATTTTAACTCCAATAAAAAAAAATTGACCTCATACATAGAAAAAAGGGTAGCTTTATCATTTCATAAGAAAAAAATTATAGTAAATATATTAATTCAGGAAAACTTGGCTTATTAGGCAAATCGGGCCTTGAATAGTAGGCTGAAAAGTGAGTTCTGGCTATTAGGTACGACATATATATATATATATATATATATATATATATATGTCGTACCTAGTAGCCAGAACTCACTTCTCAGCCTACTATTCAAGGCCCGATTTGCCTAATAAGCCAAGTTTTCCTGAATTAATATATTTACTATAATTTTTTTCTTATGAAATGATAAAGCAACCCTTTTCTCTATGTATGAGGTCAATTTTGTTTTATTGGAGTTAAAATTAACGTAGATATATGACCGAACCTAACCAACCCTACCTAACCTAACCTAACCTATATTTATAGGTAAGGTTAGGTTAGGTAGCCAAAAAAAGCTAGGTTAGGTTAGGTTAGGTAGGTTAGGTAGACGAAAAAACATTAATTCATGAAAACTTGGCTTATTAGGCAAATTTGGCCTTGAATAGTAGGCTGAGAAGTGCGTTCTGGCTATTAGGTACGACATATATATATATATATATATATATATATATATATATATATATATATATATATATATATATATATATATATATATATATATGTCGTACCTAATAGCCAGAACGCACTTCTCAGCCTACTATTCAAGGCCCGATTTGCCTAATAAGCCAAGTTTTCATGAATTAATGTTTTTTCGTCTACCTAACCTACCTAACCTAACCTAACCTAGCTTTTTTTGGCTACCTAACCTAACCTTACCTATAAATATAGGTTAGGTTAGGTTAGGTAGGGTTGGTTAGGTTCGGTCATATATCTACGTTAATTTTAACTCCAATAAAAAAAAATTGACCTCATACATAGAGAAAAGGGTTGCTTTATCATTTCATAAGAAAAAAATTATAGTAAATATATTAATTCAGGAAAACTTGGCTTATTAGGCAAATCGGGCCTTGAATAGTAGGCTGAGAAGTGAGTTCTGGCTACTAGGTACGACATATATATATATATATATATATATGTCGTACCTAGCAGCCAGAACGCACTTCTCAGCCGACTATGCAAGGCCCGATTTGCCTAATAAGCCAAGTTTTCCTGAATTAATATATTTTCTCTAATTTTTTTCTTATGACATGATAAAGCTACCCATTTCATTATGTATGAGGTCAAATTTTTTTTATTGTAGTTAAAATTAACGTAGATATATGACCGAACCTAACCAACCCTACCTAACCTAACCTATCTTTATAGGTTAGGTTAGGTAGCCGAAAACGTTAGGTTAGGTTAGGTAGGTTAGGTTGTCGAAAAACAATTAATTTATGAAAACTTGGCTTATTAGGCAAATCGGGCCTTGCATAGTAGGCTCAGAAGTGCGTTCTGGCTACTAGGTACGACATATATATATATATATATATATATATATATATATATATATATATATATATATATATATATATATATATATATATATATATATATATATATATATATATATATATATATATATATATATATATATATATATATATATATATATATATATATATATATTCTCAGCCTACTATGCAATATATATATAGAATATATATATATATATATATATATATATATATATATATATATATATATATATATTCTGGCTACTAGGTTAGGTTAGTTAGGTTAGGTTATTGGAGTTAATATACATATTTATATATATATATATATATATATATATATATATATATATATATATTTATATATATATATTTATATATATATATATATATATATATATATATATATATATATATATATATATATTTATATATATATATATTTATATATATATATATATATATATATGTCGTACCTAGTAGCCAGAACGCACTTCTCAGCCTACTATGCAAAGCCGGATTTGCCTAATAAGCCAAGTTTTCATGAATTAATATATTTTCTCTAATTTTTTTCTTATGAAATGATAAAGCTACCCATTTCATTATGTATGAGGTTAATTTTTTTTTATTGGAGTTAAAATTAACGTAGAGATATGACCGAACCTAACCAACCCTACCTAACCTAACCTAACCTATCTTTATAGGTTAGGTTTGGTTAGGTAGCCGAAAATGTTAGGTTAGGTTAGGTTAGGTAGGTTAGGTAGTCGAAAAACAATTAATTCATGAAAACTTGGCTTATTAGGCAAAACGGGCCTTGAATAGTAGGCAGAGAAGTGCGTTCTGGCTACTAGGTACGACATATATATATATATGTCGTACCTAGTAGCCAGAACTCACTTCTGAGCCTACTATGCAAGGCCCGATTTGCCTAATTAGCCAAGTTTTCATGAATTAATTGCTTTTCGACTACCTAACCAACCTAACCTAACCTAACTTTTTCGGCTACCTAACCTAACCTAACCTATAAAGATAGGTTAGGTTAGGTTAGGTAGGGTTGGTTAGGTTCGGTCATATATCTATGTTAATTTTAACTCCAATAAAAAAAAATTGACCTCTTACATAATGAAATGGGTTGCTTTATCATTTCATAAGAAAAAAATTAGAGAAAATATATTAATTCATGAAAACTTGGCTTATTAGGCAAATCGGGCCTTGCATTGTAGGCTGAAAAGTGAGTTCTGGCTACTAGGTACGACATATATATATATATATATATATATATATATATATATATATATATATATATATATATATATATATATATATATATATATTTATATATATATATTTATATATATATATATATATATATATATATATATATATATATATATATATATATATATATATATATATATATATATATATATATATATGTGTCGTACCTAGTAGCCAGAACGCACTTCTCAGCCTATTATGCAAGGCCCGATTTGCCTAATAAGCCAAGTTTTCACGAAATAATTTTTTTTCGACTACCTAACCTACCTAACCTAACCTAACTTTTTCCGCTACCTAACCTAACCTAACCTATAAAGATAGGTTAGGTTAGGTTAGGTAGGGTTGGTTAGGTTCGGTCATATATTTACGTTAATTTTAACTCCAATAAAAATAAATTGACCTCATACATAATGAAATGGGTAGTTTTATCATTTCATAAGAAAAAAATTCGAGAAAATATATTAATTCAGGAAAACTTGGCTTATTAGGCAAATTGGGCCTTGCATTCAAGGCCCGATTAGCCTAATAAGCCAAGTTTTCTTGAATTAATATATTTTCTCTAATTTTTTTTCTTATGAAATGATAAAGCTACCCATTTCATTATATATTAGGACAATTTTTTTATTGGAGTTAAAATTAACGTAGATATATGACCGAACCTAACCTAACCTAACCTATCTTTATAGGTTAGGTTAGGTTAGGTAAGGTAGGTTAGGTAGTCGAAAAACAATTAATTCATGAAAACTTGGCTTTTCGTGAGAAATTACCTAGTAACTCATCTGGAGAGAAGGGACTTCATGACAACCCATCAACATGGGTTCAGAGAGGGTAAATCTTGCCTTACAGGTTTAATAGAATTCTATGATCAGGTGACAAAGATTAAGCGAGAAAGAGAAGGATGGGCGGATTGCATTTTTTTGGACTGTCGGAAAGCCTTTGACACAGTATCACATAAAAAGGCTGATGCATAAGCTGGCGAAACAGGCAGGAGTAACTGGTAGGGCGCTCCAGTGGATAAGGGAGCACCTAAGCAATAGGAAACAGAGTTACAGTGAGGGGTGAGACCTCAGATTGGCGTGAAGTCACCAGTGAAGTCCCACAGGACTCTGTACTCGGACCTCTCCTGTTTCTGATATACGTAAATGATCACCCAGAGGGTATAGACTCATTCCTCTCAATGTTTGCTGACGACGCCAAAATTATGAGAAGGGGTAAGACAGAGGGGGACAGCTTGGGGCTTCAAGAAGACATGGACAAGCTGTTGGAATGGTCGAATAAATGGTTGTTAGAGTTTAACCCAAGCAAATGCAATGTAATGAAGATAGGTTTAGGGAGCAGGAGACCAGATACAAGGTATCATTTGGGAGATGAAATACTTCAAGAGTCAGAGAGAGAGAAAGATCTGGGGGTTGATATCACGCCAGACCTGTCCCCAGAAGCTCATATCAAGAGGATAACATCAGCAGCATATGCCAGGTTGGCTAACATAAGAACGGTATTTAGAAACATGTGTAAGGAATCTTTCAGAACTTTGTATACCACATATGTCAGACCAATCCTGGAGTATGCGGCTCCAGCATGGTGTCCATATCTAGTCAAGCATTAGACTAAACTGGAAAAGGTTCAAAGGTTTGTCATCAGACTAATACCCGAACTGAGGGGTATGAGCTATGAGGAGAGATTACGGGAATTAAACCTCACGTCACTGTGAGACAGAAGAGTTAGAGGGGACATGATCACCACATACAAGATTCTCATAGGAATTGATAGGGTAGATAAAGACAGACCAATTATTTAACACTAGGGGCATAAGCACTATGGGACACAGGTGGAATTTGAGTGCCCAAATGAGCCATAGAGACATTAGAAAGACTTTTTTTCAGTGTCAGAATAGTTGATAAATGGAATGCATTAGGAAGTGATGTGGTGGAGGCAGACTTCATACACAGTTATAAGTGTAAATATGATAGAGCGCAGTGGGCCCAGGAACCTGTACACCAGTTGATTGACAGTTTAGAGGCAGGACCAAAGGGCCAGATCTCAACCCCCGGAAACACAACTAGGAATGTACAACTAGGTAAATGGTTTTAGTCAGTGGTGGGAGGGAGTGAGGGAGAGGAAGGGGGGTCACACTGTGTGGGGAGGGTTTTGGGTGTGGGGTAAATATCTGGTATGCTACAGAGGAAGTGTCGAAGGGGGGATGGTAATGTGTGCGTGTGCGTGTGTGTGTGTGTGCGTGTGTGTGTGTGTGTGTGTGTGTGTGTGTGTGTGTGTGTGTGTGTGTGTGTGTGTGTGTGTGTGTGTGTGTGTGTGTGTGTGTGTGTGTGTGTGTGTGTGTGTGTGTGTGTGTGTATTTGTAGTCAGTTGTAGGGGGGGAGTGGGGGTGTGTTTTGGGAGAGGGAGGTGGAGTATGAGTGTGTGGGGCCCATACCTGTGTGACCCTTGCCACAAAGGTGCTAAGGCTTTCCAACCCTGACTAAGCCACTAGATATGTCTAAATATAGATGAAATATTGATGAAATTTATATTTTAACACGCTGTGTACATCAGGTGGTTGGGTGAGAAGCAGAACTTAACAGCCAAGCCGTCCCGATCAGCGCAGACTAGGTGAGTAACTATAATGCTGTCGGCGATGAGTCACAATAACGTGGCTGAAGATTGTTGACCAGACCAAACACTAGAAAGAGAAGGGACGACGACGTTTCGGTCCGTCCTGGACCATTCTCAAGTCGATTGTGAGAATGGTCCAGGACGGACCGAAACGTCGTCGTCCCTTCACCTTCTAGTGTGTGGTCTGGTCAACAATATAATGCTGTCCTTATGGCGAAGTTGTTAATAATCCTGTCTTCAGGTCTCCACGTGGGTCCCCGCTGGTGCCACTGATGTTGCCACAAGGAATCGATCTTGCTTAGCTATCTTATCTAAACACTATGATAATTCACCACGAGATTTGATCAATGCGTAGCTTTACACTGTCACTGTTCCATTGACACTGTCCCGATTCTCACTGCACAGTACACACGCTCCCTCACCCTACTGTTACACAGACCGCTGTCCCTATACGTCTACTCCCTGCCATGACTGTGGAGGACCTGTGGGTATGTTGCAGGGGAACCTATAGGGAAGCTGTGGGTGGGGGCTGTGGGGATAGTTTTGAGGAGTTGTGGGGGGAGCTACGGGGAGCTGTGTGCGGTGGGGGGGGGGAGCTTGCCTTGTCATTGATTTTTTTTATTGTTGCCGCCGGAGGCGACTAGTTTATTGTGCACCCGATACTCATCCTGTAAGCGGAAGCGCAAAAAGCATTACATAGGGCACAAAAGGTCTTTATCAGACCTCATCTTAGATTATTACATAAACAATTTCATCTATCCTTCACACCTTATAGTTACAATGTCAGCTAGTTACAGAGAAAGTGCTATTTCAAGAGCTATATATTTACAGTAAGTCATCATACATTAATGGTAGGTCTTATCGCTAATACATAATAGTTTGACCAATGGAGATATTACAGAGTCATAGGGGAGCTTCTGTTTATTATTAGTCTTCACAATACACTACTTGTTTCTTAATCTCTTATGTCGTTTATCTACTGGAAGCGAAATGTGGATACAGTGCAAGGATTTCAGGTAATTTATCCATGGTCGGTCGGGAGGTCGGTCGGCCGAGCGGACAGCACGCTGGATTTGTGATCCTGTGGTCCTAGGTTCGATCCCAGGCGCCGGCGAGAAACAATGGGCAGAGTTTCTTTCACCCTATGCCCCTGTTACCTAGCAGTAAAATAGGTACCTGGGTGTTAGTCAGCTGTCACGGGCTGCTTCCTGGGGGTGGAGGCCTGGTCGAGGACCGGGCCGCGGGGACACTAAAGCCCCGAAATCATCTCAAGATAACCAAGATGGTAATAAGATAGGTTGCCATATCATACAGCGTGAGCTTAAATTTATCTCTAAATGGCTCAATTTTACTACAATCCAAGAGTAGATTGTGTTCGAGTGTGTGTCCCTGTCTTTGTCCACACACTTTACACTTTACTTCATCTTGATCCCTATACAAGACGAACTGCCAGAGATTCTTGTAGCCAAGTCTTATACGAGCTGTGACAACATCTGTTAGTCTACTTACTGTGTTACTTGCCCCATACACATTTTTTACTTCACACATTTCATTGTGATAAACAATGGACCTGCTAGTTTCAGTTTGCACAGTTCTACTTTCTTCAAATCCATCCAGGAATTCTCGTCTAATGACACTTGTAAGGGACCTATTTGATAACTCAAGATTCCGTTCAACACTCTCTTTATTTACTGCAGCCTCAGCAAGGGCGTCAACTTTGTCATGTTCCTGCAGGCCAGTGTGTGAAGGAATCCACAACAGTTTTATATTTACCCTCTTGCTAAGTATTCTTATATATCTACGTCTAGCTTCCAAGACAAGCACGTTATTACGTGATTGCAAACTGTTTATTGCTCGTAGTGAGGAAAGGGAGTCGGAAATAATTAAGCCGTCTACTTCAGTGTTGTGAATAATTTCGAGTGCTACCAGTATTGCTACCAACTCGGCTTGCATTGTGGACGCCCAGTTACTAATTCGGATATTCCTTTGACTTGTGCTGCCATCGGGCTGATGAGCAATAACAGCACTTCCTGCCCTCCCTGTAGCTGTATTGAGGGATCCGTCAGTGTATATGGTCTGTGCAATGTTGTTTTCTGCTTGTATATTGTGAATGTGTTCTATGGTGCTTAATTTAGCAGCAAGCTGAGCATGAGGGTTATTTGTGATTAGTTTCTTGGTGGAGTATGCAGGGGTCGGGATGTCAAAAGGTACTATCTGCCAGGGTGGAAGGAAGTGCTGTACTCGTTCATCTGTATATACATCGTGCAGTCCCAGCATTTTAATACGAGTGGCTGTTCCTTGAATCTATTTAGACCAGTGTTGTGACTACCTGAAATGGGCTCCTTCCCTCACCCCCCCCCCCACCCCACAAGTTTTTTTGAGTGAATTTTTTATGTGAATGTGCGTGTGTTTGTTTGTTCATTGTAAGTGTGATGTTATTATAATAAGTATGTATGTGTGCATGTTTGCTCATTGTATGTGTGATGTTAAGGTAATATGTATGTGCGTGTATGTGTGTGTATGTGCGTGTATGTGTGTGTATGTGCGTGTATGTGTGTGTATGTGCGTGTATGTGTGTATGTGCGTGTATGTGCAAGTTTGTCCTTGATGTAATATGTACTTGTGTTTTGAGTCTAACGAGCAGCGACGTCATCTGGACGTCTGGCAAATAAGCTTTCAAAATATTTACTGGTGTTTATAATTAGAGTTTTTGTTCATTCATTATAGCCAACAAATTTGTATATTATATATCCCACTGCTTTACCTCCTAAATAAATATATACATGTCTGAGCTACGATTTGTTTAATAATGTTCATATTCCTTATAATAGTAAGGTATGACTTGCTGGTATGTCTGGCAGCGGGCTTGACATGTATAAATACCTGCAGGGCCGCCAGAGAGTCACTTGCTCTCAGACTGTTGAACAGCAGAGCTGCTGCTTCCAGTATTCTAATAACGTCAGGTAAGGTGACGTTCTGCGAAGTTATATGATAAACTTAATCATCTGATGTCCGTAGAAGATTATTTATTTGTAAATGTTTTGCTAATCATTGCAGGTGTGAGCAGGAGGAGTGGAGATGCATACACTCCTATTGTGGCCGGGTGTGGCGCTGCTGGTGATGGCCGCCGCCGCTCCTCACCCGACAGCAGACATGCACACCAACAGGTTAACTGGAACCAAAGCTAACCTTGTTGCCCGTGACACTAGTTCCCAGGTTGAGCCAGTTTTAACGTTCGTGGAGATCCCTGAGACGTTGATGGAGGAGCCTGATCATTACTCCAGACATACAAGGTCCAGCCCTGACGATTCTGACACTCCGCCAGCAGCCGGTCCCTCTCCCAATCCCGCTATCATCGATACTGGCTGTAGGAAGTGTGATGAGTGCTATAAAATGCTGAACCCAGAAACCTGTTTCTGTGGTAGGATACCCGGCTGTTTTACTGGGAATTCTACAGGGAGGCCTCCGCAAAGGCCTCTCAGTCGCTAACATAGAGAGTACACTCGCTGATATGTACCTGGGGCTAGATTCACGAAGAAGTTACGCAAACACTTACGAACCTGAACATCTTTTATCAATCTTTGGCGGCTTTGTTTACAAATAATAAACAGTTAATGAGCTCCGAAGCACCAGGAGGCTGTTTATAGCAATAGTCGATTGGCAAGTTTTCATGCTTGTAAACTGTTTAATAAACGTAACCAAAGCCATCAAAAATTGAGGAATGATATATACGTTCGCAAGTAATTGTGTAACTGCTTCGTGAATCTGGCCCCTGGTCAGTACTCGCGCCTGTCACCTGAGTCATGGCCTGTACTCCCGCCTGTCACCTGTTTCCCGGTCAGTCATGGTCTGTGCTCGCGTCTGTCACCTGTGTCCCGGTCTGTCATGGTCTGTGCTCGCGCCTGTCACCTGTGTCATGGTCTGTGCTCGCGTCTGTCACATGTGTCCCGGTTTGTCACCTGTGTCCCGGTCTGTCATGGTCTGTGCTCGCGCCTGTCACTTGTGTCCCGGTCTGTCATGGTCTGTGCTCCCGCCTGTCACCTGTGTCATGGTCTGTGCTCGCGTCTGTCACCTGTGTCCCGGTCTGTCACCTGTGTCCCGGTCTGTCATGGTCTGTGCTCGCGTCTGTCACATGTGTCCCGGTCTGTCACCTGTGTCCCGGTCTGTCATGGTCTGTGCTCGCGTTTGTCACATGTGTCCCGGTCTGTCACCTGTGTCCCGGTCTGTCATGGTCTGTGCTCCCGCCTGTCACCTGTGTTCCAATCTGTCATGGTTTGTGCTCGCTGAGTGACAGTGTGATACGTAAATTGGTTAATTAATTGATTGATCGTTGAGTGTCTGTGTGACAGAGTGAGTCTGTCATTCATTGTGATTTAATGTCTGTGTGACATTGATAAAGTATAGTAATTCCTTCTTGTTGACTTAGTGACAGTTGTTCTTTTGCATTAATTTACGTGTGTAAATTTGTTGTGTGTTGGTGAAGTATTTTGATACTGCCAGTGGCGAATGCAGTAATTGCCCAGAGTGTTCACTAATCGTTCAATTAGTTCACTTGTGTTCATGACCTGTCCAATGGGGCCAGACTGTGGTCTCTCTAACACCTGTCACAGTGATGGTAAGGGATTTCTGCTGCGAGATGTTTTAACAGTTGTTGAGGTGACGCTCTTCAGTAACGTAACATGGGTCACTGTGTATTACTATGTAAGTTGTTGAATAAACATATTTATATACAAGTGCGTTTGATGTCATTCTTCATTCTGAAGTAGTGCCCCATATTTCAGGGGGCAATAGTAGCCTACGCAAACATTCGCATCCACACCCCAATAACACAACAACACTATAACACATGAGTGTTAACACTCTTCAGCAGGGGTAGGACACGAACAAGGGGACACAGGTGGAAACTTGGTACCCAGATGAACCACAGAGACGTTAGAAAGAATTTTTTCAGTGACAGAGTAGTTAACAAATGGAATGCGTTAGGCAGTGATGTGGTGGAGGCTGACTCCATACACAGTTTCAAATGTATATATGATAGAACCCAGTAGGCTCAGGAATCTACACCAGTTGATTGACAGTTGAGAGGCGGGACCAAAGAGACAAAGCTCAACCCCCGCAAGCACAATTAGGTAAGTACAATAACAAAAGGAGTCTGAGGGCTGAGTGGAGAACGCTCGAAGTTCGTAGTCTTAAGGGTCTGGGTTCGATCCCCAGTGGAAGCAGAAACAAATGAGCAGAATTACTTTCACCCTGATGCCCCTGTTCACGTAGCAGTAAATTGTTACCTGAGAGTTAGACAGCTGTTACGGGCTGATTCCTGGGGATGTGTGTGTGTGTGTGTGTGTGTGTGTGTGTGTGTGTGTGTGTGTGTGTGTGTGTGTGTGTGTGTGTGTGTGTGTGTGTGTGTGTGTATGTGTGTGTGTGAATATTAGGATTAAAGACTTGCCCGAAACACTATACGTGCTAGTGGCTGTACAGTATTGTAAGAACTCTTGTATATACACATCATATACCCCTCCGTGGTGCCTCCTTGACGTGGTGAGGGGCTCACGTACACTTCCCTGGGACAGGTGTGGGTTGCCTGTGCCCCCTCTCCTGCCCCCTCTTTGGGTGGTGTACGTGCTGAAGGGCACCATGTAGGGGCCTTGTGAGCCATCGGACCACCCGCTGGAGGGGTCGCTTGTGAGAGGCCGCCCTGAGTGGATGGTTGGGTGTCCAGGCTGGGGCGATATGGGGACTGGGGTCTTGGCACTAGTGTAGGAGAATGAACGAAGTAGTAGGACTCCCCTGTTGAAAAGGGGGAGCACCACTGGGAACGACGCACCCTTCATGCACTGGCCCGTGCTCGGCCTCCCTGGCTCCCCTGGTAGGTGGTATCCCTTGGTTTCAGGTCCTATTCTTTAGATATTGGTTTGCTGCATGGATGTCGACCTCACTTCTCTTACCCAGGCTCATGGGGTGGGCGACCAGGCCCCTGAGTCGGACCATCCTGGAAGACCGGGATCTGTAGCCCCTGCTACAGGGCCCGGTTTAGGCCCAGACCGGACTCTTCCTCCCTCCTCTGTGGTTGGGTCGAGCCCCAAGCCTTCTATGGTGACCGTCTCGTCCCCTTACACGGCTCCATCTCTTATTGTGACTACTACACCTTTTGACCCGTGTCTCTCTAAAGGTTCTCATCGCCGTCCCCGCCACGGCTGCTCTCGTATGCTCCCTTCCCATACTGATTCGTTCCATGCTTTGTTTGGTCCTGCTACGTGGACTATGTACTTTGACCTTCTTCCTTTGGATTCAACTCCTCTTGACGATTTTTCCCTTCATAGGCATCTTGTCGATTCCGTAGATGCCTCTGTCACCTTCAACCCACTCGTCTTAGTACCCGTGTCGTTGCTGCTCCTTCTCAGGATGCGGCCACCAGCTTGGCCACCTTATCCTGCCTTGGCGAGACACCTGTTCGGGTCTCGAAGAATGCTCGGTTGAATGCCAGTGTTGGTACTGTTCTCCTCCTGCACCATGTTGCGACCGGTGTTAGGGATCTCAGGGACTGCCACGAGGATATCAAGCATATCCTCGAGGCCCAGGGTCATTCTGTCCTCCAGGTTGATACGTTTACTCGTCGCCCTCGTGGTCATCGCCATCTGCCCCTTCGGGTTGTAAAGGTTACCTTGGATGGTAGGACCCTTCCGCCCTCTGTCATTCTTGCTAGTGCCAGATGCTCCATCCAGGAGTACATTCCATCTCCTCGGCTCTGCAGTAAGTGCTGGAGGTTTGGGCATGGTACCCTCAAATGCTCTAGTCCTGTCTCTCTCTGTCCCTTGTGCGGAGGCGAGGGTCACTCTAAGTTGGAGTACACTCCCCAGGCCCGCTGCCTCAATTGCGGTGAGGCCCACCCTACCTTCACCCGTACGTGTATTCGTTACAAACTTGAGGCGGCTGTCCTCAACTTGAAGCACCGGGACCGTTTGTCTTTTCCTGAGGCTCGGCGCCAGGTTCATCGTCTCCCCTCTTTCACTGGCGTCTCCTATGCTCGCGGGAGTTCTCCCGTAGCCTCGGGACTGGCTGGTCAGGATGTGCCCCTCTTCCGGTTTAACACAGGCCTAGTCCTAACATTGAGCCTTTAGCGTGCCCAATCGTTCAGCTGCAGCGGTACTAAGTGTGCGACACCTTGTCTACCAACTGTTGTAGGTTGTGGATAGCTGGATTGTATAGAACTTCATGTAGACATTATTTGTGAGGCGGTATCTGGAGTCTACCCAGAGGTACAGTGGGACGGCACTGGGCAGCCTTGTGGTGTACCTGGCCCCACGCTTCTCTCGTGTGTAAAATAGTCCTTGGGCCCTCCTTCTTAGGGTCGTGGTTTGTGTGCGCGACTGGTGGTGTGTTTACATGAGGTGGGTAACAGTGTCCTAGCCTGGGCGAGTGGTGGAGCCCCGGGCAGCTACCCTGTGCTTCGCCTCCTGGCCCGTTGTCATGGCAACCGGGCTCAGTACCAACCTATCTTCTGTTGTGCTTGCTAATCCAAGTGATCTCCAAGCAATGGATCCTGAGCCCGCCGCCGAGGAATATGTTGATGCTCGAAGTGGGTTGCAGTCACCCGATGACTTGGAACCCAATGCTGATTTGGATAACGGAAATGAGTGGCAGGTGCAACGATCACGGAATGCGAGAAGAAAGTCTAAACTTGCAGACTCTGCTGATGGCGATGAGAACATTGGCAATGATGACAGGAACACCGGAACCCATGTAAAGACAGTTGAGGTGGGCGGTGGTGGGCCCACCCAGCCAGGGGCCCACCCAGCCAGGGGCCCACCCAGCCAGAGGTACCAGGGGAACAGGGAAGAGCCAAAGTGACGAAATGAACAAAATGTTCGCCCAGTTTCTGGAGGACATCAAGAGTGAGATGCAAGAAATGATGCAGGAAATGAAGAACGAAATAAACAACCTGAAAAGAGAGCTGACAGCAGCAAAGGAGGAGATTAGAGCCCTCAAAGAGAATGGTATCGAGGCTGAGAATCAGAAAACCATCCAGGGAGAAGGTGGTAATAGTTTTTTGGATGAGAATGCCACAATAAAAGCAACATTTGCGGAAATACTAAAAAAAAATAACTCTGAAGTAATGACTGCAGTGATGGAGGTGGCCATGAAAGCAGCCACCTCGCAGGAGGCGGCACGCTCCACTAGCCAACTGCTGGAAAGGAACAGATCAGTGGTTGCTGTGGGTATTAAAGAGCAGGAAGGCTCTAATAGGACAGAGTGGAATGACAAAGACAAAGCAGCAGTGAATGAAGTACTAAAGGCACTAGACATGGAAGGGGCTGAGCATAGCATTGAGAAGGTTTTCAGGCTAGGCTGGTACAACAAAGACCGAGACCGAATGATAAAGATAGTGTTTACAAACGAGAGCACAAAGGAGAAGATCCTATCAAGGAAGAGCTCCCTGAAAAACGTGGGAAAATTCAAAAATGTATTCCTCCAGAGAGACATGACAAGGGAGGAGAAAGCCGTGGCGGCAGAAGCAAGGAAGAGGCGCAGGGCGAGAGGGGAAAACCAGGAAGTCACAGCTCCCAACACAACACCCCCAGAGACGAGGGGGGAACCCACAACCAGCTACCCAGTAACACCAGAAGGGAGGACAACCTCGCCTCCCTCCTCTGCATAGAAAACCCCCCTACCCCAAACCCTCCCTGCCCCCACTCAAATGTTCAGCCAAATCTCCCTCCCCCCACACCCAATCCCCACCCTTCTACCCCTCCCCTCCTCCCGAGTCCTCCCTCCCCCCCTTTCCTTCCCGTCCTCCCTTCCCTTTCACCCCATATCCTCCCTGTCCCTCCCCCTTCACTGGATCCCCCGCCCCTCATCCCAGTATCCTCTGAGACCCTGTTATCCACCTCACAGGTCCTCACACCCATGGAACAGCCTCCCCCACCAGCAGAACACTCACTAAGGAGGCGATTTGAGAAGGGACAGAAGAAAGTGAGCCTCAAAGCGATGTACACTAACACAGATGGAATTACAAATAAAGCAAATGAGCTTGGAGAACTGGTACTAGAGGAAAACCCAGACATAATAGCCCTCACAGAAACAAAGATCACGAAAACGAAAACAAATGCAGTGTTCCCACAGGACTATTATGTTATGAGGAAAGAGAGGGAAGGAAGAGGTGGGGGTGGTGTAGCTCTGCTGGTAAGAAAAGGCTGGGATTTTGAGGAGATGGATATTCAGGGCTGTGAAGGTTTCAGTAACTACATAGCAGGTACTGTAACAAATGGAGGGAAAAAAATTATAGTCGTAGTCATATATAATCCACCACCAAATGACAGAAGACCTAGACAGGAATATGATAGAAACAACATGGCCACCATTAACATAATAGAAAGAGCAGCTTCTGTTGATAGCAGGAATGGATCTGGACTACTAATTATGGGAGAATTCAACCATGGGAAAATAGATTTTTTTTTTTTTTTTTTTTGAGATATATACAAGAGTTGTTACATTCTTGTACAGCCACTAGTACGCGTATCGTTTCAGGCAAGTCCTTAATCCTATGGTCCCTGGAATACGATCCCCTGCCGCGAAGAATCGTTTTTTCATCCAAGTACACATTTTACTGTTGCGTTAAACAGAGGCTACAGTTAAGGATTTGCGCCCAGTAAATCCTCCCCGGCCAGGATACGAACCCATGACATAGCGCTCGCGGAACGCCAGGCGAGTGTCTTACCACTACACCACGGAGACTGCAGAGATTGATTGAATCTCTGAGACTGCAGAGATTGGAAGAACAGAGACCCGCATGGAGGACCAGAAACATGAAGAGCTAAGCTGCTGGACGTGGCAACAAGAAACTTTCTAAGCCAGCACATCAAAGAACCGACAAGAATGAGAGGAGAAGATGAACCAGCAATGCTTGATTTGATATTTACCCTAAATGAGTGGGATATATGGGAAGTTAAGATGGAAGCGCCCTTGGGAATGAGTGACCACAGTGTATTGAACTTTGAGTACCTGGTAGAACTAGGACTTATCTCCCCCAAAAAAGAACTAAGAATCAAAAGGCTGGCATACCGAAAGGGGAATTATGATCAGATGAGAAGTTTATTAAGTGAAATACCTTGGGACACAGACCTCAGAGATAAGTCTGTACAGGGTATGATGGACTATGTTACCCAAAAGTGTCAGTAGGCAGTAAACAGGTTCATCCCGGCCCAAAGGGAAAAATCCGAGAAGCAACAGAAGAATCCATGGTATAATAGGGCATGTATGGAAGCGAAGAAACTGAACAAAAGAGCGTGGAGGAACTTCCGGAATAATAGAACACCAGAAAGCAGAGAGAGATACCAGAGAACCAGCAATGAGTATGTCAGGGTGAGAAGAGAAGCAGAGAAAAGTTTTGAAAATGATATAGCAAACCAAGCCAAGACCGAACCAAAGCTACTCCACAGTCACATCAGAAGGAAAACAACAGTGAAAGAACAGGTATTGAAACTTCGAACAGGCGAGGACAGGTATACAGAGAATGACAGAGAGGTGTGTGAAGAACTCAACAAGAGGTTCCAGGAGGTCTTCACAATAGAACAAGGTGAGGTCACTGTGCTAGGAGAAAGGGAGGTAAACCAGGCGGCCTTGGAAGAGTTCGAAATTACGAGAGAGGAGGTCAAGAGACACCTGCTGGATCTGGATGTTAGAAAGGCTGTTGGCCCAGATGGGATCTCACCATGGGTACTGAAAGAGTGTGCAGAGGCACTTTGCTTGCCACTCTCCATAGTGTATAGTAAGTCACTGGAGACGGGAGACCTACCAGAAATATGGAAGACGGCGAATGTGGTCCCAATATACAAAAAGGGCGAAAGGCAAGAGGCACTGAACTACAGGCCAGTGTCCTTGACTTGTATACCATGCAAGGTGATGGAGAAGATCGTGAGAAAAAACCTGGTAACACATCTGGAGAGAAGGGACTTCGTGACAAATCGCCAACATGGGTTCAGGGAGGGTAAATCTTGCCTTACAGGCTTGATAGAATTCTACGATCAGGTGACAAAGATTAAGCAAGAAAGAGAGGGCTGGGTGGACTGCATTTTCTTGGATTGTCGGAAAGCCTTTGACACAGTACCGCATAAGAAGCTGGTACATAAGCTGGAGAGACAGGCAGGTGTAGCTGGTAAGGTGCTCCAGTGGATAAGGGTGTATCTAAGCAATAGGAAGCAGAGAGTTACGGTGAGGGGTGAGACCTCCGATTGGCGTGAAGTCACCAGTGGAATCCCACAGGGCTCTGTACTCGGTCCTATCTTGTTTCTGATATATGCAAATGATCTCCCGGAGGGTATCGATTCATTTCTCTCAATGTTTGCGGACGATGCTAAATTTATGAGAAGGATTAAAACAGAAGAGGACTGTTTGAGGCTTCAAGAAGACCTAGACAAGCTGAAGGAATGGTCGAACAAATGGTTGTTAGAGTTTAACCCAACCAAATGTAATGTAATGAAGATAGGTGTAGGGAGCAGGAGGCCAGATACAAGGTATCATCTGGGAGAGGGAATTCTTCAGGAGTCAGAGAAGGAAAAAGACTTGGGGGTTGATATCACGCCAGACCTGTCTCCTGCAGCATATATCAAGCGGATAACATTAGCGGCATATGCCAGGCTGGCCAACATACGGACGGCATTCAGAAACTTGTGTAAAGAATCATTCAGAACTTTGTATACCACATATGTCAGGCCGATCCTGGAGTATGCAGCCCCAGTCCATATCTAGTCAAGGATAAGACTGAACTGGAAAAGGTTCAAAGGTTTGCCACCAGACTAGTACCCGAGCTGAGAGGTATGAGCTACGAGGAGAGACTACGGGAATTAAACCTCACTTCGCTGGAAGACAGAAGAGTTAGGGGTAACATGATCACCACATTCAAGATTCTGAAGGGAATTGATAGGGTAGATAAAAACAGTCTATTTAACACAAGGGGAACACGCACTAGGGGACACAGGTGGAAACTGAGTGCCCAAATGAGCCACAGAGATATTAGAAAGAACTTTTTTAGTGTCAGAGTGGTTGACAAATGGAATGCATTAGGCAGTGATGTGGTGGAGGCTGACTCCATACACAGTTTCAAGTGTAGATATGATAGAGCCCGATAGGCTCAGGAATCTGTACACCTGTTGATTGACGGTTGAGAGGCTGGACCAAAGAGCCAGAGCTCAACCCCCGCAAACACAACTAGGTGAGTACCCACCCAAGCCTCCTATTGCTCCCCGCGCTGACTATGTGCGCCTGGCATTCCCAGCTGGAACATCCACCAACGATAAACTTAAATGGTTCGAACAACTTTCTACTAGGTACTCCAAAACACTCCTCGATATAGTTCGACCTAGACCAACATCCACTTACATCTTTGTGTCACGTAAGCAGGAAGATATCATCACTCAACTGGTTGAAGGCAAGATTGATAATATTGTTTTCACCAGAGAAGGCATCATCAATCGACCTAAAAAATTTAAGGAATATATTGTTACCAGTTTTCCCAAAGAGTATCCTCTTGATAGAGCTTATAACATTGACGGGGTCTACAAAGCAAGACGGATACATAAGGATGGTCAACCTCTCAACAGGATCATCATTGTTTGGAATGGCAGTGACCCTCCCCCTGAACATTACACCTTTTTTGGACATTTCATCCCATCAAGTCCTATAAAACCCTGGGTATCCCCCCCCCTGTTGTTTGTTATAAGTGCCATGGTACTCATCATATCTCTACGTACTGCCGACACGACCCTGTGTGTGGGCTCTGTGCTGAACAGCACGAAACAAGGGAGTGTCCTCACAGGGACCCCCCTACCCTTGAGGATGGGGAGGAAGCCTCTCCTCCGGTCCGGAAGTGTCCCAGGTGTTTGTGTCAAGGTGTAGATGTTTGGCATCGTGGCTGCCCTCGACGCCCCGCCCTCTCTACCATGAGCAGGAAGCCAATGGCGTCTAGTCCAGCTGCAGGAGGCACCCAGCTGGAAGCTCCTAATGTCACCTCTGGTGATCAGTTTCCAACCCTCGATGGGCTAAGGCAAACAAGCAAAGATACAGAAGAAATTGACTGGTTAAAAAATAAAATTATGGAATTGGAAATTAAAATACAAACATTAGTGACGAATCTGCCCGGTGATAGTGAAGTGAATCATGCTAGCGATAGTGATCAAGTAAATTCTCCCAGCACCTGTAGTGATGCGAGTGGTAATGTTGCAGCTGCTGAGGCTACTTCACCTATCTCTACGGAACGTGAGTGTCAAATCCCCGTGGGGAATGGTGTTAGAGTAGTCATTGATCCCTCACTGGCACCCCCACTAGATCGTCAAGACACCCTTGATTTGGTTAAAGATAAAGACTTTAGGAGAACACCAACTCCTACTCAGGTTAAACGCCTCCTAGACAAAAGTACTCAGGACACACGGAACAAAATTACTTATGTTCTCCAAGTGTTTAACGAGCTTAAATGTTACCTTAATTCCCTTGACACTTAACCATGGCTCATCAAACAAAAACAATAAAGTTTCTTTCTTGGAATATTCGAAGTGTTTATCTTCGGATAAATGACGTAATCTTGTATGCTAAAATGAGAGACGTAGATGTGATCTGTTTACAGGAACCATATACGTCCACAACTATCAAGAAGGTCCCACCCAGGATACCTGGGTATATAGCATACAACAACGATATTGGAACTGGTTTACTAACGTATATTAAGAGTGGATTAATCTATAAACTAATTAAAAATCATAGGAGTGATAGTATACATTATCAAAAATTCAAATTACAAACTGCAAATAGCCATTTCCTACTGTATAACATATATGGACGATGTAGTGTACTTAAAGCAGACCTGCTACCGAAACCTACAGGTAACACAGCTATGTTATGTATGGGTGACTTTAATGCTCGTCACACTGCTCTTGGTGACGTTCAGTGTAACAATAATGGAAGGGTCTTCTTGAAATACCTTACTGATCATAATATTACTGTGTATGATACTGATAAACAGACCCATTTATTGGGGGGTAGACTGGATTATGTGATTGGATACAGCCAAGTAGATAGCAACGTCAACGTTAAGCTCATCCCAGAACTAGTAAGTGATCATTTTGCAATATATTGTGAATACAATGTGGCGGATATTAGGTCCAATCCTCATCCTAGAGTTAAAATTAACATTCCAGACAATCTTAAACAGCACTTTAAGGCTTATGTACATAAGTGGTACACTGGGTATACACCTGTATCAGTGGACCACTTTTACAATAATCTTGTCAGTATCATTACCAGTTATTATGATACCTGGGTTAAATCAAGGAAAAAAAAGAACACTCGTTCTTCCTCATGGACAGAGGATCCTATTATTATTGCAGAGCGAGCTAAAGTGCTTCAGCTGCTGACTCTTATAAACGAGACAAAACAGCTGGCAATTTACTTGCATTCCTTAATGCCAACAGAGATTTTCGCGAGCTTAAGGGCCAAGTTAAGAACACATATTGGGAACAATTCCTACAAGGTATCAATAGAACTACCACATTATCAGAAATGTGGAACAAAATTTAAAACATTACCAAACCTTCAGCCCCAGTTCAGCTTCATCATACTCCTGCAGAATATGCTGACATGCTCCTAGCTCAATGGTCTAGTGTCTCACAAATTTCTTCCTTACCCCCAGATATACAGCAGCATTTAAGACATACCAATATTAACAGAAACTTTAATATTGAAATAGCACGCTCCTCACCAGATTTAACAGATCAGTTTCCTATAACCCCCTTTGAATTAACATCAGCATTAGGAAAACCTAAGCAAACTGCCCCTGGTGAGGATGGTATAACTTATAACATCTTGAGCTTCCTGAATGATGTCCCTAGCCACCCTCTGCTTGACCTCTATCAAATGAGTCTCTCACAAGGTATCTTGCCAAAGAAATGGACACAAAGTCTCATAATACCAATTCCTAAACCTAACTCTCAAAAATTCAGACCCATTTCCCTTACATCTTGCATTGGTAAAGTCTTGGAGAGAATTGTTCTCAATCGTGTCATGTTTCAGGTCAAAGAAAAACTGGCCCCAAACTTATATGGGTTCATGCCAAGTGTAGCACACAAACATGCTTTGCTGAATATTTTGTACACTCCCAGGATGGGACACAGGCAGCCTTTATTGACCTAAAGTCAGCTTTCGATGTAGCGAATGGCGAAATAATATTAGAGCAACTTGCTGAATTTGGAATCAAAGGTAATCTCCTGAGTTGGATAAAGAGCTACCTATTCCAACAGGCGTGCTAGTGTCCTATTTAAAGGAGTTAAAAGTACAAGAACAGATGCATTCGAACTAGGCACACCTCAAGGTGGTGTCCTAAGCCCTATGCTCTTCAATATACTTATGTACAAACTTATCCATGACATACCTGTACAACCTACGGAAACTGTTATATGTTATGCTGATGATATTTGTATTATGGCACACAGTAAGCCAAGGCTACAAGTGTTACTTGATGCATTCTCCAAGAAAGTAGTAGAATGTGGGCTCATAATCTCTGTTGATAAAACAAGGGTTCTTATTCCCCATTCTCTTCATGTTAACTATACTATTAATGGAGTGCCTGTGGAGACTTGTGAGTCTTATAAATATCTTGGAGTCGAGGTTAATGATACAAATCTCGTCAGCAACCTGCGTAAAAAACTAGTTGAGTGTCTTAAACCTCTCAAAACTCTTGTTGGCAAAGGATTTGACATTAACATAAAATATGCTCGTAGTTTTTATATTGCCTTTATACGATCTGTTGTTGATTATTATGCGTTGCATCTTCTTAATTTTTCTCCTAAACAATTACAAGGCCTAGATGTAGTACAGAATGATGCCATGCGCATCATCCTGGGTTGTCCTAGAACTGTCAGAATTGTTAACATGAGAAAGGAACTAAACTTACCTTCCATTTACGAAAGAATAGTTCTACTTAGTACTATGTTTTGCGCCAAAATTTTGAAAAATAATGGTCCCTCCAGCTCTATTCAAATTAAATTGAGATCCATTCTAAACAATTCTGACTGTTCCCTCAATCCGCCGCAAAAAGCTCCCTACAGTGTGTGGCTCAGTTGTTGTGCCTATAATCTTCAGAAACTGAATGTGTCTCTTAACCCTGATAAAATTGTTCACTATATTCCCCCTTGGAAAGATGTGGAGGTCTCTCTGCATTATACTCCCATCAGTGTAAAACAAATGTATAATACTGACATTTTGAGAGGTATAACATTAGAAGCTATTGACAGTCATCTTCAAATTCTCAAACCGACTGAATCCTATGCCTTTACTGATGGCTCTGTGCAGTTAGGAACTGGTAGAACAGGTTGTGCATGTGCAGAGTATAAAGGGAATGAAATGATCATGACTCGTACACAGAGATTGAACAACTGGGCAAGCACGACACAGACCGAGCTATTGGGTATTTATCTAGCCACTGAATACCTTAAGCTCAATGGTGGTGGAGTTATTTTCTGTGACTCTAAAAGTGCTCTGCAGTCCTTAAATAACCCATCACAATGTATGTCTGAAGTAGCTTGTAATATTAAATGGAATGGAATTTTTGCCAATGATAATAACTCTTGTATAAAATTTGTGTGGATCCCATCCCATGTTGGAGTTGGAAAACATGACTTTGTAGATCAATTGGCCAATGAGGCTTGCAGGAAAGAAAACATTGATTATGACTTTGGACTATCTAATGCAGTTATTAGAAACATACAAATTAAAGAAATTAATTCAGATTTAGAAGAACTAAGAAATGCCCAGAGACCTGAAAGCTGCAGTATTAAAAGTTATGACAAGTTTTGTAATAATAGGTATTTGTATGGTCAGCACAGTAACCGGACCAGGCAATGTGATGTAGTCATTGCGCGAATTCGCCTTGGCTATAGACACATCTGGCAGGTTAGTGAGGCTGAGCCACTACCAGAATATTCAGATTGTAAACTCTGTGATAAACCTTTAATGCATTCACTAGAACACTATATTGATGAATGTGAAACCGTAAAGGGCTTTAGACCTCCTGGCCTCTTGTACCACCAACTGTGTAACTATTTTATTGACTCAGGTGTTCTGGACGACATCCTAACAATTTACCCAAAATTTGCTTGTCCATTTTAAAGAATGAAGAACAATTTTTATTTATATTACTTCTAAACTGTATCACTTATGAACCCATCCCTGCCCTTGTGTGGCAGTGCACAATAGAAAGTTGTTTTCACATATCCATACATTAAAACATTGATTGTAACCATGATATATATGTGCTCCAGCCTACAGTTTAGACCTATTGTCTTATGTATGACCCTCTGTCTTGCGTGACAGTGAATACTAGCATTATCCTCAATTTAATAAGACTATCAAAATCCTCAGATTATGCAAAATTGTAATTAATTTTGTCAATAAAGATGTTAATAATAATAATAATCCTATGCTCGCGTGGTGCGCTCTTCCTCTCCTCGTCCTTCCCACCTTCCTCAGTCTCGCAACCGTTTCCAAGCCTTAGACCCGGACACGCCCACCACCACCTCCCTGTTTCTCTCCATTCTGTCCTGGAGGGTCCCCCTCCTGGTTCTCTGTCTAGGGCTCCCCTCCTTTCTACCCAGTCTGTCACGTCTCCTGTGTCTTCTTTCTCCTCTCCCTCTGGTCCTCCTTCCCGTCCTTCTCCTCCGTCTCTTGGCTCTCCACGCCGCCTGACTGTGCAGGTTAATGTCCATCGCTCTCCTGGTGGTCGTCTTGTTCACTCTCGCTCTTCTTCTCCTATCGAGATGCTGGAGTCTGTTGCCCAGTACATTGCTGCTGGGATGCCTGTCTCTTGAGTCAGAAGCGGAAACCTGGCTCCTCTCCTTCCTCCTTCCCGGTCGGTAAGATGGCTTCGTTTTCTTCTTCACCCCCTATCTCTGATTCTATCGTTCCTTCTCCTCCCGCTTCTGTGGTGGAGCCCCCTGTTCCTACTGTGGGGGTTTCTTAGCCCTCGGTTCCATCTCGGTTACTGCTCTTGCTGAGGTGCGCTCCCCTCTTTCTGCCCCTCCTCCTCCCCTTCCTTCCTTCCTTCTCCAGACCCTGCTCGTCCACCTCTGGTTTGTCCTCCCGCTTCTTGCCCTCCTCCTTTACTCAGTTTACCCATGCCCCCTAACCCTGACTTCGCTGATCCTGATCCTGACCCTGTGCTTTTTTAGCGTGCTGTGTTCCTTCTTCACCTTTGTTTCTTCTTTGTTCTCTGTTGCTCTCCTCTCTCTCTCTGCCGATGCCTTTTCTTCAATGGAACATCCGTGGATTTTACGCCAATTTCCTTGACCTCCAACTTCTCATTTCACAGTTTTTGCCCCTTTGTTTCTGTCTCCAGGAGCCGTGTCTTGGAGCTCGTCCTGGTCGCTTCCGTGGCTATTCTTTCCCCCCCCCCCCCAGCTGTTGGGTCCATAATTCTTCTGCTCTCTTGATTCGCTCCGATGTTCCCTTTGTCCTCTTACTTTTTTCCTCGCCTCTTCACTGTTCTGCTGCTCGTGTCTTTGTGCATAGATGGTACACGGTTTGTTCCATTTATCTCCCCCCCCCCACTGTCCCACTTTCTCTTCCCGATCTTAAACACCTCCTAGACTCCTTGCCGGAGCCTGTGCTCCTGCTGGGTGATTTCAATTGTCGTCATGCCCTTTGGGGTGATGTGCTGACAAACACCCGGGGTCGCCTCCTTGAACCTTTCATCCTCTCTTCTTCCCTGTCCCTTCTTAATTCTAGTGAGCCCACTCATTTGGACTCTCGGACTCGCTCTCTTCTTGTCTCGATCTTTCTCTGTGCTCGTCATCCCTTTCCTTAGATTACGGGTGGTGGGTCCTTGATGACCTCCATGGCGGTGACCATTTTCCTATCCTTGTTACTTTTTTCTCTTTTCACCCTCCTCTCTCCTTCCCTAGGTGGTGGTTTGCCGAGGCTGACTGACGCTTCCTTACTCTCCGTGCTACTATTTCCGACCTCTCCATTCAGCCTCTCCCTCGCGCCCTCCTTCTTTGTCATGACACTGTCTTTGACGCTGCCCTCCACTCTATTCCTCGCTCTTCCTCTCGGGGAACGCGGAAGTGCATTCCCTGGTGGAATGTGGACTGTGCTCGGGCTGTCCCTGTAAGTGTGCAGCCTGGAAGAGACATCACCGCCGGCAGATGGTTGTCTTTTCTTTTCTTTCGGAAGGCGAGTGCGGTGGCCCGAAGGACCATCCGTGCAGCTAAACGTGCTTGGTGGGTGTCTTATACCTCCACCGTTACGTCCGAAACTCCTCTTCCACTGGTCTGGAAGCGTATCCGCAAGATTGCGGGTAAGTTCGTTCCCGATGTCTCACTGGTCCTTCCCTTCCATGGTGCTCTTGTGGCGGACCCGTTGCAGGTCGCGACCGAACTGGGTTCCCATTTTTGATCTGTTAGTTCTGGTTCTCATCTTCCCCAATCCTTCCTTCTTCGTAAGCCTATTCTTGAATCTCATCCTTTAAATTTCTGTACTTATCTTTGCCTTCCCTATAATGATCCCTTCTCTCTCTCTGAGCTTCTGTCTACCCTAGCCCTTTGCGGTTCTATGGCAGCGGGCTCCGATGGCATTCATTATGAAATGTTTCGCCATCTCCCTCCGTGCACTTCTCAGTATTTACTGAGTCTGTACAATCGGGTCTGGGAGTCGTCGTCAGTCCCTGAAGACTGGCTCGAAGCTGTTGTCCTCCCTGTTCGGAAACCAGGGTCTCTCAGGTCATCCCCCAAGGACTTTCGCCCTATTGCCCTCACGAGTTGTGTCTGCAAGTTTTTTGAACGTATGGTTAACGTTCATTTGATGTGGTTCTTAGAACACTATCACCACCTCTCCCCTTCTCAATTTGGTTTTCGCAAGTGCCAAAGCACAACAGATGTCCTGGTGAACTTGGAGATCTATATTCATACTGATTTTGCTGCGAAGACCTCCGTTGTTGCCGTCCTTTTAGACCTGGAAAAGTCTTACGACACTACCTGGCGGTATAATATTCTGTCTCAACTTCATTCTTTTGGCCTTCGTGGGAATCTCCCTCTTTTCTTCCAGAGCTTCCTCTCTCGTCGTTCCTTTCGTGTGCGGCTTGGTACCACTCTCTCTGCCCCTTTTCGGCAGTATGAGGGTGTACCCCAAGGTAGTGTTCTGAGCACTACTCTTTTTTTCTAGTTGCCCTCAACGGTCTTCTTTCCTCTCTTCCTTCTGGCGTCTTCTCCGCTCTCTATGTTGATGATCTTAACCTTTGCTGTCGGGTGATGATTCCCCTCTCCTTCAACGGCGGCTTCAACTTGCGATTGATGCCATGTCGTCTTGGGCTACCGATCATGGCTTCAAGTTCTCTGCGTCTAAGACTTGTGCTATGACTTTTACTCGGAAGCATGTCGTTCTTCGTCCCTTTATGGTCATCCCCGTGAGTACAGGGATTCCGCTAAGCTTTTGGGGCTAGTCTTTGACACTCGTTTGTCTTGGTCAGACCATATCTCTTACCTCCTCTCTAACCTCAGCCCATTCTCTGGAGTTGAATGCTCCAAGGCCCTTAACCCTACTTAAGGTTTTGTCCCATACTTCTTGGGGAGCAGATAGGCGCACGCTCCTCTATTTGCACTCCCCTCTCGTCCTGTCTAAACTCGATTATGGTTGCCCTGCATACTCTTCTGGTTCTCTTTCTACTCTTCGCCGTCTTGATGCTTTGCACCATACTGGGTTGCGTCTCAGCTCTGGTGCCTTTCGTTCGACTCCCGCCCTCAATTTGTATGTTGACACTGGCTTCCTATCTCTTCAGGAGCGCCGTGATCGCTACTGTCTTCGCTATCTTGCGCGGTCCTTACAACATCCTTCCTCTCGCCTCTGTCGTGCTTTAACTTTTCCTCCTCCTGTAGCTCCTGTTCCTCTTCATCGTCTCCTTCTTTCTGTTCAGTTATCTCGCTTACAGGATTCTCTTTCTGTTCATATTTCTAATGTTTCTCCTCATAATGTTCCTTCCTTGCCTCCGTGGAGAGTCCCCCTTCCAAATTTTGTACATTTTTGACTTGTATTACTAAAGCCTTTACCCCCTCCTACGATTCTGAAAAGCCTCTTCCATGAGCATTTTTCTTCGTACTTCCACTCTATTTCCATCTTCACCGATGGGTCTAAGTCTGCGGACGGTTTGGGCTACTCTGTTGTTTTTCCTGACCGTAATTATATGTGTCGCCTCCCTTCGGAGGCTAGCGTCTTTACGGCAGAACTTTATGCTGTTCTCTATGCTCTCCGTCTCTTGGTTTCTCATTCTCATTCCTCCTTTGTGGTTGTAGTTGACTCTCGTAGTGCCCTCATGGCTTTAGGGTCCTTTAATCCTGTCCATCCGGTGGTCATCGAGATTCAACATTGGCTGTTTCTTATTTCTAGTAAATTTAAATCAGTAGAGTTTTGCTGGGTTCCCAGCCATATTGGTGTTTCTTTCAATGAGCGTGCGGATACTGCCGCTAAGGAAGCTATCCATTCTTGTCCCATCTCCCATAAAGGAATTCCTTATTCCGACTTTTATCCTGTTATTCATTCCTCCATCCTTGCCCATTGGCAGGGTTCTTGGTCCTCTGTAGTTAGTCACAAGCTCCGTAATCTCAAACGTAGAGTGTCCCCATGGCCTTCCTCCTACCACCGTAACCGGCGGACGGAAACTGCTTTGGCACGGCTGCGGGTTCCATACTCGCTTAACCCACGGTCACTTAATGGAGCGCCGCCCTGCTCCTTATTGTCCAAATTGCGTTGTGTCTCTTAGAGTTGGGCATATCCTTGTTGAATGTCCTGACTTCCAGGACGAGCGTGTGTCCTGCTTTCTGACCG